>NC_133658.1:352924666-353235083 GCF_037893015.1 Macrotis lagotis | reverse complement strand
CAACTAAAACATAAAGCTATTCCATGGGAATACATAAGGTTTTAAAAGGAACTTCCTTAATTTATTTGGGACTTCAGAGTTCATCCACTCTAACATAATAAGGGATGGGCTTGTGGTTCATTAATATAAGGAACTTCCTGAGGAGGAGAACCCCTCTCTACTCTTGCAATTCAGCACCTTCTCTATACACTTATTGTCTTAGGAAATTGCCTAGAGTTCTGAGACATTATATGATTTGCCCAGGGACACAAAGAGCATGAATCAAGAAGTGGGACATGAACCCAAGATATCCTAGCTCTGAGATCATTCCTTCTCTACTGTGTGACATGACCCACTGAGGTGAACATAAAAATAAATTCCTGGGAAGATCCAGGCCCATTCTGGGGCTCAGAAGTAGAGATGCAGACCAAAGAATATATGCTGTTGTAACTTCAGGAAAACTCCAAGAATATCCTAAGAGATTGGGGACAATACCCTAACAAGATAGGAGGTCCCTAAATAAAGCTTTTCCCCCCCAAAATGTTTTGACTTTAAAAGAAAAATAAAGAAAAGAAAAATCAGGACTACTGCAGAGAATCAAAAAGTATATACAATTATAAATCAAATATGTCAATGAAATATACATCAATGAAAAATACAAATATACATCAGGTTGCCACTAGAAATGGAAGGGATTTCAGAGCCCATCTAGTCCAACCTTCTCTTTTTTTTTTGGAAATTGAGACCTAGAGATCCTCTGTGGCAGATTTAGTAAGTCTTAGAAGAATCTGAACCAAATTCCTCTTTAAGTGCTTACTGTATGTAGGCCAAATCCCATACTAAACACTAGGTATACAAAGAAAGGCAAAAACATGGTCCCTTCTCTCAAGGAGTTCACATCCTAAGGAGGAAAAAAAAACCCACAAAAACTATTATATACATGCAAGATATACACATTTTACATTGGAGATTATCTGAGAGGGAAGGCATTAGTCTGGAGAAGGCCTAAGGAAGATTCCTTGTAAAAGTTGAGATTTTATCTGATACTTGAGAGTAGTCTAGGATCCAGGAGGTGAAGATAAAGAGAGGGTGAGAATTCCAGACATAAGGGGCAGCCATTGAAAAGGCATTGAATCCAGTCATGAAGCATTCTAGGCAAGGAGGCTAGGAATGCTGGATCATAGACTACATTAAGAGAAATACAGTATAAGATGACTGGAATAGCAAGAAAGGGACAGGCTAGGATGGTATTAAAATCAAACATAATTTTACATTTGATCCTGAAGATAATAGAGAACCACTATAGTTTTGAGTAGGAGAGTAGTATAGTCAGACCTGTTCTTTAGGAAGATCACCATGGCAGCTAAGTGGAGGATGGACTGGAGTGGTGAAAAATCTGAATCAGGGAGACTATTGACCTTTATAAAAATGTTTCAATGGCTCTCAACATTTTTCTTTCCTTTTTGGCATATTACCAATGCCCCTCTCCCTGAGTTCTAATATTTCAGTATCTCATGGATTCACTTGATTTCTGTTCAATCTAATCTAATTTTAAAGGAATATGTTACTTGGATAAGGTTTGCCACCTTCTGTTCTAGGCTATTTATTCTCCTTCCAAGTTTTTCTTCCAAAACTTTTATCTCATTGTTTGTTCCTTGCTTCATTTCTCTTTGATATTCCTGTCCTTGTGGAAAATTTATTTTTTCCTTTTAGTTTTCTTAAAGTTGTTATGGAATTATTCATTCATTTTAGGTTGGGTTTTAAATTACATTTAAATCTCTGATAAATCTCTATTGTAGCCTGCTCTTTTTGTGCTCACTCATCTCTTTAGCCTTATTTCCTCAAATAGTACTTTGTGTCAGGGCTAGGATCCACCTATTGTTGTCATGTTTGATGGAATGATCACTTCAGTTTGGTCTAGACTTAATTCATCTGAGTTACTATGCTGACTTCTCCCAGAGTAACCCCACCTCCTCCACCTGAATCTTTAAGGTTCAGATGCTAAATCTTGAGAGAGTCCTCTATGACACCATAGAGTGCTAGGGAACTTTATCCCTTGGAAATAAAGTATCCTAGTCTGAATATTTCCATGTTTAGACTGATCACTATTTTTCTAATTGTTTCCAAGGTCCCTGGAAGGTAGGGTACCAACCACCCTGGGATTTTAATCATGGAAACCCTCCATTCTTGCTTCATCTGTATACAGAGCCTTTCAAGTCACTGATGTCTCTGATCTCACTGAAAAGTTATTATGTTTTTCCTAGAGCTGACTTTTGTGGCATCCTCCTTTCCTGTGAGCTTCTGATTGCCTCTTTGTACAGTTCTGGTGTGGAAGAAGAAACTATTGTTTTTTACCCTGAATTTCTTCATTGTTATTCCATCTGTTATAATTTTTAAGTTTTTACTACAGTTGGTATTTCAGAACTGGGTTCTTGCCTCTATTCAAGTCAGCCATTCAAGTCAGAAATCTTTCCTCTGAATTCTTTATATTCATCATTTCTCATACCAGTATAATATTCCATTATATTCATGTACAAAGATATTTGACCATTCCCCAGTCAATGGGAAGTCATTTTTTGGCTTCCAATTCTTTGCTTCCATTTAAAAAAACAATGCCAAAAATATTTTGGTAATTATGGTATTTTATTTCTGTATTTGATCTCCTTTGAATACATGCTTAGCAGAAGAATCTAGATCAGAGGTTGTAAACATTTTAGTGATTTTTTTTAAAGCTTAATTCTAAATTTCTTTCCAGAATGATCAGACCAGTTCACAGTTCTACCAACAGGTTTTAGAATGTTTTCTTTCTAAAAGTGTAGACTGTTCCCATCTTTTGTCAGTTTTGTCAGTTTTCTAAATGTAGGATAAATCCTTAAAATTGTTTTGATTTGTTTTTTCTTATCATTAGTGATGTAGATGTCTTTCATAGAATGAAAAACAAAGATACCTTTTTTGAGAACTATTTATTAATATCCTGTTACCATTTATCCTTTGAGAATAGTTATTGATCATATATATTTGTATTAGTTCCTGGCATATCTTGAATATCAGAACCTTATCAGTTATATTTGATAAAAAGATCATCCCCCAATGGATATTATATTTTCCAGTAATAAGTGATATTTCCAGTAATAATGGTATTCACTTTATAAGAATAAAATCTTTCCATTTCCTTAAAATGATGTTTATCTTTTTGTGACTGCTTCTTATAACATGTTTAGTTAAGAATATTCCTTCTACTTATAATTGTAAAAGAAAATTGATCTGATTCTCTTCTTATATTGTATCCTATATATTGAGGTTGTATATACATTTTGAATATATTGAGATATTTGGTATAAGGTGTTCATCTAAACCTAATTTCTGCCAAACAGCTTTCCAGTTTTCCAGCAAATGTTGTAAAATAAGGAGCTCTTCCTCATGTACTTTATATTTGTAGATTTACTGAGCACTGGGTCATTGAGTTAATTTGTTTTTGGTTCTTCCATGTCTAATTTGTTCCACTTATCTACTTTTCTATTTTACTCAATAGTTTTGATGATTACTATTTCACAGTATAATTTGAGGCCTGTAATTGCTATTCCTCTTACATTCCTACTTTTTTTCAATATTTCTTCTGAGAGCCTAGATTTTTTTTGTTCTACTGAATGAATTATTATTGTTGTATCTAATTCTATTAAATATCTATTTGATAGATTTATTGGTATAGCACTAAATCTGTACATTTTTTTGCTACATTTCCATTGTCCAAAGAGCCCTGAGAAGTACCCATAGAGAACTTTGTAAGAACTGATACCTCCCAGGTTTTATTGGAGAAAGAAGCATTCTGGTTAAAATGTACCAGGTGACTAAGAACAAAATAGTCAATTAACATTGATTAAGCACCTGTGGTGTGTAAACTAGAAGTAATAATAGCACCACCCCTCAGGGTCAGCATGAGACTCAAGTGAGATCATGTTCATAAAACACTATGCAGACCTTCTAGCCTAATGTGAATATGAGCTATTTATTATTATTGATTTATGGCTTTGTACATTATTTCTGAGAAACCCCACTTTCCAATCCCAAATCTTTCAGTTCCTGTCTCAGATGACTTTAGCACAGTCATCACAGAGGTTAAATGTTTTAACATTTCCCAAAACTTCACACAGTTAACAAAAGCATAAAGGTATTTTTGTCTAGAGGGAATGCTATGTCCTCATATAGGACCCTAGGGAAAGATGAAGCATTTGAAAAGCTCTTGCTAAAGGAGTCAAGTATAAAGAGGTAGTGAGAAAAAGTGGAAATCAACTTGTGTGTGGCCCTTTAAAGTAGCAGAAGAAATGCTCAGATAAAAATTGTACTTTCAGTAGTTTGAAAGTATAGAGGTGGGTAGTAGAACATTTAGAATTCCCAGGAAGTAGAAGGTATATACACTAAGCATAGTTTTTATTTCATTTTATTTCACACACAAACACACCTCCAAATACTAAAGATTTTTGATTTTGTTTTTGTTTTTGTCAAGGACAAGATTGGCCTGCAGAACATAGGTTTCCACAACTCTTTTGTGTTTGTCAATGACTATCATTAAGCTATGTTCAATCTTCCAAAGTGACTTCTGAAACTTTGTTTTTCTCTGAAATCTTCACACAGTTTTCTTATGCAAGTCTAGACAATAGCAGCTTTGTTTAACCTTCTGGAAGAATTGGAGGCTCAAACTACAAGTTCCTTGTGGTACTGGGATATCATAGGAGTAAAATTTAGAACTGGAAAGACTTCAGAAGTTGTCTTGTAGGAACTTATATACTCCTGGGATGGAGAAGTCACAGGGAGAAGAGGGGAGAGTATATGTTCACAGAACAGTAAATACAGGTAGAAACATAGCAAGTGCTCTTGAGGCACTAATAGGCAATCTAGACAGTGTTCTTGTAGGAGGTAGACTTGAGCTGAGTGAAGTTTGAAACTTCTTGAACAGGAAAATGATATGGTCATATCTTTACCTTAAAAGTAACAATTGACAGCCTCATGAAGGATGAATTGGAAAAGGGGAAGAGGTTGATTGTGAAAAGATCAGTTAGGAAGCTTTTGCAATATTACACATATTAAGGTATTAACTACATAGATAAAGAAAAAAAGGAATGATGGGAGAGTTTTTAAAGAAATAAGATGTGGGACAGCTAGGTGGCACAGTAGATAGAGTACCGGCCCTGGAGTCAGGAGGGTCTGCATTCAGACACTTAATAGTTGCCTAGTTGTGTGACCT
Source organism: Macrotis lagotis (assembly GCF_037893015.1). Lineage (NCBI taxonomy): Eukaryota > Metazoa > Chordata > Mammalia > Peramelemorphia > Peramelidae > Macrotis > Macrotis lagotis. The sequence goes on along the minus strand of NC_133658.1, from coordinate 353,229,862 downwards.
TGGGCAAGTCACACAAACCCCATTGCCTTAAATAAATAAAAATTTTAAAAAAAGAAAAAAGATGGACAAAACTTGGAAAGCAATTAGATATAAAGAGTATAAGAAAAGAGTGAAGTATCAAGGACAATTGTCAGATGATGAACTTTGGTGGTAAGAATGTTAAGTTAGGAGGAAGGATGGATTCAAAGGAAAAGATAATTGTTTGGATCATTTTTAGTTTGAGATGTCTATCAAGGTGATATTTAACAAGAAGTTGGAATATTAGATTAGCATTCCAAAGAGAAAGGAGTACTAGTTATGTGGATTTGTGAGTCATGCATTTAGAAATTAAAACTAACTTTATGGGAGTTTAAATAAGTAAATAAAACTTCTAAATGCCTCTAATTGTTAGGAAATCTTACATTACAGTAAGCCTAAATTCAGATCTTTCACATCCTTCTTTTTATTTTACCCTCTGGAGTTAACCAAAACAAATTTAATCCTTATTCTCCTTAACAGCTCTTCAAATACTTGGCCTTTCCTGGTCCCTCCAGTTTTGAGTGCCTTCTACTTACTTTGTAATTTTTGTATTTATATATCAACATGTTTTTACTACCACTATCACCAGCAGCAGCAGCAGCACTCCTTTATCACTAGTAACACTAGCAACCTAAAAGGATAAGAATTCCATTTCTTGTTTTATCCAAACTGTCTACTAGTGTCTGACACATAGCTGGCATTTAAGAAATGTTTTTGAATTATTGGCTAACTGATTGATTTATTAGTGCAGTCCAACCTCCTTAGGCTTGTACAGTGTTCCTTTCTTAGGACAGTCTAGGGTGGTATTGATTTTTTCAGCATTCAGATCATATTGCTGACTCTTAATGAGCTTGTTATCCATGAAAATCCCAGATCTTATTCATGCTATTTAGATATTCCTCTTCAGTCTTGCACTTGTAGAATTGATTTTTGAACTGAAGTATGACTTTATTTTTCCCTATTAAATTTCATCTTATTAAATTCAGCAAAATGGGCTAACCCAGAGTTGTCAAATTAAGCTTCCAGGTATAGCCTGAACAGGATCAAAATGTAATTGGGAAATATTTATCAAAACAAACAAAAATACAATACAATAAAAGATATTACATTTTTAAAACTAAGTCAACATAATGACATCAAATATCCTTATGCAAGCATTAGTGGCTCCCATTTCTATTTGATTTTGATGCCACCTTTCTAGCCTATTGTGACAAATTGTGACTGTCATTCAACATCTTAGCAATATGACACTGCTTTGAGTCATTGTCACATTTGATAAACATTTTTTGCATGTTTTTCAAGCTATTGACATTGTACATAGCACATGGCTAAGGACAATTTATTGGCATCCCTCTCTGCAGACTTCCTTCCCATTTGATATAAAACCATAGGTGACTACTCTTTGGATTTGATGATTCAGTTTTCTGAATCAACCTAATTGTCTAATACTCTAAACCAGATTTCTTCTTTTCCATATAAGAACTCCATGAGAAATGTTATCAAATCCTTTCTTAATATATATTAAACTATTTTTTCATTATTCTTTTGATATATTATCTTAGTAATTGTCAAAAAATTAGACAAGTTTTGAATGAACTGTTTTTGGTGAAGCTATGTGCACTTTATGATGGTCAATACTTTTTCTAAATGTGCACTATATCCTAGAATTTTGGCATGAATTAAAGTAAGTGACCAATATATAGTTTTCAGATTCCATTCTTTTCTTTTTCTTTTGGAAATTAGAACAGCATTTTCCCCTCTCTAATTCTGGCATTTGTTGTTGTTAAGTTGTTTCAATGGTGCCTGATTCTTCATGATTCCATTTGGGATTTTCTTGGGAAAATACTAGAGTGGTTTGCCATTTCCTTCCCCAGCTTATTTTATAGTTTAGCAAACTGAGGTAAGCAGGGTTTAGTGACTAGTGGACGGTCACATATCTAGCTCCAGGGCTACCTTGCCAATTTTCCAAAATATTTCAAAGATCACTGACAATAACTCAACAGTAACATTTGTCAGTTCTTTTGGGAATAAGAGGCTCATCATTTTCTGGCATTACTGTACTGAGTTTGACTGAATCTCAGACAAAAAAAATCCATATTTCATTGGTAGAATCAAAACCTCTTGACAGTACAATTGTTTAATTGTTTTTCTATACTCACTTTCTATACCCCTTAGCACAGTGATTGATGTGTAATATTGCTTAATATTTTTGATTGGTTGATTGAATTGATTGATTTCTACCTTGGTAGAATCAGGCAGCACCTACAACCCATTGTCATTGCCTTATAAAGTCAAGAGTCCCTCTGTGGAATGATGAAACATCAGAGAAATAATGATACTCTGTACACTGAGGACAAGAAAGGACATGATCTTGAATTTGAACAGTTTAGATCAAATCAGTTGTGAGAATAATGGTCCTCAGGTATGCTGAACATGTGCAAAGTCCCCAGATGGGTAAATTTGTAGGTGAATATCAGAGAAAAAAAATCAGTGAAATACTTGGTTAAATTATGGAATCTCATCAAATCCTAATGTGATGTGGTAGGAAGAGTACAAGACACGAGCTCTAAGTATTTGAGTTCAAACCTTGATTTTTTCCCCCCATATTAAGCAATTGGTTCCTCTCTGGACCTCAGAATCTTATCTATAAAATGTGAGGACTGTTGATTTTATAAGGCAATGACAGTGGGTTGTAGGCACCCCATCTAATGCTTTCATTGCTTGCCATTACTTACCTAAATCCTAAATCCTAAGATTGTAAAATCTGCTCACCCTCTGCCATTAGCCCACAATATTCCCTGCTAATCATATCCTTCAATGTAGAGCTCTGGATCTAATACTGTGTTGTCCTTCTGTTAGAAAGAAACCAGTGTCTTTCAGCTATGATAACCTCCCCAGAAACCAATGCTTTGTGATTTACAAAACATTTTCCTCCCAATATACCTGTGAGGTGGATAGTTATAGATATTGTTATCCACATTTCCAAATGAGAAATCTAAAACTCAAAGACTTAAACTGACTCTCAGAACTAGAAGGTTCTTGAGAAATCATCTTCTCCAATCTCTTGATTTTATAGGTGGTATAAAACTAATGATAATCACAATTAAAGTTTTTTTTTTTTATCCAAAGTGGTAATATAGATAGTAAGCAGAAGAAGCAATATTAGGATCTGCCAGTGGTCTCAAACATTACACTACCTCTGGCCTCCATTCATACAGACTTGTTTCCTAAACAGGTAATCCCAGGACCAAATTTCTTCTTCCAGGGATGTAAGCTAACTCCCTCAAGAGAGCCAAAGCAATTCTGACTTCTGACCTTACTCTAAGAAATGTTGATTGTTGAGTGGATGAAAGGAGAAATTTTTGCACATTTGAAACATTTATTGGAAACAATGAAATGATTTAGGGACTTGGCTTCAATGTTAGGCTTATCAGGTATGCCTAGAGTAATGATGAAATGAAATTCCAAAAAAAAAAAAAGAAAGAAAGAGTGTCAGCTGCTTTCCCATTTACCACACAACCCTAAAGCACAGATATATTGGTTACCATCTGTTAGAAATCCAGTTAATCATGGTGAAAGCTGGTTAAAAACAATGAGTCATTATCACAGTTGAGAAATGATTTGTTGACAGGAAAGATACAGGGCTGTAAGTTTGGTCCTTAGATTCCTCTCCCCTTTCCTGCTGTAATCCTTTTTTAAAACATTTACTCTAATAGTTGCTGTTCAAAACAAGACTAAGACAATACTCTTGCTTGTCCTGTCCTGGAAGTAAATGAGCACCCCCAAACAAATAACAGATATTTGAAGTTGGAAGTTAGGAAATTAACTGTTTAACCAATTCAGACATTCCAACCATTCATCTTATGAGGATCACCAATGCAAACAACTTAGGTGAAGAGGGACTATGTTAAAAAGGATGAGAAGGGAAAGGGGAATCAGGGAGCAAATTAAGAATAGACATTTGGTCCAATGAACAAATTCTGAACATGCTAATTTGAACATGGATAGCAAAAGTTTCTGTCAAATGAGGAAGATCCCTCAGGCCCAATAGAACTTGGCTTTCTAGAAAAGCAAAATGGTGCAAAGAAAATAGGGCTAAATTCACAGTCAGAGGACTTTCATTTAAATCCTCTTTAAAAGCATTTTTCCAGTACTTCCTAGTCACAAAAAAGACCCAGGCAGTAAACCTATTATAGTATCCATGTGACCTTGGGCAAAATTCTTGACTTCTCTGGGTCACAATTTTCTTCTCTGAAAAATAAGGGGGTTAAACTAGATAATATCAGGTTACCCTTCCAGATATAAATATTATATTATTATATGATATGAACCTATATTGACCCTTTAATGCCTAGAGAGTTCTCCTGGCCAGAAAGACCACCCTCAGAATGCAGAGCTGCCTAGGATAGAAGGCACTAGGCAAACAAGATCTGTTGAAATGTTTCCTTTGGATCTCTCCTTTGTTCTGAAACTGGCTGCTATAGTCACCTTTGTTATTTCTGAAAGATTGTTATCTTTTTAACTAACCCTAGAGAGGACTATCATTTAATTACTACTCCACATCACTTATTTAGTATAAAGATTTCTTATTATTTAGCAAATTCATCACTTGGCACCTTTTTACTTAGGAAAACATTTAATTAGCATTTAATTACTGGAAGTGGTTATCAACTACTGACTGATTCATTTTCTTAGGAGATGAATATTTTACTGAGGAGAACAATGGTAAGTTAATTATTAATAATTATTTTAGGATAGGAAATGGCTCTCAATTCCCAATCTTATCCTAAGGCAGTTAAAGTCATTTATTGTTTTATTTAATTTTCTGTATCTCATTCTTTTGATAGGTTTAGGGATTAACAGCTAGAAGGGAACTTAGATCATCTAATCTTCATGATATATAGAAGAAATATTTAATCTAGAGCATTAGAATGTCTTGGCCAAAGATATAAACATATTAATTGACAGATCTCTTATTTGAATTCAGATCTTCTGATTCCAAGTTTGGTCTTTTTTTTTTAACCTCTTAGTATCAATAGAGACTGTCTTGGACCCAGAATAGGAGAGGGCTCAGGAAATTATGTCACAGGCATAGTTCTCATAGATATTATGGCACAGTCTTTTCATTGGTCTAGCTCCTTAATTGTATATTGTTCTTCAACATCTCTATCAGCTTACATCACACTTCACTACAAGAGACTCTCCATAAGAATACATATATTACATAGTAATAAAAATACATTTTTATGAGGAAAGCCACCCATGTAACCACATTCATTTGTTATCCTGCTTTGCCACCAAGAGGTCCCACTGGGCTTTCTTGTTCTCCCTTCTGATGGTCTAATCAGTTATTCAGTGAAAAAATCCAGTTTGGAAAAATTCACTTCACTTCACTTCACTATTATGTGATCTAGCTACTGACAGAAGCTGGTGCCCTTATCAGTTTTATTAGCAACATTCTGCTTTATAACTCAGTTGCCCAGTCATCATAATTCTTGGAACATATGGAATAAATTGACCTCTATGGACATGAGAAATCTTAAGAATTCAATCTTCTTTTCTCAAGTTGCTGAAAGAGATTAATATTGGTAAAATATCAAAGGAATTTCATTGTTATTAATTTGTCTTGATGTTTTCTTGGAAAATATAAATTAATAGCTTTAGATAAATTCACTGTATTCATGGTAAATGAATGGCTGGCATTTTACAAGTGTTTACAAGAGTTTATTGTTGTTTTTAAAAATATTAAGTCTTCTTCAAGCCCTCCTTGATTATTTGCTTTGAGATAAAGTTTCTAAATTTTTACCTTCTCCCATTTCCTGTATCTCTAGATCCTCTGATAAAAAAAAAAATCAATTATTTAAAAATGGCTTTCCAGAGACCTTAGCCACATTTTTGACTTGGAGACATTGATGAAGGGATTTCTCTCCTCTCCAAGTGATGGCAACAACATGGCATGCACATGTTCTCCTTATACTGAAATGGGTTTCTTCCAAAGGGATGCATTTTTTTCATTAGGTGTTCTTAGTCACTGCTAGCAAGATTCTTGACAGAGTCATCCTTAATAAGCTAATCCTTCACCTGAAAAAGGTTCATCTATCCAAGAGCCAGTGTTTCAGAAAGGGCCAAGGAACAGTAATAGGTTTTGCTGCCCAATAACTGCATGAGAAATGTCAGAAGCAGAACAGAGGTCTATATACAATGTTCAATGATCTGGCCAGGTCTTTGATACTATCAATCAAAAGAACTTGTGGAAAATAAGGGTAAAACTTGGTTGTCCAGAGAAGTTCATCATTATTGTATGTCAGTTTCAGGACAGCATGCTTGCATAGGTTCTGAATAATGTATGATAATCTCATGCTTTCCCAATTACCACTGGATTGTAGCAGGTCTGATGCTTACTCCAATGCTTTGTAGCATAATGTTTTCAGCAGTGTAGCAGATGCCTTCAATAAGAATGAAAACAGCATCAAAATCAGTTGCAACATTAATGGTAAATTATTTAACTTGAAAAGGCTACAAGACAAGACTAAAGTGGAAGAAGAGTTGGTGCAAATGATTTTGCATTCAATGCAACCTCGAAATGCAAAAAAAGTATGGATCAATTTTCTGCTGTTCATGTTATTTTTGGCCTAATAATTAACACCAAGAAAACAGATTCCCCACCAGTCAGCACCACATCATCCCTATGTGGAACTATCAGATAAATCAAGTGAAGGAATTTTGAATACTATGGATAAGTTCAATTACCTTGCAGTATACATTCCAGGAAGGTACACACTGATGATGAGATTGTCACATGCATTGCCAGAGCTATCTTAGTGTCTGGGAAGCTCCAAAAGAAAGTGTAGGAGAGAAGTATTAGACTAACTACCAAACTAAAATTATACATAGTCAATATGGCTATGTTCATTTATTTTGGCATTATATTTTCCAGGAACGTTCACAGAGATGATGAGATTGGCATACACATTATCAGAGACAGCTTGGTGTTGGGAGGCTCCAAATAAAAAGCATGGAAGGGAAGGGTATTAAAGGTATCAGACTGCCTCCTAACTGAAGGTCTACAGAGTCAATGTTTATGCTTGATGTTGATCATATTATTGTATGCTTGTGAAAACTGGCAGTCTACCAGTGCCATGCCAGAAAAGTGAATTGCTTCCATTTGAATTGTCTTAGGAAAATTATGAAGATGACATGGAAAGATAAAGTACTGAATACTGAGGTCCTTCCTCAAGCTAAACTGCCAAGCAATAGAACTCTACTTTAGAGAGTCCAACTCTGATGGGCTGATCTTGTTGCTCAAATACTAAATATAGATTGATCTAAAAGACTATTTTATGGAGAATTCACAAAAGACAAGTGCTTACATGGAGGTCAAAAGAAGCAATACAAGGATACTCTTAAGGTCTTTCTGAAGAATTTTGGAGTCAATTGTGAGACATGAGAGACACTGGCATATGAATACCCAGCATGGTATGCCCATATCAAAGAATGCACTGTTCTCCACAAGCAAAGCAGAATTACAGTAGCTCAAAAGAAATGTGAAATGTATACATATAGAGACATCTCCACTACAAATGTTCACATGGGCTTTTTGTGACCAACCTGTAGAGTCTTACAGGCTCATATTGGTCTGATCAACCAAGTTGGGTGCACTGTACCTTGATCCCAATGTAGTAATTTTCTCATCTTCTTTGAGAGCAAAGAACAACAACTAACCAACTTATTTTTTCTTTCTCACATGTCATTATTTCCTCACATAATCAATTCTGAGAGTTGTCAAAATCTACCCCCCCCAAAAAAAATTTAATAAATACTGGCTAGTTTGACTAAATAGTAGGTGATGGTCCTTTCAAATCTGAACATGATAGAAGATAGGATGGCTAGATACTACACTGAAGGACAGAACTAGGATTGAAAAAGAAACTGAAAGACTGAAATGTTGTGTTGAAGTCAAATGGCATATCCTTCTTTCAAGAGTTCAGGAGCAAAATATTATTTAAATTTTATCTCTTTTGGTGCCTACGTGTGTGATACAAAAAAGTTTGTATTTAATAGATGTTGTTTTAATTTATTTCATGTGAGTGCCCTGATGAAATAAAAAACTTTCCATTCTTTCTCAACCAATACAAATATGATATGTATCTTTCCATAAATCTTCAATTTGTGTACCATCCAATAAGATGAAAGATTTTCTTTGGGTCTTTTAATGTTTTAGTAGAACTGAAGATTTTCTTTGGTTCTTTTAATGTTTCCATAGAACTGTTATAACAATTGAAGTGACCATCTGTTGTCTTTCATTCTCATGGCATGACTGGCCCACAATTCATATCTCCAATGATATCTTTTATTCTTCTAATGATATCTTGTGTCACTTTTCATGTGCAATTCATTCTGGTAACATACTGTGGCCATCCTACATCTACTGTGCATCTTTTCATTATCTTTTTAGTTAGTTGAAATGTTGTTTATCTTTAGTGTTGCATGATTGATAGCCATGTAGCATCACTGGTATGATACCATTGTTAGAAAAAAAATTATTGCAGAAAACAGCCATTTAGTCTGACTTGTGCATATTTTTCAGTTCTGGGTCCCAGAATATTTAACCTGGCCCAAATATGGACACTAACAGATGAATTTTATGGTCTACTCATCTAGCTTCCTGCCATAATTCTGTCATTATACATTTTATTTCTATTTCTTTTCAGATGTTGATAGTGAAATCTATCTCTTTGGTATTACTGTGACTTTCACTAAGGAGATCTTTTAGTGTTCTAGAGTTCAACACAATTAATGCAATGTCATCTGCAAATAAATACATTTGGAGATCCTTGATCTCAGTAGCAAATCCTTTTGCTTGGTGCAGAAATATATCTGATTCAGTATCAAGGGAAACATGAAAGAAGAGAGAAATAGGGAAGAAGGAAAGGTGATAGAGAGAGGAAGAGGGAGAAAGAAGGAAGGGAGGGCACAAGAAAAAGAGATGGAAGGAACTGGGGAGACAGGAGAAAGAAAGGTAATATAAGCACTGACTTTATTGGTATTTTTAATTCCTTTTCTATCTCCCATTGTACATTACCTAGTTGAAAGACTGTTTAGCTTATGATGTGATATACCTATAACACCAAATTCTGAGCCAATTCTGCAAATGGCAGTGCCTCTAGAGCACTAGAGCAATGCCAATCTCAGGCATCCCCTAGTCTCTCTTTGGAGTTGACAGGAAGCTGACAACCTTTACTCAGGGAGAGACAAATTGGATGGGGATGTAATTAAAACCATCAGCGGTACTCCTCAGGAAGCAAGGAATTCTGAGCAAAGGCAGCTTATCGCTTTACACACTTGCCAAGGCTAATAGAATTAAACTTGAAAACAAAGATGCTGCTTCTATCATTCCAAAAGCTGGAAATTATTGGGGGACATAAAAGAACAACTTTGAAAAGGAACAGTTCTGCATGCTTATCAGTGAGGGGGCAGTTAGGTTGGATGGTTGACTCTTGGTTTTCCTGCTGCCAAGAATCATTTCTTCTTCCTCAGGCTTTTTGCCCACCCCTATGTTGAAGCCTCTAATTACAAAAAAAAACTAAATTTATTTTTTTGAAAATTACTTTCCCCTTTTTCTTTGTGTCTTTAGCTATTAGGAAAAACCAGCAACAAAGCTGTCTTCATTCTGGTTCTTTATCACACCTTTCCCAGATGGTATAAGTCATGAAGCTTTAAAACTGGTAGTGTTTTCTTCATATTGTACTTATTCATTTTTTTTTCTTTATAGTCCAGTATGCTAAATTTGAGGTGGCAACATACAATTTTCTTTGTATTTCCCCAACCTCTTTTCTGGTATTTAAAAAGGCTAGAGTAATATGTGAACATAGAATCTTGGAGATAGAGAGAAGTTTAAAGGCAGTTAGGTGGCATAGTGGATAGACTTCTGGACCTAAAGTCAGGAAGACTAAGAACAGTTCCTGCCTTTTGTTTTTTTAAATATTTTATTTATTTTTATAAGTAAATGAAATGAGGGTTTTCTAAAACATTTTTTCAAGATTTTGAGTTTCTCATTTTTTCCACCTCCCTCCTTTCCCCCTCTCCCACAGGCAGAAAGAAATCTAATATAGGCTACATGTATAAACATGTTTAACACAGATCATTGGTGGTAAATTCCCCTTTTTCATTTTTGATATTGGTAATTTTGTTTTCTTCTTTCTTTTTACAATCAAATTAGCCAAAGCTTTAGCTATTTTATTGTTTTTTCATAAAAACAACTCTTAGTTTTGTTTATTAGTTTAATGGTTTTCTTGCTTTTCATTTTATTAATTTCTTCTTTGATTTTCAGAATTTCTAATTTGGTATTCTATTAGGGATTGCTAATTTATCCTTTCTCTTTTTTAATTGCATGCCCAATTCATTGATCTCTTCTTTCTCTATTATATTCATATAAATATTTAGAGATATAAAATTTCCTCCAAAATCTGCTTTGGTTGTACCTCACAAGTTTTGGTATGTTGTCTCATTAGTGCCATTGTCTTAGATGACATTATTACTCTATGATTTGTGTTTGATTCACTCATTCTTTAAAAATTAAGTTATTTAGTTTTGAACTATCCCTCCATGGCCCTTTACTGCACATGATTTTTATTGCATCATTATCCGAAAAGGGATGCATTCAGTATTTCTGCCTTTCTGCATTTGATTATGAGGTTTTTGATGCCCTAATAAATGATCAGTCTTTGTATAGGCACCATGTATCACAGAAGAAAAAGATATATTCCTTTCTATCCCCATTCAATTTTCTCCAGAGGTCTATCAAATCTAACTTTTCTAACATTCTTTTCACCTCCTTAACTACTTTCTTGTTTATTTTATGGTTAGATTTGTCCAATTCTAAGAGAGGCAGGTGGAGTTCCCCAACCAGTATAGTTTTGTTTTCTATATCTTCTTGTAACTTATTTAGCTTCTCCTCTAAGAATTTGGATACTACACCACATGGTACATACATGTTTAGTATTGAAAGTACTTCATTGCCCATGGTACCTTTTTAAGAGGATGTAATTTCTTTTTATATCCCTTTTAATAAAATATATTTTTATAATTGCTTTGTCTAAGATAAGGATTGCTACCCTTTTTTTTCACTTCAACTGAAGCAAAATAAATTCTGCTCCAACCTTTTACCTTTACTCTGTGTGTATCTCTCTGCTTCAAATGTGTTTCTTCTAAATAACATATTATAGGATTCTGGTTTTTAATCCACTCTGCTAGCCATTACTGTTTTATGAGAGAATTCATCCCATTCACATTCACTCATATTTACTAACTTTTATTACCTTCCATGTCATCTCTACTCCATTTGCATTTTTATTCCTCCTTTCCCTCCTCACCAGTGTTTTGCTTCTAAATACCACCTTCCTCAATCTGTCCATTCTTCTATCAGCCACCTTCTCTTTCCTTTTCCCCTTCTTCCTTCTTTCCCTTACATCAGTGCCTCCTTCCCTCCCCCTTCCCCTTCTAATACTTGAAGTATAAGATAAATTTCTAAACCTAATTGATTATGTGTTATTCCTCTTCATGTCAAATCTGATGAGAGTAAGATTCAAGTAGTTCTCACCCCTTCCCTTCTTTTCCTCTATTGTAATCATGTGATGTAAGTTATGGCATTCTCTTCCCCCCTTCCTCCTACCTCATTACAACCCCCCCTTTTTTAAATATATTAACTTTTTTTAACTCATCCTATCAAAATCAACTTCAGTCTAAGTATACTTCCTCTAATAGAGTTACAATTCCCAAGAGTTATGAGAATCTTCCTCCCAGGTAGGGATGCAACTAATTTAATCTTATTGAATAGCAGTCTTTTTCTTTTCCCCTGTTTACTTTTTCATGTCTCTCTATTTAAGGATCAAATTTTCTGTTAAGCTCTGGTCTTTTTATCAGGAAAGTTTGGAAGTCACATATTTTGTTAATGTCCATTTTTTTCCCTAAAAGAATATGTATGTATACTCAGTTTTCCTGGGTAGTTGATTCTTGGTTGTAATCCAAGCTCTGTTGCCCTTCAGAATATCATAGTCCTAGCCCTTTCTTTCTGGTCACTTGCAGGATTTTAAGCTTGAACTGATAATTCTGGAGTTTGGCTACAATTCCTTGGAATTTTTTTTGAAAACTCTTTCAGGAGGTGAAGGATGAATTCTTTCAAGGATTATTTTGCCCTCTGGTTCTAGGATATGAGTTTTCCTTGATGATTTTCTGAAGAAAATTTTTCAGGCTCTTTTTTTTTTAATCATGACTTTCAAGTAGTCCAATAATGCTTAAATTATCTCTCTTGGATCTATTTCTGATTCTTCATGTGTCATGAAGCCATAAGCTTTCACTAGTCCCAGTCTATTCTTCAAGAAGTTATTTTCTTGGGTGACTAAGTGGCGCAGTAGATAGAGCACCAGCCCTGGAGTCAGGAGTACCTGAGTTTAAATCCAGCCTCAGACATTTAATAATTACCTAGCTGTGTGGCCCTGGGTAAGCCACTTAACCCCATTGCCTTGCAAAAAAAAAAACAACCTAAAAAAAGTTATTTTCTTCAGTTAGCTATTGCATTTCCTTTTCCAGTTGATCAAATCTATTTTTAAAAGGAATTATCTTTTTTTTTCCCCATTTGCCCAATTCTATTTTTTGAAGGAATTTTTTTTGCATTTACCCAATTGTATTTTTAAAGGATTTGTTTTCTTCTGTCATTTTTTGCTGCAAGAAGTTAATTTTCTCTACATTTACTTTCCCAATTTTCCTATTTGATTTTTAAAATCTTTTTTGAGCTCTTCCAAGAAGTCTTTCTGGACTAGAGACCAATTTATATTATCCTCTGAAGCTTCACATGTAGTACCCATTCAGCCTTCCTTTTCTGAGCTAGCATTTTTCCCATCTTTATCTCCAAGAAAACTTTCAATAGACCCTGCTTTATTCTGACCTTTCTTGTTCATTTTGGGATTTATTACAACAGTCCTATCCCAAAGTACTTGTGTTGGGGGAGGCACTTGACTTGCAGACCTTCAATGGTGAGAACCCTAGAGTCTTGTTTACCGGTTTGGGGCAATCTATGTTAGGAACTCCAGGAGATTTCTCAGTAGACTGACTGGTAAGAATGCCAGAGGCTATATCTCTGAATCATCAGCATTGGCAATGTCAGCCACCCACACTCTGGGTCATTGGCAAAGATGGGAACACCTGGGGCTGTCTCTGGGTTGGCTCTGCTGGAATGTCAGGCCCTCCTGGCTAGGAATGCCAGGGGCTCACTGTTTGGGTCAGGCCATCCAGAACAGCTTCTCTGGCTGAATGGGGGTGCTGGGCACCCACACTGGAGCTCTCCCAGCTTTCCTGCTGCACAACTGACCCACCAAGTCCATACTAAAAGAGCCTCTGCTGGAGATCTCCCTCACAGTGGAAGACCTCAGGTTAGTCCCTGCCTCACCCCCCACTATCCATGCATTGAGTTTCTGTTCTCTGCCCTAGGTATACTCACGCTGCCCCCATGACAGACCTTGATGCAAGATGTTCTACTCTGTTCTTTTGTGGGTTCTGTCAATCTAAAATCTGTTAAGAGGTTTGATTAATATCATTTCCGAGGGGGGAACACAAGAGAGCATAAGAAAGTTCCTGGGGATGGCTAGGTGGTGCAGTGGATAGAGCACTGGCCCTGGAGTCAGGAGGACCTGAGTTCAAATCCAGCTTCAGACATTTAATGATTTCCCAGCTGTGTGATCTTGGGCAAGTCACTTAACCCCATTACCTTGCAAAAAATGAAAAAGAAAGAAAATTCCTGGCTTCTCTCTGCCTTCTTGGCTGGAAATCCAGTTCCTACCTTTTAGTTGTGTAATCCTAGGTAAGTCATTTAACCTCTCTCAGCCTCAGTTTCCTCATTTATAAAATGGAAATAATGCTTTAACACATAAAACACTTTGCTATATAAAATTCTAACTATGATGAAAAGGAAGAAGAAAAGGAAGCAACGTAATAAAGAATTAAGAATGTGACATAGAATCAAATGAGTTCAGATCTGAGCTCTAATACTCCCTGTGTGACTTTAGATGAACACTTCATTGTTCTGTGCCTTAATTTCCTCATCTATAAAATGAGAGGGAGTGATGACTGATTGTTTAGATTCTCAATTCTAAATAAGAGTTCACTATATTTAGTCCAATCTTCCATCACATTCATAAATTTCTTCTATAGTATTCCTGACAGGAAATTACCATGCCTCTATTTGAACATTTCCAGTGTTGAGGACTTGACTACATCAAAAGGTACCAACTACAAATTTCTCTAGTCAGAAAGTTCTGAGCTGAAGTCTGCTTCTCTGTAATTTTGATTGATTAAACATAGTACTATCTTCTGGAGCAATGAAAAATAAATGTCATCTTCCTTCTATATAAAATCCTTTAACTTCTTTGAAGATAACTATCATAGATCGTCCATTCCTTTCTTCTCCAAATAAAATGCCCCCAATGTCTTTTATTGATCTTCATGGGAGATAACTTTCTGGTCATCTCCTTTGAACATACTTTTAATTTATTGAATGCCAGAAGCATCTATCTCCTTCATCCATGCTCATCTCTATCCCCAGAACATCCTAATATCTTCCAACTCCTCTCCATATGAAATCTCATTTCCATCTTCCCTCACTAGTTTCTTTTCTGTTTTTAAAGAAGATATATCTAAGACTATAATGCTTCCACATTGGTCTTTTCCCTATCTCCTTCCACTTCCTCTGGGAACTTACTTCCTCCATCATGTCTTTTCTTATATGCATCTTATTATCTCCCTCTTCACTCCTTCCTTTTCTTTTGTCTCTAAATATGCTTGAGTCTACTTGGTCTTGGGGGGGGGACAGGGGGAGGGGGAGGAGGGAAGAGTGCAGAAGGGGGGAATTCCCCTTGATCTTGATAGCCCCATAAGTTAATGCACTCTCCTTCCTTATTTTTATCAGCCCTAATATCAAAAGGATTGTCTAAGTTTGTCCCTTATGATTCTTCAGTCACTGACTCCTTAACCCCTTTAAATCTGACTCTTTTCCTCTTAATTTTAACATGGATAATTTACACATTATTGGAACTCAATAAATATTTGTTGTCACTTGCTCAAGATGGCAACCTATTGTGTCTGGAATGAAATTCAAACTCCTATGTCTGTCATTTAAGACTCTTCAACTTTTTTCAGACTGATCCCATGTTATCCCCACTCATGTATTCCACATGCTTGTTTGACTATTTTACTTAATATTCCTTGTGATGATCATTTCATCTCCAATCTCTCTGCCTTTGCACAGGCTGTTCCACTTTTCTAGGATACTTTCCTCACTTCCATTTGTAGAATCCTTAGTTTTCTTCAAAGCACAGCTTGGAGACAGCCTCCTGAAAGTTTTTTTTGGTTCCCCAGTTATTGAAGTACTATCCCTCTTAGTATTATGTTTATCTATATTAATATTATGATAGTAGTGGAAAGTTTTTTCTTTTAATAAAAAAATAGTTATTTATCTTTAAGAACTTAGAATTTACTTGGAACTTAAATAATACTTGCTGAGCTAAAGTCGTAAATATATTGGTTACCCTAGAATTTTGAGTTCCTTAGAACAAATATCTGAAAATTTAAATCAGATTTTCAGATTGTGTAATTCCCACAAATATGAATGGATTCATATCCACAAAGGTTTTACAAAATCTGATTAAGCTTTTTCATAAGTAAAAGTCACTTTCTCCCTTAATATTGATTTTACATTTACAGAGTTATACTGTCAATACTAATGTTGGTGCAGAAAAAAGCAACAACAACAAGAACACACACAATAAATTATCCAGTTTAGAATGATTGGCTGCCAAACATTTGGTTAGTATTTACTTGATCCTAAAAACTCTTCATAAATGGTCTTTGAAAGCTACAGAACTCTTTGATGTTTACTCTGACTTACAACACTATAATTTGCTACTTAGAACTCACCTTTTTCCTTCTCTGATTTTTTTCACCAATTTAAAACCTTATTAAAATCAGCTATCTTATGTCATATCAATTCAACAAATAAAACTCCAAATGAGTCATTTGTTTTCAATTTTCAACTGTTTTTGGTAGTGTGCATGGATGTGACATTAATTTCCATCAATACATATTTACTGCCCTACCAAGAAGTTATGCTTTATATAATGATTATATATAATGATTTATATAATAGTCCTTCATTCTCAAAGAAAACCATGACATCAGGGAGGTGATGCAATGACAAGCACATGAATTGTATTTTAGTGAAGGGTTGCTATGCTAAGTCACCAGCTTTACTTTCTCCTCCAGAGTAATCTGGGTCCAATGGCCAGATATGAATCAGAATGACTTGAGATGCCCTGAATGAGAGGCAATCAGGTTAAACAACTTGCTCAAGGTCACACAACTACTAAGTGTCAAGTGTCTGAGGCTGGATTTGGACTCCCATCTTCCTGACTCCAAGGCCAGCGCTCTATCCACAGTGCCACCTAGCTGCCCTCATGCTTTATGTGTATTATGCCTGAAGACCAAAACTGAGTAAATGTAGGGAACAGAGACTATCATTTGAGGATTCTGTCTGTAGTTCTGTGGTGAAATATCATTTATTAGCTTAAATTGGACCCTATCTTTTCCTGACAACTGTTACTGGGTATAGGTTTTTGAATGAAATTGGACTCAGTGGAAATTAGCATTGTTTTACTGGAAAGAACATTAGATGTGAGTTCACAAGACCTGGATTTGATTATGCTATGTGGGCAAGTGACTGTTTCTCTGGAATTCATTTTTCTTATCTATAAAAATGGCCAGTGGTGTTAGTCTCATCAATCTCAACAAAATTCACTTCTAGGTCTAACACTTTATGATCCTTTGAAATTCATCTATCACACATGTTGAGCTCAGAATCTTTTCTGATGATTGAAAAGTGATGACTAATTATACTAAAGAGAAATCTATATAAACATACAAACAATAACAATTGTCAATAGGAATGTCATTATATATTTGCTAATAATTGTTTCCTGTTTACAGATATTCAAATCAAATCTTAGCTGTGACAATATAACAATTCATAAATGCTGTCAAACTCTGACCTTTTTATCTAAGGATTTACAAGGATTTCTTTTATGCTACACAGTAATGAATGTTTTGGTAAGATTTTTTTTTCAAATGGAAAAATCACTCATTGTACAAGTAAGGAATACCGGCATGAGGCAACTTCACTTATAAGATAATAAGGAATAACTGAGAATTGTGACAACTGAGACAAATTTGGTGGAAGAGGGTCAAAGTGGGAGGAGAAATATGTGGCTCATTCATTCCCAAGAGGGTCCATCTTGTACCCTTTCCAAGGCAAGCTCTAAAAAAGAGACCTCTAAATTTTCTCACCATGAGAGAAAGCCCTTGTAGTCTCATTATAGTTGTAATTCTGGTTACAGAATCATCTTGACTTATTCTTGAAATCAGATTACTACTTTCTCTGACAATGTCAGACCCAGTGCTTAGGGAGGATGAAAACTTTACTGATAGAGAGGAGAAAGAATGTTTCAGTTTCTATATTGCTTCTATCTTTTTCATTCAAAAGAATGGCCTTTGTACGAGAGGAGGAGGTAATATGAGAACTTCTAGATTCCAAATATCAGTATGAAATAAATTGCATCCTAAAAAAAGTAATGTTATCTTAGAGTGACTGTAAGCAATCTTTATGAAATCAGTACAGATAGAAGAAGTACCAAGAAGATGGTTTATTTATTTCAAGTTCTGCATCCTAGGTACTAATCTGGGTCCAATTTGTTTCATCCTTTTCATTTCCCAAGTAACTGTGGATCTCTGATCCACACTGATCAATTTCTATATTATGTGATTGGGAAAGATTTAGGACAAAGTCCAGAGCTAGCTAATTTATTAAATTTGGAAACCAGGGATGAAAACTGGGCCTAGGTTAATCTGGGTGATCTCATGCCTGAAAAATACAGTTTTAAGACCTCAAACTACATACAATAGTAGAAAAGAAATAACTCATTTGAGCCAAATCTAGTCATAATGCTTCTTTTGACTTAGAGCATGCCCTCAGATTTATTGTTTACATTCTGGATCTCCAACTCCTCTTCCCATTCTCCACAAGGATACAATATGGCAATACTTAAAGAGAACCTCCAGATTTAGGTGACCTTTAAATAAATGGTCACAGAAAATCAAAATATACAATAAATACAAAATTTAAAAATACAATAAATATCCATAAAAATGAAACTGAATATTCCTAAAAATTAAGGAGTTGGTGACAAGAGAATTGATTAATGGGCTCTCCAAAGGCCAGCTGGTTTGAGTTATATTTTATGAGCAACCTGTGTTTTCTGTATGCCCTTGTTGAATTACCAATAGAATTACACATTAGTTTTAAGACTCCCTCTTGGATAGGGACATCATAACGTTTTTTAATTGGGGCTGATAAAAAACATAGTACCACTTGTAGGTTCCTGAGAGAAGTGAGTTGTGAAATTGCATTTTCATTAAACCTAATGATAGAAAATTAACCATAGTCCGTCTACTGGAAATGGTCCAAGACTGAATATGTGTCTTTTCTACATTATAGGAGGTTAATAAGGGGATAGGTGAAGTACAAAACATTGGAGAAAGGCCTCCAATGGGGTGAATTAATCAACCTTGAAATTCCTTCCATTTAGAATCCTCAGACTGTCTTTCATTAGCCTTGGCATCATTGTCATTACACGTGTTTTTAGCTTTTGCTCTAAAATTCCAATTGCGGTTTTGGTTTCATTCACCATGATGATTTTTTGACACTGAATAACTATGATACAAAGCATTTTGAGGTTTACAAAGCCCTTTCCATAGATATGGTCATCTGAATCTCCCAGCAATGCAGAAAGATAAGCAAAGCAAATGTTTTCATCTCCCCATTTGATACCTGAGGCTATTGAAACTCAGAGAGTGAAGGAGGTTTTATCATAATCAGATGATTATGGCAAGTGCAGGATTCATCACCTAGTTCATCATCATCCCACATCTTGAAAAGTGCTTGAAGAAAACATGACTATATTCAATGCTTTGGATTTGGAAATGTTAAGCATCTTGTGGTAATCTCTATAAGTTTCTTATCACAGGAAGATGACTAGAATAATGAGGAAGGTGGAGATAATGACATACAAGGATCTGTTTAAGTAACTAAGGATTGACCAATACACAGTCCAAAGACTTGAGAAGAGACAAGATCATTCTGACAAGTGTTTAAAGGGCTGTCATATGAAACACTTTTTCTTCTTGATTCCACCAATTGTGAGAATTTGATCAGAGACAATATAGTCAAATATTCCCATTCAAACTATGCATAAGTGAAAGAGGAATCTCCTTCCATTGAGGTCTTAAAGAAGAGTGATCATTTGTCAGCACTATTGTTCTTTCAGATTCTGTTCAAACTTAATGTCCTCTGAGGGACCCTTACAACAGTCACAACAATATTTTACATTTATATGATTCTTTAAGACTTTCAAAGTCATATATATGTATATTCATATGCAAATATATATTTATGTATTTATACATAATCTCATTTGATCCTCCATAAGACTTAGAAAATAATTAAATGAATATGAAAAGAAGAATGAAAAGTTAAGGACAATTCCTAGTTTAAAATCTAAATACCTAGAAGGATGGTGATATCCTTGGGGGAAAAAATGGGGAAATTAAGAAGGATGAGTTCTCAAAGGTATTGAGTTCTATTCTAGAAGTGACATGTTTGACATATTTTTAGGATACCAATTGGAAATGTTCAATAGTTGTTTTTGCAAGTTTAATACTCAAAAGAGAAACTATGGTTGGAAATAAAGATCTAGAAATCCTATGCAAAAATCACAGCTGTACACATAAAAGCTACACTTAGATAGTACAGAGAGAGAGAAGAGATTCTAAGATAGAGATTTGTATTATATTTGACCTTTGGGAGGAGAACCTAAATGATAATGCAGCAAAGGAGATGGAGAAAGAGCAGTAAGAGAACCAAGAGAGAACACTGTTGTGAAAATTCAGAGGAGAGAGTATCTGGGAAAAGGGGTGTGTGTGGGGGGGGGAATAGTGTCAAGTAATACAGAGAAGTTAGGAAGGATAAGTGCTGAGAAAGGGCCCTTGGATTTGGCAATTAAGAGATCATTGATAACTTTAGAAAGAGTCATTATAGGAGGGGGTGGCTAGGTGGCACAGTGGATAAGGCACTGGCACTGGAGTCAAGAGTACCTAGGTACAAATCCGGTCTCAGACACTTAATAATTACCTAGCTGCATGGCCTTGGGCAAGCCACTTAACCCCACTGCCTAGCAAAAACCTAAAAAACAAAAAACAAAAAAAAAAGAGTCATTATAGGGGAGGCTAGGTGATGTGGTGGGTAGAGCACTGGCCCTGGAGTCAAGAGTATCTGAGTTCAAATCTGGCCTCAGACACTTAATAATTACCTAGCTGTATGGCCTTGTGCAAGCCACTTAACCCCATTTGCCTCACAAAAACCTAAAAAAATAAAAATAAAAAATAAAAGGAGAAAGTCATTATAAAGTTGTTATAAAAACAACAAAAATTATTGCTTTTGTGGTTACATGGGTGATATACTCCTGGTTCAACCAATATTATGTTTACAGTAGCAATAAGTTCTTATCTCTCCATTAAAATTCTAAGAGATGTTAAGTGCCTTCTATGATCTAGGTACTGTGCTAAACACTTTACAAATATTTATTTTATGAGATCCTCACAGCAACCTAGGAAGAACCTAGGCTATTATTATCTCTGGTTTACAATTGAGAAAACTGAGGCAAACAGAAATTTAGGGATTTGTCCAGGATGATACAGTTAGAAATTTCTCAGATTGGATTTAAACTAAGATCTTCTTGATTCCATGCCTAGGTCTACTATGCCATCTACTATGCCATCTAGCACCACTAAGAAAAAGAAAACCTTTCTTTTATGGATATGTAGATAGATGGATAGCTATATCTATGTTTGTTTATATATATATATATATATATATATATATATATATATATATATACATACATATATATATATATGCATATCATTTGATCCCTTTGGCAGTTTAGTATACCTAGGGACCCCTTCTCAGAATTTTAACTGTGTAAAATATATAGAACTACAAAGGAAATCAATCATATTTTTTAAAACAAAATGATGGACCAAATTAAAACTTCCTGCTCCATTCCATTCCTTAAAAATATGATCTACTTTCATGCTCCTTTCAGTCAGGAAGTTCTTATCAACTTATATTGCAATTCATCAAAGTCCTGGTGTAGATTCGCTAGGTGTATCCTAGTTACACCTGTGCAGAATACAGCCACTCTTCCTGTGTAATTCTTCTCTATACTTTTTATCTCTATAAATTCTCCATTGCTCCATAGAAGAGCTATGAGCTAAGAACTAGAGACTTGCCTATAGCTATTGATATATTTTATGATTACCCAGCAGTTGAACTGGTCCTTCTGTTATCATTTTTCCTAGCTATATGATCAGCCCATCTCCTTTTCCATCCTCTTATCCCTCTCATCCATTTCTCCTTGTATTTAATAGACTGGGGAAAAAAAAGAATAAGTGCTTGCTGCTTTATATGAATATGGTGTTCTTCAACATCAAATTTCCTCAATCCTTAAGCCTTTTCTTCCCCCAAACTTAAAAGTCCATGAGTAAAGATAGAGAAAGAGAGGGAGAGAGAGATGTATATATACATATATATGTATGTATATATATGTATATTATATATATATGTATATATATGATTCTTCTAATATAAGAACAAACTAAAGAGCCCCCTGGGCTATGAAAAGTAAGTAGAGGAAAAAGCAGAAGACTCAACAGAATCAAAGATTGAAATTGGTCCACTTTCCCTTAAGACTGTAAAATATTCATGGAAGAGTATATATTGATGGACAGGCTTTCATGCTATGTCATTGATTGATGGGATCCAAAAGGAACCCATCAGATGTGAGACAGTTTTCATCTGTTTCATAACAAAAATGCAACTCATTCACATTTTATCATTGTCACTTTGGAAAATGTGCCCTTAGGTTCTATGTAACAAATATTTATTAGACATCAACTATGCTTAACATTTTTAATTCTGGAACAAACAAAGATGCAATATAGACCTGCTCTCTAGGAACTTTCAATCTAATGGGGATGGGGAGATAAACCATGCATATACAAACACCATAGCATTATAGATAAAATGCTGGACTTGGAGCCAAGAAGATCTGCCTCAAAAGCTCAAGGAGGCATGAAACCATGATGGGTAAATCATTTCCTTTTCAGAGCCTCATTTTCCACATCTGTAAAGTGTGAATAATGGCCATAATATCTACCTCACAGGGTGATTTTAATGATAAAGCCAGATAATAAATGTAAAGTGATTTTCTACCTTTAAAATACTATGAAAATATTATTTGATCATATGAATAGCTGTAATACAAGAGTGACTTAAATGCAAAGAAGTGATCTGATATAGATGGGACTAGAAACATCTGACTTGGACCTTAAAGGAAGAAAGAAACAGCAGGAGATGAAGATGAAGACTTGGGAGGATCATTCTAGGCACATGATGACATGAGCAAAATTCCAGAGAAAGAAAATGATAGGACTAGAAGAGTGTATTGTTGAACTTGGCTAGAATATACACTCCAAGAAGAAGAGTAGTATAGTGTGTGTGTGTGTGTGTGTGTGTGTGGTGTGTGTGTGTAGGGTTTTTTTGCAAGGCAAATGGGGTTAAGTGGCTTGCCCAAGGCTACACAGTTAGGTAATTATTAAGGGTCTGAGGCCAAATTTGAACTCAGGTACTCCTGACTCCAGGGCCAGTGCTTTATCCACTGTGCCACCTATGAAATATTTGAAATATAGATTAGAACCAGGTCATGGAGGAGGGGGAGAGATGGGGAAGGGATTTTGAATGCCACACTCAGAAACGTGTACTTTATTCAGGAGACAATTAAGAGTTCACTGTAGGTTTTTTGAATAGAAGTTTGATGTGATCAGAGTGGTTAGTTAGGAAGATTATTTATGCAACTAGTTACCAAAAGGATGAATGAGTTCAGGCTTTACCTATTGGTAGAAAGAACCATTTGAAGATTATTTATGTAATCTAAGTAAGAAGAGAAGGTCTTATTAGGGTGTTGCAGTAATGAAAGAGAAGAGAAGATGGGTGTGACTGATAATATTCTCCAATGCTCATAGGCACTCTCTCCAAATAGAAAGGACTTAGGATCCTCATGTATTGAAGCTCACCATTTGCATTCTTGTATATGTTTAGCAGCGTATCTGTTTCTTCTATCCACCTGGAATCTCTCTGACAGATTACCCTGAAATTCTCCATTGGTGTGTTATTCCCCTAGGCTGCCTCAAGAAAATATACCACTGCTCTGCTGATTTCCAAGTTGCTTAAGTTGTCCCCAAGCACTGAGAAAAGAAAAAAGAAAAGAAAAGCCAAGGACAAAGGGGAGAGACAGCCAGTGGGTGACAGTTTGCTTTGCCTTCCTCTCTCTGAAACAGGCAGCAGCCGCGGGGAGTTGACTCAGCCCACACTGACCATCCAGACCCACCCCTACAGGAGCTGTGAGCCAGTGGAAATGTCCTACCCCCGGGATCAGTTCCAACCTGCAATCCGTGTAGCAGATCTATTGCAGCACATCACACAGATGAAGCGGGGCCAAGGCTATGGGTTCAAGGAAGAGTATGAGGTGAGAAACCAGGTGGGAAATGGGAGGGAGAAAGGAGAGGAAAGCTTATTTTCTAAATGTCAGTCAGCCTGAGAAGGCTGAGTTATCTGCTACTATCCATGTCTAAGGAAGAGTTCACTTTTGAGGTGTTGCGCCTCACTGACTATGTGTGCACGGGCATGCATGGGGTCACGTTCTGGATGTCGCACCAGATGCAGATGGTGAAGACTTCTTAAAGCAAGGACCACACATTTGGAATTTAAGTTTAACTCAACCTAATCTGAATTGAGTTGACTTTCACACTCTTTGTTTGCCTTTAAGTCTTTCATTAATATCCTTTTTTTAAAAAAACATCTTTCCCTTCCCAGCGATTTCCCCCACTCAACAGAACTCTGCCTTATAACAAAGTATACCTAAGTAAAACCACCCAGCAGCTTGGTTGTGTCTGACAATGCATGCTTCATTGTGCACCTGCAGGCTGCCACCTCTCTGCAAAGAAGTGGGAGATATGCTTCACCATCAGTCCTCTGTTATGACTAGGCATAGAATTGTTCAAAGTTCAAATGTTTTTCAGTATTGTTTTCTCTATACTATTGCTTCACCCTGTTTATTAAATAAGTGCTTACTAGAGACAACAGTGGAAAGTGCACGGAATTTGGAGTCAGGGGCTCCGGGGGTCATAGCCTGCCTTTATCACTGCTACCGTTGTGGCCTTGGGTAAGTCACATTACTTTTCTGCAACCTCCTCTGTGAAATGAGGGGGCCGACATAGATGGCCTTGAAGGTCTCTTCCAGGTCCATGTCTGTGGATTTATGAACCTAAATAGAATGGCTACATTGGTTGGTTTGGGAGCCAGGAGTTACCAGCTACCTCAAGCCTGGAACCATTTAGCTCCTGTGTGATCCTAGACAAGTCACATGCTTACTCTGAGCCTTAGCTTCATAGATT
Source organism: Macrotis lagotis (assembly GCF_037893015.1). Taxonomy (NCBI): domain Eukaryota; kingdom Metazoa; phylum Chordata; class Mammalia; order Peramelemorphia; family Peramelidae; genus Macrotis; species Macrotis lagotis. The sequence goes on along the minus strand of NC_133658.1, from coordinate 353,205,175 downwards.
GAAAAAATAACTGAGATTAGACTAAGTGATCTAAAAGATTTTTCTGAGAGTTAACAACCTCATGCTAAGCAGTATGGGGCTAGACTGAATCCAGCAGAGACTTTTAATTTTTGTTTTTTATTTCCATTTCCTCCATTTCTGAACATATACCTACCCTCTTCCCTGCCTGCAAACCATTCCTTAAAACAAAAATAAAAAATAGGGGGAGGGGAAAAGCAGTTCAGCAAAACTAACCAACATATCAAACAACTTTGATGATATATACAGTATTTCACACTCAGAATCTCCCACTTCTTCAAAGAAGGAAGAAAAGAAGGTAACTTCTGAATATTACTTTTAAAAATTCAGAAAACCAACAACATCTTGGCATTTACCCCAGGTTCCTAAAAACTGAAGGCAAAAAAACTTTCAAGTCAATTGAAACTCTAATCTAATAAGATATGACTGTAAGAAATTTGGTCCCTGCCTTTTCAAAGCATTTAGATGTGCCAACCATCCTTGATTCATATGTAAATACCACATAAAAATTATTCATTTAGACACATGCATGAATGTGCCTTGAATGGAATTGTTGCACAGTTCACTTTGCAGAGTGACTCCAGTAAATATTATTTTTTAACATTACAGCACCCTTATAAATGTATGCAAACCACCTTCCCCCTTTCTTTAAAGAAATGGGGAGACCATGAGTGTGAAAAACATAGCAAATAATATCAAAAATCATCTCAGCAGTGCTTGACTTTGCTTAATTGTTTTTCTTCATCACAAGGGAAAACTAGCTTATAAGGAATTGCTGAAGAGAGGACAACATCTACTATCTACTAGGATATTTTTTAAATGGCATTAGTAAAACTTTTAAAATAAAATAAAATGCCCTCTTAAAAGGTAAGAGAGTAAAGTCTGTAAACTACTGGCCAGTGAGTGTTATTTGTAATCCTAGCAAAATTCTAAGATATGTGATTAAAGTTAGTGACTATCCAAGAAAGGAAAGGGCAATCACCAGGAGCTCACATAATTTCAACAAGATCTGGTCATGTCAGCCTAACCTCATTTCTATTTTTAATGCAGATTTGCCAGACTAGTAGATCAGGACATTGCTTTAGCTGTGACTTTCTTAGATTTTAGGAAAGCATTTGACAACATCTGCCCTCCTCTTCAATATAAAATAAGAGTTGAATGCTAGTCAATAGTACAATTAGGTGGATTCCAAATTGCTGGCGGCTGGACCCATATAATAGTCATTGATTGTTTGAAGGTCAATATGTAAGTTCTCTGGTTGCTGTCCAGGATGGGTTTGGCACTGTGCTACTTAACATATTTACCAATAAGTTGGATAAAGATGCCAATGGCATGCTTACCTGATTTGCAGATAGCTCAAAGTTAGGACCAGATCCACAAAGGTCTTAATGGACTGGAATGCTAACCTAAATCTAATGAGGTGAAATTTAATAGGGATAAATGTCAAATCTCATACTTGGATTCCAAAAATCAACTTCACAAACAGAAGGTGAAAGATAAGTGGTTAGACAGTTAATTCAAAAAGTTCTTGAGTTTGTCCTTTTTTCTTAAAATATTTTATTTTTCCCCCAATTACACGTAAAAACAATTTTTAGCATTCATTTTAAAAAACAATTTGTGTTCTGAATTCTCTCCCTCCTTTTCCCTCCTTTAGAAGGCAAACAATTTGATAAAGGTTATACATGTGCAGTCATGCAAAACATTTCCATATTAGTCATATTGTGAAACAAACCACAGACCAAAAAACCCAAGAAAAATAAAGTATAAAACATATGCTTTGTTATACATTTGGATTTCATCAGTTTTTTCTCTGGAGGTGGATATCATTTTTCATCATCATCTGAAGGACTCTTCAGAGTTGTCTTGGCTCATTGTATTGCTGAGAATAGCTAAATGATTCACAGTTAGATCTTAAGGTTTTCAAGAAATACAAGCTCAGTGTGTCAGAAATGTGTTCCTCAAGTCAAAAGAGTCCATGGAACTCTAGACAACAAGACTAGGAAAATGATAATCACATTCTTTTCTACCCTGGTCAAACCACATATGGAACCATGTGTGCATTAATGGGTGTTACATTTTACAAAGAGAAAACCATCCAGAGAAGAACAAACAGAATAGTGAAGGGGCAGTAAATCATGCCATTAAGGATGTTTAGCCTGGAGAAAGCAAACAATTACTCATTTATTAAGTGCTTGCTAAGTGGCAGGGCTATTCTGTGTGTGAAGCCCTGGTGTACAATACAGCACAATAATACAATACAATACAAATACAATTTAAAAAGACAGTCCTTGCTCTCAGGAAGCTTATTTTCTAATTGGGAAAGATAACTCGTGAAAAGAGATTGAAATGTGGGAGGAGAGCTAAGAGGGAAGAAGGTATCCTAGAACGATCATAGTGATAAGGTCCAGAAAAGTTAGAAGCATAACAGTGAGGGAATGAAACATGGCTGACCTGGGCCTATTCCCAAAAATAGAGGACTAAAGAAGGAAATCAGCAATAGGAGAAGGGAATCAGTATGGTAGAGGGATGTTCCAGGGCAAGAAGGAAGTTGAGACTTGTTAGTAAAATCCAAGAGACAGACTCATAGGAAGAAAATGAAGCATGGTGGGTCAAGGAAGAGAAGACATAGAGCTAGCTTTATAACTGTCTTCAAGTCTTCATGGAAGAAGGTTTTAGGTTTGCTATTCTAGATCCTATAAGACAGAACTAGTCCTAATGTGTGGAAATGAAACCTACATAATTAAGGATGATTTAGACAGGGAAAACAAACCAAAAAACTTCATAGTAATTAGAGCTATTCAAAAGTGGGATAGGTTATGTGGGGAGGTAGTGAATTTCTCCTTTGCTATAAATGCCCAAAGACTGGATAAACACTTAGTTCTTTTATATGTGGACTGGATTCTTACCCAAGAGGAAATTTTTTTAGGGTCATACTAGATTTCCTTTAAGTCCAAATCTTCCAGATCTAAAGTCAATTCAATTCAATTCAACAAACATTCATTAAGTCACTATTATACCTAAGGCATTGTGCTAGGTGGGGTGAAGAGAGGGATACAAAGGAAAAAAAATAAGCCATTTCAGTAAACAAGGAACCCATATATTATGCTATTGGCTACAATCTGTATACGAATAACTTTAGTATAAGGATAATATTTCTAGAGCTGGAAGAAATATTAGAGTGTACTCAATCCAAGCACCTCATTTTATGAATGAAGTGGAGTGATTTATCTACACAAGCAATAAGAAATAGAGATGGGATTTGAAGCCAAATGTCAGATTACAAGGGTAGCTAGCTAGCACAGTGGATAGAGTTCCAGGACTGGAGTCAGGAAGAACTGAGTTCAAATTCAGCCTCAGATACTATGTGACCCTGGGCAATCTGTAAAATAAACTGCAGTATCTCTGCAAAGACAACCCCAGTCAGACTTGACTGAAAAATGACTGAACAACCACCACCACACTGGTTACAAATCCCATGCTCTTTCAATTAGACTTCCTTGACTCATTAAAGTGAAGACAACTGAGGTGAGAGAGAGCTCTAATAACAAATGAGGTGTTTAGGCAATCCAGCTGCAGTCTCAGATCTCCAGCTAATTTTTGGACACTTCTGACTGGTGTTCCATAAACATCTCAAATTCAGCACATCCAAAACAAGAACTCTTTCTCCCAAAACCTCAGCTCTTCTAGACTTACCTTTTTTTGTTAAGGGCACCACCATTCTCTCAGTCATCCAGATCTACAACTGCCATAAACTTTGACTCCTCCTTTTCATCACACCTATCCAATGCATTGCTTCATCTTGTCATTTCTACCTTCACATCACCTCTCATATCCACACCCTTCTCTCTACTCACACAGTCACAACTCTAATTCAGCTCATCATCATCACATTCCTGGACTATTTCAATAATTATTATGTTGATCTCCCTGGGAAGTCTCCCCCATTCCAATTAGTCTTCCACTTATTTAGCAGGGAATTTTTTTTGTAATGTAGATCTGACCATATCATCTAATTCCTATTCTCCCTGCCCCCACACCCTGGTTCAGTGAACTCCAGTGACTCCCTGTAATTTCCAAGATCAAATATAAAGTACACTGACATTTAAAGGTCCTGATCATTAGATCCCTTCTTATCTTTCCAACCTTTTACAACTCCCTATGTTCTATATACTCTGCAGTTCAGTTATAATGGTTTACTTGAAGCTCCATCTTCTACTCTTTTTTTTTTTACTGGCTGTCCCCTATACCTAAAATGACTTGCCCCTTCATCTTTGCCTCATAGTTTCCCTATCTTGATTCAAGGCTTGGCCAAAACTCCAATTTCTGCATAAGGCCTTTCTTGGTCCCTACCATCATCCCTTCCCATTTCAGGTTCAGTTAAGTGGTGCCATGGATAAGGCACCAGGTCTGGAGATAGGAAGACTGTTCTTCAAATCTGACTCCAGATACTTAACTGGCTGTGTGATTCTGGTCAAATCATTTAATCCTGTTTGACTCAGTTTCCTCATATGTAAAATGAGCTTCAGAAGGAAATGGCAAACTACTCTAGTATCTCTGCCAAGAAAATCCCAAATAGGGTCATGAAGGGATATGACTGATCAACTCTTTATACATTTTTATCAACCATTATTTACAACTTATGCCATAAGAATGTAAGCTCTTCAAGGACAAGGATCGCTTATTTGTTTTTCTTTGCATCTTCTGTACTTATAGTATCTGACACAAAGTATTTCTAAATAAATGTTTTTGACTGATTTTTAAAAAATTTTTCACAAATATGTTTACAGATTATTTTCAGTCTGAGGAATTAAAGGGAAAGAGATACATAAGAGATAATTTTTATAAAGTGTTCATCAAATTCTGAAGGGGTTTTTTCCTGTGTGTGTGTGTTTGTGTGTGTGTGTGTGTGTGTGTGTGTGTTTTGTTTTGTTTTTCTTCCTCTGGATGGGGATAACATTGTCCATAGTCAGTCCAATTCAGTTGTCCTAGCTCTCTGAATTGCTGATAGGAGCTGCTTTCATCAAGGTTGATCATCTCATAATTATTGACTGATTTCTGATCAGGAACACTCTAGTCCCCAGAGTATCTTGCCTTGTCCTTGGTCCTTGAATCTAGGCTAATAGACACCAGTGAATGGCAAACCTATTCTACCCTAGGGAAACCTAGTACCTTTTCTGAGTCCTTCTCCCCACCTCCCCTTCCCCAGACTTGACACAATCCTGCTTAGATCTCTAAATTCTTTGATTCCATGGAGTCATGGAAATCTTTTGAGGTACAAACTGCTAGTCACAAAATCAGACACCTAGAAAGTCAGAGCTATGAGGAATTTTCTTTTAACAGCATAGAACTTAGCAATTTAGAGGTCAACCCAGACCTAGAATCCAGGTCTCCTGATTCCTAGGCAGGTGTATCTATCTCTTCTGCTAAGGCTATGTGGTAATAGCATTAGAAGAACATTAGTCCTTTAAGGTCCAAGAAGTAGGAAGAAAGTTGACAAGTAGAGGGGGATGAAGAGGAAAGAATAAAAAATAAGGAATAAGGAAGGCAATGAGAAAAGGGCTTTATGATGGAGGGATAAGAGGGAGTGAGAATTGGTAATGAGGTGAAATCAGTTCCAGGCAGTCTGTAATTGTAATGAATGAAACAAGCATGGCAGGGTGGCCATAAGGTAATATGTTATTACAGCTCCATTAAAACTATTTAAAGAAACCAGGAACAGCTGTGAGAAATATGATGTAACTTAATGAAGGGAAAACATTTGCTCATTTTTCAGCACTGGAAGAGCATGTTCTATGGTTAAGGTTATGAAGACAGCCATCTCCCTTAATCACCCTTCAGGGCCATATTGATGCACTTAGGACACCATGTTCTCTAGAAATGGAAATTATTCAGTAGTTGAGCTGAAAAAAGATCTCTGTGATTATATAGCACAGCCTCCTCATTTTACAGATGGGTAAACTGAGGACCAGAATAGGCAATTGACTAACCCAAAGTCACATGATGAATTAGAAGAAGACCATGAGACTAGAACTAAGATCTTCTGGATCTCAGATCATGCTGACAATCTGTGCCACACTTTCTGCTTTTGTGGGAATAATCTCTATGGTCACCACACAGCCAACCATAGGCAACCAGTGGTACATCTTTCTGTTTCCCCCTCAATTTGTCTTCTTTGTAGATGGCAAAATCCTAGAATTTCAGGAGTAGAATGATCTTACTCCTTCATCTTATAGATGACTAAACTAAGATTTAGAGAGGAAAAGTATCTCACAAAAGAAATTAAGGGTCCTGACTCTAAATCTAGTGTTCATTTCTCTATATCAGGGATTCTTAATCTAGGACTTACACACCCCCAATTTCTCTGGCATGAAATAAGGCTATGAAGAACTGTCTTCCCTCTAAGTGAATCTCTCACTAAACAGAAGGATAGTATAGGTGAGAGAGTCCTAGACCTGGAGTTAGGAAGACTTGGGTTCAAATTCTGATTCAGATACTTCCTATCTGTGTGACTTTGGGCAAGTCATTTAATCTTTCTTGTCTTCATTTCCTTGTCTACAAAATGAGAAGATCAGATTAGATGGCTTTACAGGTCCCTTCTAGCTATAACTATTAATCATTGTTACATAGAAGAAAATATTAATTTCTATTAACAGATCTCTCAAGATCAGCAAGAAAAAGAGTAGTATAGAAACAGAAGAGAGCCTAATACAGAAGGCAGAAAATAAATGGTTGTAAGATAAAAGAAAATTGGAGTAGTCAGACAGGTAGAAGGAAAACCAGCAGGGTCATGAAAACCAAGCAATGAAAAGAGTATTCAGCTATAAGATGTGTTGAGCAGTTCTAATAGCAACAGAGGTAAAAAGAAAGTAAAAAGGGCCAGGGCTGATATAGCAGTAAAAAAGTCATTGTTACCATTGGAAGACAGTAGTTTCAGTAGAATGATAGACCTACTGATAGATAACTACAAGAGACTGAAAAATAAATCCAGGATTAGGAAGTGAAACCAGAAAGAGTAGACAATTCAGCTAGGCATGGTAAACCCTACAACTGGGGCCAAAGGGAGAGGAGACCATTGGAACTCCTGAATCAGAAGCTGCAGTAGTCTAAGGTGACAAGGTGTCCACACAAAGTTTAGCATTTATATTGTGAGCCCTTGGGAATGGAAGACTTTCATGCTGTCTAAGAAGGGATGTACCTACCCAAGTCAGAAATGGATCAGGTCAAAATTCCCATGCTGATCAGAAGGGGATTGAGCCTATGCAATACACCTTGGAATTCCAACCTGGGTGAAATGGGGAAAACCCATTCTTTTTATTTGAACTAACAATTTTAGTTGTTTAACAGTAAAAGGAAGAAAATATATATGATAATACATTGAGATGACAGGATTGAGTGTTGTTGATGATAACTCTGAATCACAGGGACAAGAAAAGCAAGATAAGAGGGTTTGCCGCCCATAAGACAAGAAAAGAACCAGTTGGTCATTTGTGCTCCTTTTCAGGATCCTATAATGCTTCAATGAAGCATCTGTGTGAAGAGAGGCTGATCACTCAAAATATCAAGAATCTAGATGGTAGATATAGTAGAGTTTAGACAAGATATAGAGGTTGATATTCCCTAGAGCCTAGTGGGACTCGCTTCCAAGCATTTTTTAAGCATTTATAATGTGCCATGAATTTGTTAATTGCTAAGGAAGGCAAAAAAAAGTTCCTGCCTTCAAGAAGCTTACAAGATGTAAATAGCTAGGTACATACAAGATATATGTAGAGAGAATGGATGGAAATAGCAGCCTGGATGACCAGGAAAGCTTTTCAACAGAAGGTGGGCTTGAAGCTGTCTTGACAGAAGCCAGGGAAGCTAAGATGTGGAAGTGAGAAAGAAAAGCCTTACAGGCTTAGGGAGGAGTCATGTAAAAGCATGTAGATGGTACTCCAGTGGTTGGTCCACCTAAATCTCTCTGTATTTCATTTAATGATTAATAATAGCCCAAATCTCTATGGCTTATTGTTTAGAATGATTGTAAATAGCACTTGTTTTGTGTTCTGGGCAGAAACTTTAAGGGTCTTCCTTTCCCAGATATTTTTATAACAGTAAATTAGATCATTTTTATCTCAATTCTTACCTAACCCTTAGTCATTGAATGGGCATTGCCCCAAACTAAGACCTGGGGAAGACTAATTTCAAAAAGGTCAAAGTCATCCACTGTCAGTCATCTTGTTTTTTTTGTCTTGCCACTGGATTTGGATGACTGGAAAAGAGAGTGAGGTACAGTTCTCACTTAAAGTCAAGACATTACCCTTGTGATGTCATTGATCTTCTTTGAGGCTAGATTCTATAGTGTGTTGAGGAGAGTATCCTATAAAAATATTGGGAACATTGGAAGGGATCCAGTTATGAATAACTTTAAATGTAGTCCTTTATATTTGACTCAAAAAATAGTAGGGAATCACTAGAATTTATTGAATAAAGGCAGCGGCATGGTAAGACCTAAGTTTTATAAAAACCACTTTAGAGGAAGAGAGCAGAATATATTGGAACAGGGTGAAAATTGAGGCAGAGATATCAATACAAAAGCTATGGTTAGGGGCAATGAGGTCATGAATTGGGGTGATAATTTGTAAGCGAAGAAAAGGGGATGTCTTCTATCTTCACAACATGAAAGATGTTGTAAAGTGAAAATCAATGCTATTTAGCAATGAATTGGATATGAATGATGAGTGAGAAGAGTTGAAATGACACTGAGGATGTGAATGGGAAGATGACAGTATCTGCAATAGTACTAGGAAAATTGTATAGAGGGAAGAGAAATTGGGGAGAAAAATAATTGAATTCTATTTTGGACATGGTAAAATGCCTAGGGGACTTCTAGTTCTTGCACTTCAGAATGTCCAAAATGAAGGATTACAGTTTAGGAAACAGGCTGTGGTGGAATATATAGATGTGAGAATCACCTGCATACAAATGCAAATTGAACTAATAGGGAGTGATTAGATCATCAGTCAAGATAGAATAGAGGAAGAAGAGAAGTAGGCCCAAAACAAAAGAAGGTATGTATGACAGACAAGTGTGAAGAATATGTGGGTGTTTTGGGTTCCTAAGAATGTGAAGGGAGAATTGCTAGTTTACATTACAAAGACTAAGGTCTGCCTATATTGTTGTCTATGGGCAGGTACTGAGTTAAGATAAAAGATTTAGCCTTCTTTTGATCAAAAACTACCTCACCTGTTTTTAAGTTAACCTAGTCTTGACCTTCTCCTTTGTGTGTGCTCAAGGAGATAGCTGTTCTTGCTCATTAATATAATGAGCAGGGAAGGGAAAATATATGGGGGAATCAATTAGATTGGTCCACTTAGATTGTGATCCCAGCCTTTGGTTGGCATGAGGGGGCAGAAACAAAGCTTTTCAAAGTGCATAAAAGACCTTGCACTTAGGGATTTCCCCACCCCTCTCTCCCACCATGAGGGAGGTGTGCCATTTTGGTAGATATCTTAATTAAAACTTTTTAAATCACCCTGGACTAAGTATTCAGAAGCCATTTATAACAACAAGTAAAGGAAACAGGAATCAGTCACATAAGAGAGAATAGTGTTCCAAAAATCCAAAGAGAGAATATCCACCATTTCAAAGCCTGGAGAAAGAGGAGGAGAAGGCACATAAAGAAAATGCCCCAATCTTTGAGACGTTCTAATGATTCTATCTCCCTGAATGCTGGGATCATAGATAGGAGAGTTTTAAAGTTGGAAGGGTCCTTGACATTTTACAGAAGATGGCACTGAGACCCAGAGAAGTTGAGTGATGTGTCCAAGGTGGCCAAGCCAAGATTGAACCAAAGTCCTCTGACATCCAGGCTAGGGCTCTTCCCATTGTACCTTGATAAGATCCAGCAGTGGACCAAGGGCTGATCTGAACTCTCAGGTAATAACCCAAGGTGGCAGGAAATAAGATACAGTCTTTGCATGTAGAACAGGTACTCATCTCATGCCTGGGTGAGTGCCCAGCAGTTTAAGCCTCTTGGCACTGTTATTACAGGCCATTGAATTCTCAGAGGTCCTAATCTCTAAAAATTCTGCTCCAGTAGATGAAAACGATGCCTCTAGATCTAGTTCTCTTCTTATAAAATATGTAACCTTCCTTCCCCCATCCTCCCAAATATATAGTTTGTATATGACTCTAAGGAACTATCTACAGTAAGGTATGTGATATAATAGAAAGCCCAAAAGTCAGGAAACTTGGGTTATAAGCCTGCATTGCTCCTAATGGGTTTGTAATCCTTGGCCAGTAATTTCCCCTCCCTGGGCCTCTGAGCCCCTGTAAAGTGAAAGGATTGGACTCATGGTCTTATAAATTATAATCTTATAATGACTTACTATGCTGCTAGCATTATCAAATTCTACTTGTGATGCAATGTCCAAAATATCAAGCTCCCACTCTCTGGGAAAGGACCAAAAAATGTTCTCCATAAAAGTCAATCTTCAAGAAAACAAAAAAAGAATGAGATCTTTCAATCTTCCTTTGTTTTTCAGGATCAAGAATCCCACAAGACCCCAGGTCATCAAATATAGCAAGGGCAAGGACACTGAAAGAAAAAATATAGATTCAGTGTTGGAAGTTATTCTGTGGTCATCTCAGCAATTTTCCTGCCACTAAGCATTAGACAAACCACCTGAAAAATTGCTACCTCCTTTAGGACAAGGAGTTTGTAAGGCATTCCTTCCTTGTGTGCCAGGCTGGCACTAGCCTCTTATAAAGGACTTGAAGAAGAGATAGTGGCAGGGCAGAAGCCCCAAGGGTCCTCAGAAACACACTTAAATATTCAGTAGGTCTAACAGGCAGGATCAAAATCCATATTTAGTGACTCACCCTGTACCTGCACAGGCAAGCAGCATAGTCAGTATTTGAAGATATGATGAACTCTTCTACAGGCTCTTACTCTTTCTGAAGAGGCCTCCTGCCTCTTCAGTAGGGCTTTCTGAAACATACCCATGCCTAGGTGCAAACGTGCCTAGACACCAGACTCACACCTAGGCAGACACAGTTAAGTTAAACTTATTTCCTATATAAATGCGTTAATTCCTTTGAGAATTATTTTCTACTTTCCTTCATTTAGCCAAGCTCATCAATAATGCCTTCTTTAGTGGCAGGATGCCAAATAATGTTGGCTTTCCCCTTGAATGTCAAAACTGAACCATCCACTGCCAGTTCCTGTAGGTGCTTCTTTAATTCTGACCTTTTGGACTGCCCTGCAGTACGGAATGGAGAAGCCTTGGATAGTTGCCTTCTGAGGCCCATCAGTTATTACTTTAATATTTCAAAGATTGTTAGAGCTTGAAGGAGCCTTGAAGATCATCTAATGCAACCTCTTCATCTCATATGGAGGAGGGAGGAAACACTAAGGAAATTGGAAATACTTTGCTCAGGGTCACACAGTAAGGTAGATAAATAAAAGGATCATTGATGGGGGGGAGAGGGGAAATAAAGGAAGGTGTAGAAGAGGTGATAAGAGGGGAGGGAAATGTTATCTCATTTGATCCTCACAACAACCCTGAGAGATAGATACTATTATTATCTTCATTTTACAGATGAGGAAACTGAGGCAAACAGAGTTTTACAGAATTTCCCAGAGTCACATAGCTAGTAAGTGTCTGAAACCAGATTTGAATTCAGGTCTTCCTGTCTATAGGCCTGGCACTCTATTCACTGTGCCCTATCTAGATTTAAGAAAGTATTAATAATGCTTAATAAACTTTTAAAAGAATATTACATATAAGAAATCCAGATTGTTAAAAATTTACCAGTATACTTCTCTGTTGTTCTATAAACATTCCTTGGCTCAACAAGAGTACAATAGAAGATTCAAAAATGATGTCATCTCCAGACAGGAAGTCTGGTCATTGTAGACATCATTTTCAACATCATCATCATCATTATCAAACAACAACCACCACAACAATAATAATGATAACTGGTATTAATATAGCATTTTGAGATTTTCAAAGTGCTTTACTTTGGTATAGCTTAGAGGTACAGTGGATAGAACTCAGAGCCCACAGGCATCCTTGCCAAGTCATTTAACCCTACTTGCCTTAGTTTCCTCAACTGTAAAATGAGCTGGAGAAGAAATGGTGAACCACTCCAATATCTTTACCCAAATGGAGTCACAAAGAATCAGACAAGCCTGAAGAATATTAACAATAACAGCCTACATCCATTTTTCATTTGACTCTCACAACATCCCAGCCTAATTTTATAGATAATAACCCCATCCCCACCAATAGCTAAGTAATATATTCCCCCTACAAGCCTAAGTACTGGTGATACTGAAGTAAGCCAACATCTCTTGGGAATGTAGTTCTTGAATCTCTATCCACAGACTGGGACCCATCACCCAGATGTAGTCCTGGAAAGGCAGTCCCACCACCCCTAGTTTATTTTTGCTGTTGCTAGGCAAATTTCACCCTCAGGCCTGCAGCTAACTGTATGATCTCCCTATCACACCAAATGTCTTAGGCTATTTATTCATGGAAAGTTTGTGCTTTCAGATGTAAGTAGATAAGGCCTGTCTTCTCCCTTCTACTTCAGAAGCTTGGGAGAACCTCAGCATCATTTTACAGATAAAGACAAGAAGGCCCAAGGAATTAGGTGACTTGCTCAAAGGCATCATCTGGATTTGAACTCAGATCTCTGGAGTCCAAGTTCAGTTTTCTATTAGCAGTACCACAGATTCCTTTTAAAATGATAAAACAGGCTTGCTTTTCTTTCCTCAGACTACTTATAAATAATCATTAAAATACTTTTCCTTGTGCTAAATTATGGGTGGAGAGGATAAGGAGGCATTTATAAATGTTTTATGCTATTAAAAAGCTCAGAAAGTTTATAGGACAGCATCAGAATATAGAACCTTTTGGGGCAGATCTGAGATTTCATTGGTTTTGGTACTTGCACTGTTTGTAATCCCTTTATACCTTAGTGGATGGTCTTACTGAATTGTTGTCAGAAGGAAGAAAAGAAGGAAGAGGGGGGGAGGGAGGAAGGAAGGGAGAAAGAAATAATAGAGGAAGGGAGGAGGAAGGAAAGAAGGGAGGAGGGAGGGAGGAAAGAAATTTTTATTTGGTAACAATGTTTCAGGTAATGTCTCTCTTCAGTTTAGCTAGATGGTAGCTTAGATGATAGACTCCCTCATTCCATCACTGGATTCACATTCAACAGATTTCCATTTTGGTTGGACCTGTCAGTGCATGCACACTATTACCACAACTTTCAAGAACCCAGAGGCATATATATGTTATATAGAGGAATTCAAGAATTTAATAGGAGAGCTCAAGGAACATTATGAAAATAAAAGACAGTATCAACTTGAAGTAAATGAATGAAAAGAGAGGGCATAGACAAGAGTGCCAATTAATCAGACTTTAAGGATTCCAAGCTGGGAAGTGCTACAGCAGACAAACAGGCTTGGTTAATGCATGAACTGATAAGTTTGGTATAAAGAGGATGAGTGCTTGTTTTGTGATTACCATTCTTATTGTCTCATCCAGGACTCCTACCCACAAATGCAATGGGGTTTCAGTTCAATTCACATCATATTTTAAACACTTACTAGGTACAAAATACCATCCCAGAAACTGGGGATAAAGGATAAATATAGGATAGACGCTATCCTCAAGGAGCTGACATTCTACTTAAGGGATAGAAACTTTTATATAGTTAAGTATACACAGATTATTAAAGGATTTAGGATTTTTTTATTGTATTTTTTAAGTTAACAAAAATCTTTTTCCAACCTCTCTACTCATGCCTTGAAAAACAAACAAAAACAAAGACTTTGTAACAAACATGTATGGTCAAGCAAAACAAATTCTTGCGTTGTCCATATCCAAAAATGTTGTCCCAGTATTCTGCATCTTCCTTCCATTATGTCTCATCAGAAAATGAGTACCATGGCTCATCATCAGTCCTCTGAGGTCATGGTTAGCCATTGCATTGATCAGAGTCCTATTTGTTCTTCAAAGTTGTTTTGAAGAACTTGAGATTCTGTCAATATGAGTAGCTCCTGGTATAAGAAATCTGTCCCCTGAGTTGGATTGCAACCTGCTTTTAATCCTACTTGTTTTAGGGAGTTGCCTAATGCTCATGGAAAGTGAGGGATTTTGCCCAGATCTCAAAGCTAGTAAGTGTCAGAGATGGGATTTAAACCCCACTATTCATGGAGCCACACCTAGCTCTCCATTCACTCACCCAACAGTTTCTTGCAAGAGTCTACAATGCAGGTTAGTAATGAGGAAAGAGAGGACACTAGCAACTGGTATCAGAAGACCTAAGTTTTAATTCACTGCGTGACTACAGGCAAATTACTTCCCCCTTCTGTGCCTTAGTTTCTTCTTCTTTAAAATAAAGAGGTTTGCTTTCTAAGGACCCTTCTGACTCTACTGTTCCAGAAGTCTGCATCTATGAATTCTTGGTCTCAGTGCTTTTTCATATGGACAAAGTGAGGGTATAGATAGCCAAGACTTCTGTAATGATTTCTTCTTTAAAAAATAAACAAGTATTAAATATTATTTTTCTCTCTAATGTTTTTCCCATTTCTATTTGATTCTTCTTTCACAACATGATTAATATGGATCTATGTTTAGCATGGTTGTACATAAATAGCCCATATTGGATTGCTTTCTATAAGGGGAGGGGAGGGGAGGGAAGGAGAGAAAAATGTAAAACTTAAAACCTAGCAAAAAAAAAGATTGTTGAAAATTACCATTGCATGTAGTTTAAAAAATAAATAAATAAGACAGAAGATTAAAAAAACAAGAAAATTAAATAAACAACAAACAACAAAAAGCTATTGGATAGTAGGAAACCTTTCTTACCTTGAAGACAAATATAAAAATAGAACTCAACACACAAAGGGTAAGAGAATGAAAAAGGAGAGAGAGATTGATAATGGATTAATATAATGAGATGGCAATTTTGGTTTCAAAAGAGTATGATTAGATTCCTAATGACTGTCACCATTCTCTGGTCAATCTACTGTAACCAGATACTAATGCAAAAATAATGCCCCTCTCCCTCTCACTTTGAAGATGGAAATGAGCATCCCTTTCATACTTTCACCCCTTCATTTGTTTTTGGCTCAAGAAATTATCTTGTATTAGGTAGCAGCTTTCTGGAAAGGGAAATGGATGTGTGATCAAAGTCCAGCAATTACTTGATTATTATGTCTCCCTCCTGGACATTTGAATGAGGACTCGACAAGTCTGCCTTTGTCAATAACACTTATGGGAGAGCCTAACATATTTTTTTTTCTGCTGGATTCTATTAGAGGGAGATACCCAACTCTCTGGAAATGAGAGGCATGACTGGTTATGATGTCAGGTGGCTATGTCCTACTTATTATATCTCCCCATCTGGAGAGCTGTGTTCCCCATATCATATTTTAGGAAGGACTCAGATAAACAGGTGGCCAGGAGAAGGATGTGAAGCCATACCATGTAAAGAATGATTAAATGAGATTTTTAGGAAGAAATAATTTAGAGGGGACATATTCACTAAACTCTTGTCAAGGAACTTATTATGTGGAGGAGAACTGCTATGCATTCCCTAAGTATTTCCAGAGAGATACATTTATGAAGAACTTCCTAAGAACCTGAGTTGTCTGAGAAGGAAACTGTCTGCCTGGTAAGGTACTGAGTGTCCTATCACTGGAAATATCCATGTACACACTCAATAACCACCTGCCATTTCACTTTTCTGGGTTTCACTTTCTCCTTCTGTAAACTGAGAAGGCTACATCATATTTAAAGCCCCTTCCAAGTTCTAAATCTTGTGATCTTTTGCTCCTCATATTATAATTCCCTGTGAATAAATGAATGAAATGAAATATTTATCAAGCATTTGGTTCTAAGAAAAACTGTCCCTGCCTTAAGGAAACATATTTCAATGGGGAGGAAATAGCACAAAGAGGGAGTGCTGGTTAAAGGTTTCTTGGATCAGGTGAGTTTCAGAATGGTGATTTGGGGGAGGGGTGGAGGAAATGAATGGAAGATGGCCAAGGTGAATTAGGTTAGGAATTTGGAGCCAGCTGGATATAATGTGTACTCATCAGCTAAGTGCGGGATTTAAAGCATAGTAGCAGCAGTGGTAGGGTGACATGTAAGCAAGATTTGGGGGGTGGGGATGAGTACAGGACATGATCTGTCCTTGTAATATTCCCCTGGCTAATTGCAAACCCAGTGTGGGAAAGATCTGTATTTTTCATCTTTGCACCTCTCCTTAACTGAATAGAAGGTTGGACTGGATGATCCCCCAGGCCCCATCTAACCTTGAGATTGTATGATGATCTTTTGTTTACTCTGCCTTAATTGTCTCACTGGCAGTAACCCTGGAGAGTCTTTCACATACAGTGGTAGATACTTGGGATATTTTATAGATTCATCAAATATCCAGTGTTGTATCAAAGTCTTCCCTAAAAAATCTAAAAACATTTCTGTCTGCATTGGAGGGTGATATTCCTTCATATGTAGGTTCTTTTTTGGGAGGAAGGGCATGTTTTAAGGAAAGAGATGGATAGAACTGAGTGAATACCATAGGAGAGGTCAAGTGGAATGTTCTTGCTGGGAGCACTTATTCTGCCATCAATGTTTCTAGACTCTACTGACTCTGCCAGTGGTAGTCTGAAAATCTCGATGTCTGGTCAAAGAAAATTATAGCTAGAGAAATTATAGTAAACCATCCATCTGCCTCTGCTTTCAGAAGAGAAAGGGCATTGCTTCCAGGCAGGGTTTAAAAGAGCAGAGCAGGCTTAAGAATCCAGTAGGAGGAAGTCTGATGGTTGCCTTGTCCATAAGCCTGAGACCTATGATTTATTCTGAAGGCAAACTATCAGTGCAAAGAGCTATGGATTTGGAGCCAGAAGGGTCTGGATTTGAGTTCTGACACTGTCTCTTTGTACCTTTATTACTTCACAACCTCACTCCCTGCCTCCAGCCTCACTTTTCTCATCTTTAAAATGAGGACTTTGGACTAGAAAATCCCTTCAGGCTTAAAATTCCATGATCCTTTGCTTCTATCACATTCTACTTTATACTTATCTGTGCATATCTTAGGAGAATTCCCCCTAATAAACTATGATAGCTTTTTAGACTAGACTTGCCTTTAAAAAAAAATAGTATTTGGCACATAGCAGCTACTTGATAAATGCTTTTTATTTGATTGATTCATATTTGTATCCCCAGAATAGGCATAATAGGAACCTAATAAATGTGTATTGGAAAAATAAGTGAATGAATGAATGAACCCCATGATCCTATCTCAAGTCTAAAATAGTCCTCCCTGGGACCAGGTAAGGATGTAAAAACAGAACACCTAATCCTGTCCTCACCATAGGAGTTTGACCCACAAGCCCAATTACTAACTAGAAAAACCCTTTACATCATCTCACCAAATGAAAACATCGGTCTTCCTATTGATTTTCTACTGTAGTACTCGGAGAACACATATACTTTAATCATTTGGGGAATACAGAGTGAAAGCCATCACTCCTGTGAAAGGCAGTATGTAATTCAGCACCAATGCTCCAGGCTGCTTTCCTAAGATTCTCACTCACAGACATCAGTTTGGTTGAAGGGAGATAATTTCCATTTCTTTTTACTAAGGGACAACATGGAGTTGCCCCAGAAAAAAAAAACAACAGTTCTGTCCCAACTCTAGCTCCATTCCAATAAGATTTAGCACATAAGATTTAGCATCTCACAAAGTATCCATAATAAAAATAGCTGACATTTATAAATGCTTTAAAGTTCATGAATTGTTTTACCTGTCACCTCATGTGCTCCTTTTAATCTCCCTATGAGGTAGGTGCCCCTAATTTATAGATGATAAACTGAAGCTCAGGGAGGAGAATTGAATTACTAGGGGTTGCACAACTAGCAACTTTCTAAAGTAGGATTTGAATTCAGGTTTTTCCCTTTGTTCCAAGTTTAGTATTCAATCCAGGATACCACATAGCCCTTTATTTTTGTTACTTTTACAGGGGGAAAGCAAAGCTTTCCACCTTGGTGTCCAGATCCTGGATTCTACCAGTCTCAAGCTCATACAGTATAGGTACAGTCCTGCCCCACAACTGCAGACTTAATATGGGTCTAATGAAGGAATGAATACTAAAGTATTTATTAAGTGTATATTGCTTATTCCACCCCTTGTCATAATCAGCATGCTACCCTTTAGAACACAGATGCCTCAGAAATCCAGAGTTCTGATTACATGTTCCTCACACATTCACTTTTCTTTCAGGAAGCTCCATTTAGTCAATGAGCTTGTGGGGAAACAATCCAGCTGTAACTGGCAAACTGTCAGCCAGCAATACCCACAGCTCAGTATCTCAAAGCACTGAGTGAACTTCAGTTGATATTAATACAGGATAAGCAGGGGCACACTGTGAGCCAGGCCATTAGATGTTGGGAGCCATGGTTCACAACACTTAGATGGGGGCAAGAGTTGGGGGCGGGGGGGGGGGGGGGTGCAGGGAGGTGGTAGCTGGAGAACTGATTGAGAAAAAAAACAGACCAAGAACTGAATTTCCCAATAACCTAAAACTGCTTTTTTACTTTTTCCCCCTAGATCTTTTTGAAAGCAAATTACAAAAATATTGTATCTGCTATGATAGAAAAAGGCAATGTTTACATGACCCTGTTCCACCAGATCAAATCTTCCAAGTAGAACTAATTGAGGCCTGAAGAGAGAAAAGAGATATAATAATAAGGATGATAATTATTATTATAATGATAATAATAGCTAGCAGTTTTATAGCTCTTTAAAGTTTACAAAATGCTATACATATATTATCTCATATGAACCTGAGTTTATTTCCTTTATTGCTACAGCCTGGCAATGCTGGCTCTCTGCTCCCTCTTTTAAAAAACTGTATCTGTTGAAAATACAAACTGTAACCAAAAACTGTCTTTGGTAAGCAGAGGAGAAAATGAAATTCTAGATAATTCTATGTAAGACTCTATGAATCTGATCTTTCATCTTCTTTCTGAAAATCTAGTTTAGTTTGAAGCTGTTTTCCTTAAAATCTAACTAAGAATAGACATTCTGACTGAAAAGTACTAGAAAGTGGCATAAGAGGTTCAAATCTGAGCACTGCTAACTACTGTATGACCATGAGCAAGTTGTTCAACTTCTCTGAGCCTCATGTGCTTATCTGTAAAATAAAGGGGTTGGGGTGGCTAGGTGGCACAGTGGATAGAGCACTGACCCTGGAGTCAGGAGTACTTGAGTTCAAATCCAGCCTCAGACACTTAATAATTACCTAGCTGTGTGGCCTTGGGCAAGCCACTTAACCCCATTGCCCTGCAAAAAAAAAAAAAATCCTTAAAAAAAATTAAAAAATAAAATAAAGGGGTTAGATTAGATTATCTCAAGCTCATATAATATGGCTACAGTACTGTCCCACAACCACAGACTTAATATAGGCCTTATGAAGGAATAAATAATAAAGCATTTATTAAGTAAATATTATTATTATTAAATATTTTTAAATAAAATTCTGTTAGTCACTGTGTGAAGTGCTGTATATACAAATACAGGCAAGCAAAACAATCCCTTCCCTGATAATAACTTTATATTCTTTTGGAGTTAGAAAGTACCTAAAAGAAATTTGAAAAGCAGGGGCAAGATAAAGTGAAAGGTCCCAGATCAAAGTCCCAGATGAGTGGTTCCAAGATAGATGGTAAGGTTCCTAGGATAGGAGGATGAGAAAAAGGAGGGCAATATGGCAGTATCTTAAATGAGGCTTTGCATGTACTTGATAAATTTATATTCTCTTTATGGGGCATATTGTGGAAGGTCCTGAACTGATTGTCAAGAGACATGAGTTCTAGTCAGGGCATATTGACAAATGTTTAACAGGTGACTAGGGTGGAGGTCGGGCAGAATGAATACCCTTTAAGTTTAATTTGCATTATTAACATTTTTGCAATTGCTTTCTTAAGTCTAGAAAATAAACAAAACAATAAATCAAAGTCCTGATTTATAGCATTTGTCAATGTAAATGTAAATGCTCATACTGAAAATTTAACAATCTACTTTCAAAAGCTGATACAAACTAGATGGAGCAAACCCTGTCCTGAGAGTTCTAGATCTCAGTGTCATCCATTGAGGCTAGCTTCTCCAAATAATTCTTTCCAAGCTTACCTGGAAGGTAGTCCTCTTGGTAGAGCTCTGTGGAAGATACAGGCCAAGGATGTACTATTTGTACTATTTTTGTCTAGACCTTAAGGCTTTGAAGTAGTCATGGAAGGTTAGTATGAGGAATCTGTGTAAACATGCAGCCATGCCTGGGTCAGGTGTAATTATAAAAGGCTTGTGGCAAACTATGATTAAAGTAGAAGAAGGAAAAGCACTATTACTTTCATCTCTCTTGTACTCAACATGTTTAGCTATACTAGGGAAGAGCATACAATTTAGAACAGGAATGGAACTTGAGACCCAGTAAAAATCTTTCATTTACAGATGGGAAAACTAAGGCCCAGAAAGAAAAACCACTTCCAGGGATAAACATCCAAGATGAAATTATTTATCCATTCATTAATCAAGTACTTATAGGTGTCTCACATGTTAGGCACTCTGCTAGCCTCTGGGAGAAAAACCCTCCACCCCCCCACCCCCCAAATGAATACAATTCTTGCTTTGAAGAAGCTATTACTTAAGCTTTGACTCCATCAGGATGATCCCACCTTCAAGAAAAGTAGCAGCAAAACACTCCTTCCAAGTGTCTAAAGCTAGTCATTCCAACTGTCAGGCAACTTGCCTTCTAAGTTCCAAATGACATAAGAGAATGATGCTCCACATGTATTCAGGAGTCTCACAGTCTCTTTAAGCATTTGTTATATTGGGGAAAATCTCAGAATGGTTGTCAAGAGACATGGATTCTAGTCTTGGCTCTCCCACTAACTGATCTGACCTTGAGCATTTGACCTTCTTCTCTCTGAATCACAGTTTCCCCATCCATTAAATGAGGGAAGATTTAGATAAAATTTTCTCTAAGGTTCTTTCCAAGTCTTAATTGCTAGGCCTTTTTTATCTAGGTCTATTTAACTTTTTTTTTTATTTAAGGAACCTATCCTAAAAGCAGACTATTGCTTGGATTGAATTACTATGCCAAGTTCTTCAGAATCCTTATCTCTGCCTATTATGGTTGTTTCACCAGGAGGAAATAATTTTCCCTACTCATGTCTCTCTTTCTTCTTCTAACTCTCTCTCCTGTTGCTTTTTAGGCATTACCTGAGGGGCAGACGGCATCTTGGGACACAGCCAAGGAAGATGAAAACCGCAATAAGAATCGATATGGGAACATCATCTCCTGTAGGTGCAAAGGTGGATGTTTCTCTCTGGGTTTAGGAGTACATTTTCTCTGGTGGCCTGTACCTTTGTGCCTGATATGGTTTATCTCACTACAATGGCAAAAACATTGACTCAGGAGTCAGAGGACCTACGTTCAAATCCTGCCTCTGATATATGTATGACTTTAGGCAAATCATTTAGGCCTATTCAGATATCAGTTTCCTCATCTGATGATTGATAGATTAGATGAGATGGCCTCTGAGTTTTCTTCCAAATCTGTATCTATGAGTTTGTAATGCTAAAGGACCTGGCTTGGGATTATATCACTTAAGGACAATTGAAAGACTTCTGATTCTAGAAACATATCCCTAGTGTTTTTTGTTCAGAACAAGTTTATCTTTTATTTCCTACAATTACTTTATTTTTTAAATAACATTTTAGTTTTCTCCAATTACATATAAAGACAATTTATAACATTCATTTAAAAAATTTTTGAGTTCTAATTCTTCTCTCATCCTTCTTTCCTGAGATATTAAGCAATTTGATGTGGGTTATACATGTTAAATCATGCAAAACATATTACAATATTAGTTATGTTGTAAAAGAAGATACAGACTCAAAGGAAAAAGAAACAAAAAAATTATAGAAAATGGTATGCCTTGATCTGTATTCAGACTCCATTTGTTCTTTCTTTGGAAGTGGATAGCATCTCTCATCATGAGTCTCTTAGAACTGTCTTGGATCACTGTATCTTGAGAGTAGCTGTCAGTCACAGTTGATCATCTTACCATATTGTTACTGTGTACAAGGTTCTCCTGGTTGTATTCACTTCACTTTGTATCAGTTCATTTAATTCTTTCCAGGTTTTCCTGAAATCTTTCCATTTATCATTTCTTATAGCATTCCATTACAATAATATACTACAAGTTGGAACAAGTTCATCTTGTAAACAATTGTCAGATGTCCATTCGGTGTAGAATCTCTACTTGCTATCAGCAAGCCAAAATGCATGTTTTGATCTTTGCTTCAACCCACTTTTTGCAATCAGAATCTTGATAGTTTATAACAGGACTGTCCAAAATGCAGCCCATGGGTCATATCCAACAAGGCAATTTTATGCATTCTGCCTGTGGGTTTACTAAATGCTTTAGTAGATGGTGCCAAGATACCACAGAGCTATCATTAAAGAGGCAAATGAAAATATATTGTCTATTGTTTCAATTAAAAAAAATTTTAAAGCAAGATTGGACAGCCCTGCTTTACAACACATACACCATTGTGATTAATTTATCAGGCAAAGGGCCCTTACTTGTTGTCGTTGATGTGCAGATCAGGGACTTGTCCAGAACCTTGTGAATCACATGGACTAAGTGTGTAAACTCAAGAAAAGAGAGATACAGGGAAGAATGCTTGTATAGTTCTCTTACTTTAGAATCTTACCTTCATGTATTGATGCAACAAAAGTTTTCCCAACCTCCTTTGTGGAAGACATTCATCCTAACTCTAGGGGCAATGATGGAAATGACCTAGGTGGAATCAGTGGCATTCATAGACCTTGCCCTGTAAAGTCCCCTCTTTTCCAAAAGGGGAAGAAGATCATTGTGTTATTGTTGGGGGGGTTTAATCATCCCTTGAATATAGAGAAAATTCACCAGTGTGGAATAAAATGTCCATAGAAGATCCTCAGGGAATGTGCCTGTTTCTTAATGGCAGAAATAAGGGAAAGAAAAGAAATTTTGAGGGATTAAGGTCTGGTATAAAGGACATTAGAGCAAGCGGAATGAAATACGGGTTCTAGTCCCATTTTGTATTCTAACTAAATGATGATATAGGACAAATCATTTCTTTCTGAGTCTTAGATTGCTTGTATATAAAATTATATATAAATATATATATATATATATATATAATTAATAATAAAGAAAAAAGATTAGGCAGATGATCTTTAAGGAGCTTCCCAGCATTCAAATGAAAAGAAAACATCTATATAGCATTTTAAAGTTTGTAAAACACTTTGTATAAATTGCCTCATTTGATCCTCCTCAAGTATTATGAAAGGCAAGTGCTATTATTATTTTCATTTTACATTTGAGGAAACTTGAAAATGAAAGAAGTTCAAGTGGCCTGTCTGAGGTCATACAACTAGAAAGGATCTGAGGAAGTGTCACCCAATTGGTACAGTGGATAGAATGGGACTTAGAATCAGGTACCTAGAACCTGGGTTCAAATGCCACCCTAGACACTTGCTAGCTCTGTGACACTAAATAAATCAACCATGTTTGCCTCAGTTTCCTCATTTGTAAAATGAGTTGAGGAAGGAAATAGCAAGCTACTCTATTATTTTTTTACCTAGAATACTCTAAATGGGATCACAAAGAATCAGTCACAACTGAAACAAATGAACAACAAAACAAAACCGTGTATCTTGCCTTGTCCATAACACTGTCCATTACACCATACTACCTGCCTGGCCTCTGTAGCTCTATGATGGTCAGGAAGCAGTAGAAGTGGCCTATTCAGCTATCAGGCAAATTATATCAAGTCCCAAGTCTCCTCCCTACTCCAAGAACATTACAAATATCACATAAGTTCAAAATCTAAATACTCAGATGAGAAACCTTCCTGAGACAGTTTGACCTCAGTCTGTCTTCTCAACTTTATTTTATTCTGCTTCTTTCTAATCAAACTGGACTTGAATTTTTCCATCTTCATAATGCTCATATCTGTTTTTGTACCTGTAAAGCTTCTACACCCTCCAATCTTCATTTCTGTCTATATTAACTTTCCTTCAAGGCTAAGACCACCTCTTCCTTGCTGTCTTCTCTGATACTCTTGGTCAGGTCTACTATTACTCTCCTTTGATCTCCCATTGTATTTTGCATCTCTTTAATGTATTTATTGCTTTCTTTTCTTATCATAGTTATTTGTCTTTGTTTCTCATCTCCTTGATTAAATTGAAATCTTCTCTAGGGCCAGGAGCTATGCTTCATTTGTCTTTGCTTCCTTCTCAAAGAGACTTACAATAGGTCATGATAAATGTTCACTGAATCGTTAAATAACAGAGAAGACAAATGCAGACTTATTAGACAGACTTAGATATAACTGAAGTCATGAATGTATGTTCTGGTTCAATGCCCTGTATGATCAAGCCAAGATTTTTGCCCAGCTCACTTATTGAGGATACACTGTACTATTCAGTTGAGTTAATTATGTATTGAAATAAACAAAATCTTTACCTTTTGCATAGTTCAATTTATTTATTTAATGTCTAGACAATACCTTTGAAAAAACTAGGAATATAAAATGGAAAGGGAGTGTCTTGCAAAGAAGAAAAGATTTGTAAAGTTTCACACAAATACATACATATATATATATATATATATATATATATATATATATATATATACTATATATTCCTTGTTCTGATTCAGAGGTAAGATATGTAGATATTCAGAATCTCAAAATGATAGTCTTTCCTTTTATTGATGCACATCATATTAGTAGCATAATTGGACTTAGGAGTATAATAATTCAGTGTATTTATGACTTCATCAGTGTAGATATTCACACCAGTGATACAGATTACACCCTATTGACTATGATCCATATATGTGGATATTATAGGGGTTAGATTATAGGTTACTATGTAGGTTAGATGCTCAGTATACAAAGTCCCAAGTGAAGCAAAATGATACAAGAAAGGTCTCCAGCTCACTGAATGGGCTCCTCTGTAGTACCTTCATCACGTGGTAGGCATTTAGTCAATGCTTGAGACTTATTGACTGGAACCTCAAGAAAAGGAATGGAGCATATGACTTCTAGAATAGATGAAAACAGGAAATCAAGTGAGGCATCAACCTAGAACCAAATAGTTTGTTTTTAGGAAACATCCATCTCATTTTTTTTAGTCTTTTTGCGGTAGAAAAAGATATAATGCCAGAAACATTGTGGTTATTGGATTTATCATTCTCTTTGTGTTCCTTCCTAGGTCTGATAAGAATCATCTCAAAGCCATGTATCATTGACCCTGAATATAGGAGTTTCTAAGGCAGTCCATGAACTGAACTCCAACAGAGTCAGCTAGATTGAGGAAATAGCAGTGGTCAGGAGGGTTTGTGGTTCCTTTCCATTCCATTCAGTCATTGATGTATAGCCCACTGTGATATTCCATGGAATAGGATTAAGAATTTGCATGTCTAGGGTAAATCTGCAGGTAGCTTGTTTTCCCTCAAGCTTTCATTGTTTTCTGATCAACATCACCAGACATCAGATCTTGTCTCCATTACTGGTTCCATTCATGCATACTTCACTTAGAATTTTGAATACATTGTTACTGGATCCTGAAGTTTTCTTGGGAAAAAATACACTGTGCTATTACTGAAGAATCTTGTGGAATGATGGCACGCCCAACTCCAAGAGTTGGAGGGGAAAGGCCACATCATGTAATGAACAATGTGTTGGATTTGGAATCCAAATGACCTAAGTTTAAATCCCACCACTAATATTTATAATCTATGTAATTATGGGCAAACTTTTTCACTTTGCTGAGCCTCAGTTTCCTCACCTATAAAATGGGAACAATAATATCTGTAGTACCCTCACATATACATATATGTGTATACACACACACACACACACACACACACACACTACAAACACACATACACACACACAAGTACCTACCTGTGAGATTTCAAAAAGCCAGAATGTTTAAAACAACTATTTTGTTGTTGTGGTTGTTAGTCATGTTTGACTTTTCATGACCCTATTTGGGGTTCTCTTAGCAAAGAGACTGGAGTGATTTACCATTTCCTTCTCCAGCTCATTTGACAGATGAAGAAACTGAAGCAATAGGGTTAGATGATTTAGTCAAGGTCACTCAGCTAATCAATATCTGAGACCAGATTTGAACTCAGGAAGATGAGACTTTCTTTTCCTGTTAACTTCATTCCTTCATCACCATATAATGTCATTTATTAGTAATAGATCATCTCAACCAAAAATCATAGACTTAGAACTTTAAGGGATCATTTAATCTACCTCTCATTTCACATATGGGAAACTAAGGACTATATTGATTAATTGATTCATCCAAGACTACAAAGAATGTGTTACAGAGCACAGATTTTAATTCATGTCCTCTTATTCCAAATGTAACAAACTCCAATAAAGATCTTTTAACTTCATAAGTGAGATGAATGGAACTTCATATACACAGTGAATTTAGGGGTAAATCTGGGACCAAAACCCAGATCTCCTGACTTCTAGTCAGGGGCATTTTCTACTGAATTAATATGTCTCCTTTGGATAAAGATTAAAGATCATTCTCCTTTAACAAAATCCCTTCAGGGCTCATTCATCATTACTGGATCCTTGCCTTCCAAACCTCTTGCTCAGCATGACCACTTTGTTCAAGCTAAACCATTTCGCCTGTGACTGCCAAGACCAGGAGAGTCTGTCTTATCTGTCTGTCACTTCCTGTGCAATGAAGTTGATAGCATGTTATGCGTGGCTGCCTCACAGAATCTTGAAAACATTACTTCCCTGTCCTGCTTTGATGTCTTGGCATAGTCTATTCTTTTCAGGCCATTGACCTTTCAAAGTCAGAAAAATAATGGTCCCTTGTGTGAAGTCCAATGTGCTAAACAGAATAAAGTGGAAAGATCTCTAGTTAGCATGGAGAGGCAGCTAGGTGGCACAGTGGATAGAAATCTAGGAGTCAGGAAGACCTAAGTTTAAATCTGGCCTTAGAAAATCCCTGGCAACCACTTAACCTCCACTGTTCCCTTCAATCCTATTTCATTTCATTTAAATGGCACTCTTGTATGATTATCCCCATTTTATATGAGGAGACTGAGGCACAGTCAAAAATTTGTCTATAGTCACTTAGGTCCAGGGTATCCAAGTGACTTTCTGCAATTTGGGACAAACCTATTATTTTGCAAAGTTTGGGTTTGAGATGTCATGCTTAGTTGTAAAATGCTGTCAGTCTTTCAGGAGAAAATTTGGATTCGTTTCCCTAGTTGGACAGTCCTAAGTCAATTAGTGTATCATTTCACAGTATATGGCTTTCAACTACAGATGATGGGGCTTTATGGCAAGCTGTATATAATATGAGCTGATCTATAACTTCAGCCTTCTTCAGGATGATTTTCAACCTAGCATATTGTGCTAAGTCGGCAGTATGCACCTTATTCCAATATATATCTTCTTGTATGTCTGATTTTTAAGGCAGGAATCAAAATTCAGGAGATGTTGAATTAGTACCTCCATATTGTAAAAAGAAACCTATGAAATTGGCCACTGATGTGTTGAGAAGTAGCAAAAAATCTAATGGGTGCCTGCCTGAGTTTCAGGGAGATATTCAAAAAAGAGGTACATGCAAGACACAATCACAAAGCCAAATATGCTCATATTGTATATCCATAAATACCAAACTGAAGATCCATAGAATAAGAAAGTTGGAAGGGACCATAAAGGGTATCTCTTGTCATTGATATTTGAAGCAAAGGGTGGATTAGTGTAACAAATTCTGGGCGCTGAAGGGACTGATAGTCTAAAGATCAGTGATCTGTATAAATCTGGCAACTGTTAATGAAAAGAAAAAGTAGAATGTGGCAAGTTGGGGAACTGCACCTCTTTGTAGTCCTTTCACTTATCCTTCCTGTGTACCCTAGGGAAGGGGTAGAACAAAATTATTTTGGGAGGCCCAAGAATAAGTTGGAGAAGTGAGACATGATTGGGGAGATTAAATGGAATATAAGGAAGCTGAGATTTGCAGACTTCCAAGGTAGTTTAGATCTCTTAGTTCAGGTATACTGGTTGTCAATGTATGGGGGTGGAGAGAAGAGAAGAAGGTTGTGTCACTTTCCTATCTTTTCTGATTTTTCCTATGGCTGGCCTGCTTTGAGCACCCTGGACAGGGACTAAGCAAAGTTTGAGAAATGAGTTTTGAGGAGGTCCTTTGAAAGAGACACAGCTAAATCACTTGCAGCTAACCTGCATGGCCACCATTATTAAGCTCATGCAGGTGTGACTTGTAGTAAGAGAATGAACTGTGTCACAAGTAGTTATAAATTACTGCTAATGTGAACTCTTTCAGTTTTATTTATCTTTGGAA
This sequence comes from Macrotis lagotis, assembly GCF_037893015.1. Classification (NCBI taxonomy): domain Eukaryota; kingdom Metazoa; phylum Chordata; class Mammalia; order Peramelemorphia; family Peramelidae; genus Macrotis; species Macrotis lagotis. The sequence goes on along the minus strand of NC_133658.1, from coordinate 353,176,701 downwards.
GTCAACTTAAACACAAGTTTGAATTTTTAAACCTTTATGGGATTAAGAAAGGGTAGGTTCCACATTCATGAACTGCTAGGGTATCTAGGAGACTTTCCTGATAGGAACATTGCCACTTTTTATTTCCCCCAGTCTATAAAAATGTAACCAAAGGATCCCTGTGGGAATCCATTTTTCTTCTCCCCCTGGGCATCACATGCATTGTAGATATGCTTTACTGCCCATTGGCTAGGGGTGAGTCATTTAGCATTATAGGTGAGTCAGAGCCCATCCTAAGGTTGTGTCTCTGATATGATATAGGTCTGAGACCATCCCATTGAACATCTGGAGGGGTTTCTTGACATGGTGCCTTTTCTCCCTGCTTCCCAGATGCTCATTATCCTCATGCTGCCTTCTGTATGTTCAAAGCCGTGTGCTGCTATCCCATTTACTTATTGATCTCATTGAATTAATAGATGTTAAGGTATGAATGAGGAGGACATTTGTATTTTCAGAGAGGAAAATGCTAACTCTTGAAAGCTCCTAAACAGTAAAATATGGAAGATGGGAGAAGTACCTCTTGAGCACAATCATAATTAAAGTGGTACAAGTAATGCTTTGTTTTGAATACCAGTGTGAGTGCTGTTTCTTCCTCTGGGAAGAAGGTATTGCTTCATTTCTGTGGCAGTCCAGGGATCACCATCCCAATACATTCTGAACCTCTGCCTGCCTATAGCTCCATATAAGATTAAAAGTTAAAATAGCTCCAGGATAGAGTAAAAGGGAGAGGTGAGGAGGGAGGAGGTTGAAAAGGACAAAAAATAGACTAGCCCCTCTTCCTTCTGTTATTTCATACACAATGCCTGTCTTTCCTGGGATGTTTTTCTTTCTTCCATCTTTAAAATCCATTTCCTCTTTTATATCTCCTCACATTCTTAAGCCCTATCCAGCTCAACCCTAGCCTTCCCCAATCCTTATCCCCTTCTTGTCTCTTTCCGCTGTGCGGTCTATGACCCATCTCTATTTTTAATGGGCTCCCTTCATCTTAGCTCTCTTACTCTCACATTTCTTCCATGTTCTGGTGCTCATTGAAACTTAGCTTTTTCCTGAAGTATTCATATCTCTCAGGATCTTTTGCAAGTCTAGCCTCTCCTTCTCTCACACTCCATATGCCATTTCTGCTTCTAGTATTATACCCTCCCTCTACCTCTATCATTCAGCAACCATCTTTCTTCAATAAAACCTCAATTAAAAATTAAAATATGTCTATCCAAGTCATATTGTCCCCCTTCAAATGTCATGGTCTCATTCTCCTTAATTTTAATGATTTTTTATCTCAGCTATAGGTAGGAATGATCATGACTTTGACACCTACTGTTTCTCCTCCCAACATTTCTTATACTCAACTGAATTTGTCCCAGTGCCAGATTTCCTAATTATGACTGGATTTTACAATCGGATTTTTCCCATGCAGGGTATCTCCCTTCACTATTCTCACTTCAGAGAGGCCCACTAATCTGACCTCTAAGAAAGTAAAGTGCATGACCTTATCTTTACAGTTTACATACCCTCTACTATCCCCTTCTTCCACCTTTATAAGCAAAACACTTGGAGTTCAGGAAAAACAAAGTCACTGACTTGGAAAGAAACTAGGGGTTGACCCAGCAGGATTTGGCAGTGTCTTTTATATTCTTCATCAAGAGGGGGAAGAAGAGAGAGTAACCACTGGTTCAGCATAGAATATATGCAAGAGACAAAGAAAAGCTATAGAAAAGTATTGGAATGGAAATTAAACAAGATAAAGGAGGAGGGGTGTTGCACAGAGCAATGGAAAGTGTTCACAACCTTGTATTTTTCTGCCCCAAAGGTGAAGTCTGCCTGGGTGTGATAAATACAAATACATTAGGAGTCAGAAAGAACCAATGTGATTAAAATCCTCAGGCAATAAAGAAAGTGAGTGAGAATAAGAAGCCAAGGACACAACAGCAAGTCCAGGTGAGGACAGAAAAGATTAAGGAATGAAAAAAAGAATAAGTGAAAAGAAAAAAGTGGGTAAAGCAACATTTTCCTTTAAAAATGAAAAAATAGAAAAATTTTAGCTAAATAGCTAATTTCTTTTGGATCTATATTTAGCACATAGAAAAGGAAATGATGGGTCTTTTAGAAGAAGGAAAGGAAAGCAACTGACAAAGAGAATGAAAAGAATCACCAATGAATTCCTTGCCTTGGTGTTTATAACACAGCCTGGGGCAGATACTCTCAACAAACAGGAAATTCGAGAGGAAGAAAAGTGTAGGAATCACGAAGTGTGAGTCATATAGGTGATAAAGTAATTGGTATGTCTGAAAAACCCAGAGACAGAGGGAATTTATCATTTCTCCTTTTGCACCAGGACCCCTATTCCTCAAGCACTGAGAGGAGAGAGAGAGCATTGTGCTCCAATCCAGAACCCAGAGCACCCTTATATTAAGGTAGAGTAGTACTTCCTGTCAGTAGGATCAGAAAAATAGAATTGGATGGAGATAGAAGGAACCACACACCTATGACATAGGCATAGGAGCTGCCAACTTAAGTAGCAAATATATAGGTATGAGAAGCATACAACTCAACAGTGTATTATAAGGGCTTTAACTGCTATATCAAGGAAAGAATTAAGAGTAGTTTATATAAGACATGTCCTGGCCCCGGTATCTGGCCAAATGGTTCTGGGAAATCCAGAAAATAGTGTAGCAGTAATACATTTCATACTCAACATTGGGCCAAAATAAAAAATACAGGGTAGTTTCCACATTCATCAATGGCATCAAGTTCATGTCCCATCATCAGATTTTCTTTTATAAGTTTGTGTGACTCTTATGGGTCATGATATTCCATGCCAAGAAGCAAATTTTGTTTGCATATTATCTGGAAGAGAGGAGATTTGGGGGGATTAGGGCCACTGATTTTTGTTGAGTACTTACAAGAGTTCTCTATAAACACATATGGATTAGCTAGATAAGTGTTCTTGAAACCCAAATATTCTGCAAACCAGTAAAATATTGAAATTCTCTACTGTAGACAATTATACTTCTCATAAACTCAATATGGCAGTGCTTAGCTCTGGGGTCAGAGAGCTGGGGGAAAAACAGGGGTTAGGATGAGAAAAGAAGATCTTGGCAAGAAGGGGCAGAAAAAAGAGAGAAAAAAGTTTTATCTCATATGGGTTAAGAAGTAAAACTTTATAGTTTTGTGGATCAATAAAAATTTGATGTAAGAAGATCTGGCTCTAGGCTCTACTAGATAACATGTGTCCTACACTATCTGTGGAGAGTGCTTTCTCACAAAAATTGCTCCATCCAGTAGCCTCTGAAGTTCCAGGGCACCTTTTAGTGATAATTTAGAGAATATGTTAACACAAAACTCTTACCCCCCCCCCCACCTCAGAGGAGTGGAAAAGACTTCATGGACCCTAAGAGAAGATGAATTATACCTGTTTTGTCTGGGTTAAACTTGAGGAAAAACTTCTTAGTCAAGGGAGTGGGAGCCCAGTTTTTATTTTGTGGACTGGAAATTATGCAAAGGATTTGCAAGGTTTATAAAAATAGTGTTCTAATCAATGCTTCATGGTGAAAAAAAACCTAAAATATTCTCTCTGATTTCTGTCTCTTTTTCTTCTTTCTCTCTCTGTCTTGTCGCTTTCTCTTTGTCTTTGCCTCTGTCTGTCTCTGTCTCTCTCTGTGTCTGTGTCTGTCTCTCTGTCTTTGTCTCTATATCTCTGCCTCTGTCTCTGTCTGTCTCTCTCTCTCCTCCCAACCCAAGGAAAATCCATATTTAAAAAATTTCCATAATTAATTTTTGTTTATTCAACATTTATTAAGTACTTGCTCTGTCCTAGACACAGTGAAATGTGTTGGAGATTCAAAACAATATAAAAACAGTCTCTGCTTTCAAGGAGCAAATATTCTATTTGGTTGTACAATATGCATACTGATAAGTAGCTACAAGTATACACAAAACTATTGAGGAAAAGGACTAACAACAAGGGAAGGATGAGAAGAGATGCCTCTGGGGGAAGGTAAAGCAAAGACTTGAAGGAAGCTAGGGATTATAAAATGTGGAGGAAAAGAGGAAGTAAATTCCAGGAATTAGGTCAGCCTGTGCAAAGACATGGAAACAGTATATAAGATGACATGTCTAGGGACTAAAAAAGTGAGTCAGTTTAACTGGTATAGAGCATGCATGAGATCAAGACATGGATAATCTACATGGATAAATTCATTACAATTAAATGATGGAGGATTTTGAAGGCTAAACAAAAGAGTTTGGGTTTGTTTTTCATTAAATCATATAGTAAAGAGCTAGTAAACATTGTTGACCTGTGCTTAAGGAATATGATCTTAGAAGCTTTGTAGAAGATGAATTAGGGAGGGGAAAGTCTAAAGACAAGAAGAACACTTTTTTTTTATGAAAGACTTTATTTATTTTGAATTTTATAATTTTTCCCCTAATCTTGCTTCCCTCCCCCCAACAGACCTCCACAGAAGGCAGTCTGTTAGTCTTTACATTGTTTCCATGGTATGCATTGATCTAACTTGATGTGATGAGAGAGAAGTCATATCCTTAAGGAAGAAGCATAAAGTATAAGAGACAGCAAAAATTGCATAATAAGGGGGCTGCAAGGTGGCGCAGTGGATAAAGCACCGCCCTGGAGTCAGGAGTTACCTCCCTTCAAATCCAGTCTCAGACACTTGATAATTGCCTAGCTGTGTGGCCTTGGGCAAGCCACTTAACCCTGTTTGCCTTACAAAAAAAAAAAAAAAGACAAGATTTGCTGATTGATTAGATGTGGGAGTGAGGAAACACAAAGAGCAAAGACTGATACCTGTCTAGGTGTGACCTCAACTGATTGAGAGTATGGTGCTATCCTTTACAGAAATTAGAAAACTGGGGTAGGTTTTAAGAAATAGAGAATTCAGGGATGACTAGGTGGCTCAATGGATAGAGCACTGGCTCTGGATTCAGGAAGATCTGAGTTCAAATCTGACCTTGGACACCTAAAAAATTGCCTAGCTGAGTGACCTTGGGCAAGTCACTTAATCCTATTTGCCTTACAAAAAAAAAGAAATAGAGAATGCATTCCATTTTGGCCATGATGAGTTTGAAATACCTATGACGCTTCCAATTGAAAATATTGAAGGAACAACTAATCATATAGGACTAGAAGAGAAAAACTAGAGACATATATAGATCTTGGAGTTATCTGTGAAGAGATGATATTTGAACCTGTGGGAGGGGTTGAGGTTACTAAACCAAAGAGTAAATGAAGAGAGAGGAGGAGAGAGACCTGCAGAGGTCTTGAACACCACTTACTGGATTCAGGATATAGCCAAAGTTTGTCTCAAAAGCCATGGACCCTGGAGGAATGTCTGTTATTTCTGTCAAATTCCATCCATGACTCTGATGTCACATTGTATTTCAAGTTGTTTTGTGGACTAAGGATAGTCTTTTTCTCCAAAGGTAGATTTACTGAAAGAAGACAACTGAGTCATGGCACCCAAGATCTTAGGGAAAAAGAAAATGAGAGTTCTTTGAGTCTTTAGTGAACACTGGCCCATCCTCTTAAGAAGCCATTCTAAAAGTCAATAACAATAACTGATAATCCCTTCCATGGGAAATAAAGAGATAGGTCATGATAATAGTGATTTTCAAATGTTCCTACAAATTGAAATCATCTAGAAAGACTTATAATATGGAAACACTTATAATGTTCTCTGGGTTATCCCTTGGAGAATGAAGAAGAGGAGTAGAAAAAATGACAATGGGAACAAAGAAGTGGATAAAGAGGAGGAAGAGAAGGAAGAAGATTGATAGTGATGACAGTGGTGGTGATGGTTATAGTTATGTTGATGGTATTGTGTGGACTTTCCCCTTCTACTAGGTATCCAAGCAATCTCCACATAATTACCTGCCTTTTTTTCAATTCGGTCTTGCATGATGAGAGCATTAATATTTCTAATACTTCTAGGAAATGATTTTTCAGCTACACAATTCATTGTAATGAACCACATCTCTTTTCTCTGAAAAATAATATCTTTTATCTTCCTTATTGCCCAGTAGAGAGAAAGAAGGAACTGATCAAATATCTTGTCCAAATGATATTCTCTTCAAAGTTCCCCTCTTATATATGTTTCCTCTTTAGGGATGTTTGGAGTGGCTGATTTATTATGTAAACTTTTATTTGCTGCTAAGTTGATGGTTGAATAGGAAATGAAAGTGCTCTATGGAAAGGGGAAATCACAGTGATTTACCTTACAAGACTCTGAAGTACTGATGTTCTTATTGCACAAGCTCTGGATCTCAAAAACTACCTATTATAGCCCTGTTTGAAAAGATATCCTTCTACCCTATGCCAAACAGATGTTCCTCTAACTTCTGTTTGAAAATTTTCATTGACCAGGAAATCTACTATCTTCTGAGGCAATTCTTTCTATTTTTAGACAGTAAATGTTATGAAATTATCCCTGTGCCCATCTCTTGACAGAAAGGTGATGGACACAGGATGCTGAATAAGACGTAGATTGTCAGAGATAAGATGGAAATTTGTTTTGCCTGACCATCCGTATTAATCACAGGGGTTTTTGTTCTCTATTATTTTCAATAATAGTAGGAAAGAAAATAAATTTTTAGTAAGTAAAAAATAATTTTTAAAAGGTGCTTTTTTTGGATAAAACTTATACCTGATGGTCTACAATTCAACTCAATTCAACTTCACAACCTTTTGTTAAGTGTCTTCCTATCTTAAAACCCTGGGAATACAAAGATAGCAACCAACTCCTTGTCTGACTTCAGAAAACTTACATCCTACTGCTGCAAAGGGAACAGCAAATAACTAGTAGCCAAATATATACAATAAAAGGTCCTGTACTGATGGAGACAAAAGAGAATTACAAAAAGAAAATAATCTTGAGAAATGTTAGAAAAGAAAGAACATGAATTTTAGCTGAGACAATCAGTCATGGAGGGCTCTAATGGAGGAGGCAACTCAAGCTGATCTTGCAATAGGAAAGAGTAGCACTAACTTCCTTATTTTTTCCCCTGAATCTAGCCTACATTTCTTCTTCACAGCTATCAAGATGATATTCCTAAAGCACAGGTTGTATTACTCATTGGAGTAATTTATTTCCTTTATTTCCTCTAGGCATGAAATGCAAACTTCTCTTTTATCTTTCTTTCCCATTTGATTGCACCTCATTCCTCCTTACAGATTCCATACATATTCCAGCTGAAGCAAGATACTTACAGTTCCCCATATACAATATTCTGACTTTCACCCCTTTTCTTTTCATAGATTGTTCTACATGCCTAGATTACCCTTTCCCTCATCTCTTTCATCTCTTAAAACCCCTAGATCCCTTCAAGCCTCAACTCAGTTACCACCTTTGGCAAGAATTCTCCTCAGTAATTCTCAGTAATTCTCCTCAGTAATTAGTAAAAATGTCTTTGGATTTGTTTCCATATATATTACATATATATATATATATAATATTCCATATATATATTATACACACACATACACACACACACACACACATTCATTTGTTTGTTTATTTGATTATTTATTTATTTTTAATGGGCAGCTAGATGGCAGAGAACATACAGAACCAGATCTGGAGTTAGGAAGACTCCTCTTTCTGAGTTCAAATCTAATCTCTCAGAGTTACTCTCTGTGTGACCTTGGGTAAGTCATTTGACCATGTCTGCCTGAGTTCCTCTTCTATAAAAATGAACCGGAGAAGGAAATGGCTAATCACTATAGTGTCTTTACTAAGAAAGCTCCAAATGGGATCACAGGGAGTCAGACATGATTAAAATGACTAAACAACAACAACAACAATTTTCAAATGTTTATCAATGTCTATTTCCTCAGTAAAACATAAGCTCCTTGAGGGAAGGGACTGTGTTTTGTTTTAATTTATATCTTTTGCAGCTAGTTGCAGTGGCCATCAGATAAAAGATGCTTGAAAATTTTTTAAATTGGACTGACATAATCCATTGAAGAAAAGGGATTTCTGTTTAGTCAAAGATAAAAAAGAAATATATTCAAAGCATAGTACATACACTCTATGAATACATGAAATTATAAGATAATATTTTTGAGCTTGGGAATGAGCTAGTAGTCAATAGCATCTGAAATAGAATGTATGAGGGGAATAATCAAAAGGTAAATCCAATTGTGAAATGCCAGATGGAAGAGTTTCTATTTTATCCTCTATAGAGAATGAGTGAAAGTTTTTGAGTAAACATGGTTAGGCCTGTACATGAAGAAGATTATTTTGACAGCTTTGTGAAATCAGGCTGTAGAGGAGAGAGACCAGAGGCAGGAAGATCAGTAAAAGATAGTGTTGTAACTGAGGTGAAAAGTAGGAAAAAATCTCAACCAGTTGGTAATAATATGAGTGGAAAGGAAACAGGTCTGAGAAATGTTGTCCAAGCAACAACATTGATAGGTTTCAATTTATAAATGATTCATTCAACATTTTAAGGAAACTGAGGCTCTAATAGTCACAAAACTAGTTCATATCAGAAACTAGGACTAATGATACTATCTCCTAACTCCAAGCCCAATGTTCTTTTCACTAGCACAGTTCAAGCATTTATTCTATCTACCCTTGAAAACTGGTCACTCTATGCTTCTCTGTAAATTGATGGTCCATTCTAAGTCCTTACCTCTGGCAAGGGTTTGATGGCAGTGAAAGACAGTACCCACTTCTCCATCCCTTGGTTTTCAGTGTTTTCCTCAATGCAACTCATGGACTTCAGCATCTCCCATCTTGATCCCCCCCTTCCTTCCAATTCTAGCTGTGCTCTGCCAGCAATACCCTCCTACACCCCATGTGTCTGGATCTAATCCTTATTCCTCAGATCATGTAAATCTTGCCAGTGTCTGCTTGGAACAGATAGAGCTCACTTTTTTCTTATTTTTTTTCCTCCTCTTCTGGCAGTTTCAACTCCTATGGGTTAAGTTGTAAAAGAGCTTAGTGATTTGAATTTTTCTGGGCCAAGAATGACAGTTATATACTTAGAGCAATTGGAAAGGGACTTGGGGAGTGAACTTTAAGGAGCCCAACTCCCCTCATTTTGTCTTTCAGAGAGTCACATTTATAAACCATTCATTTACACAGTGGAAAGCAATAGAATCAAGAATCAAAAGCCCTGGGTTTGATTTCTGACTCTGACACTTCCTACCTGAAACCTTAGGAAAGTTGCTAATCTCAAATCTCCTTTGTAAAATGAGTTAACAGGATTGTTATGAGGAAAGAGTTTTGTAAACCCTAAAAGCAAGGTTATTAGAGAATAGACTTCTCATTGGAAGGAAACTATTTACCAACTCTGCCACTTTTACACCAATATGCCATCTACATTCTTAAATGATAATTTTCTCAAACACATTCCCTTTTTGCTCTTCCAGGGATGACTTGTAAGTATTCTTCTCCCAAGAGATGTGGTTGTTAATAATCCCCCCCCCCCCCTCCACAGCTTGCTTTGTAGGATCATCAACTGGTAATAATCTTTGGGTTCATTCCATCTAACTCAGTTATTTTCCAGAAGGGAAACTGAGGTCATTAGTTGAGTTGAAATGTCTTGCTCAAGGTCACAGAAATCATAGACAGCAGAGGCAAAATTCCAACCCATTGATAGGCTGGCAATAAACCAGATCTTTCTAGAGCTTTGCTATCAGAGTTCTACTAAGGAAAGTTTTTATTTATCCATTCACTCAGCAGGCATTTATTAAGTGCCTACTGCGTGCAATACACTATGATTGGCAATTTACTCAATCCAATGTTCAAGTTTATACAGTCTGTTTTCCTATTGCCTAAATGTTAGAGAGCTTTTTGCTTCCACGTGATTCTTTCTAACTTCCCTTCTTGTCTTGAATATCAAATGAGGGACACCAAATTAGTTTCTTTTCAAGCTTGCAGAATGTAGATAGTGTGTAATGAGCATTCTGGCGCTCTTTGTAAATTGCCTGGTATAAACTCCTCCATGTTGTCGACTTCCCTATCTTTCTCCATGTGTATGTGTGTAAACATAATTTTTCATCCACCCAATTATATAAAGTTAGAAAAATAAGGGACAGGAACAATATGAGCATCTCCCATAAGTAATAAATAAACTATGAAGATAATGCTACCCTTCCCTTTATACAATCCTAGAGTGGGGATTTCAAATTAGATTCTGTCCTTTAATGAAAGCTCACAATATCTCTTTTGAGTCTGATATTGAAGAAATTTGCACTTGATTTGTTATAAGGTCAACAGGGGAACTCTGAGGTTCCACTCCCTCAACAGCATCTCACCACCCATCTATTTCCTTTCATTTAACCTATATTAGAAATTCCTAAATCTGGGTTTGGGTCCATTGCTGAACCTTATAACATATTTGGCCTGTGGCCCTATCCCAAATATTCAAACTGCTCATGCTGGCATCATCTCCAGACAAAACAGAATTGAAGGAGCTCTGGGAATCTGTTTGCAGTCTAACTAGGTTCCTTGGAGCCATGGAGATAAAAAAGTGTGCCATGAATTGGATGCAACTTATACTAAGCAATATATACACCTTTCCAAGTTTCCTTACTCTCCCTCAGTGTATCCCCTGAAAAGCCTACTACTGTGCTATGAGTAAAATGAGTTTGAAGTTTTTTTGACCCAGGAACCATTTCATTAGGGCAAACCCTTCTGTAGCATACACTGTTCCATTCACTCTCAGTTGCCCTCACTGAAAAAAAAAATCTTGCTAGGAAGGATGGGAAAATAAACACACTCCACTTTCAATGAAATGCCAAGGTGGTAATCTGGATTTGACCTGGTCTTCAAATAAATCAGATATCCAGGCCAGGAACAGAATCCCAACATTGTCATGGTATTGAAAACATGAATCTGAAAAGGACCTCTATTTGATTTATTCAAATAGAGAACTCCTTGGATCTTCACCAGCATTTATGACCTGTCTTTAATTTAGCAGATAAGTCCTAAGGAATTGCTCCAAGCACAAAGAGCTTAAGGGATTTCCCCCAAGTCACACACAGATAGCAAGTGCTAGGTTAAGATCTGAATCCAAGTTTTCCTGATGTGAGTATGCATGTACATATATACATATGCACATACATAGAGTTTTTTAAAAACACTTCTGTGTCTTTAATAGTATAGGGAGTTTCTGGTAATCACCTTCCTCTATAGCACCTTTTCTGCAGTTTTGTATAGTCTTAGACTGGGGATGCCCAGAACTCTGAGAGGCTAAATAAATTATACAGAACCAGAGTCAGTATGTCTTAGAGACAGAATTGAGATATGTCTGATTCTAAAATCAGTTTTTTAGCCATATTTCTCATTATCATGTTACAAAAAGTAATTAATATAGGATTTACCATAGAAGGGTCTTGTAGATTCCCAGGACTACTGGGACCACACTTTGAGAAGAACTGCCTTAACATAAAGCAAATGTTGTAGTAGGAAGTAACTTCATGTTGAATGAATTTGGAAGTTAACTAGCCCTCTGCAACCTCTCCTTTGGGTTTTTGGCTGTAACTACAATTCATTATCATGAACTCTAAGGAATTATCTACCTTCTTTTTGCTGGATGGGATTCCCCCCTTCCTCAATTAAGAATTATTTGAAATAAGTAGACTTGCAATTACTTTTATGATAAGATTTTGGTTGAATTGATCACTTTTTACATAGTCTTTGGTCACTGGTGGACTTATTTTTATTATGACTTTGTACCTGTTTTAGTTTTGATAACAGTACTAACTCAAGATAGAGAAGAAAATAATTCTCCCACATCCATTCAGGAAAAATAAAAAAAAAATCAGATAAAATACAAAAAATAATTTCATTAAAAAATGGACATGAAAGAGTCAGTATAAACAAGTTCTAGGCTTAAAATCAGGAAGATTTGGATTCAAATCCTATTTCTGACATTTACTATCTATATGATCATGGGAGAGTCACTTAACTTCTCTGAGTTGCAGTTGTCTTATATGCAAAAATGGGCAGATGGAAGGATGTTTGGATGGTATTGAGAGGTCCCTTCCAGTTCTAAATCTCTGATCTTATGAAAATGAGACCTATGCATAGCCTAACACATGAGAGCAGTTCAGTCAAACTTTATTGGCCTCCCCCTCTCATCAGACCTTCTACAAAGACACTAAAATTGAGTGGCCTGGGAAGTCATAGCTAGCTGGATACATGAGAGACTAGCCACAGGCTAGCAAAGATCTTTCCCCACACCCCAGTCCCATAGATACTATATGTGAATTTCCTTCCTCTCTCACTCTACCTCCAGAAGGTGCATTTATCTAAAACTTCCCTCACCTTTCTCCCTCTCTTTTCAGATGACCACTCAAGAGTCAGACTGCTGATGCTGGATGGAGACCCACATTCTGACTACATTAATGCCAACTACATTGATGTAAGTATCCTTCATCATGAAGATACTATATTGAAGAGGCTATTTAGTAACCTGAGATCCATCAAACTTTTTGATCTTAATGAGATCATTGCTCAGGAACGGCACACTTTTCCCCACCCAAAGCATGCAATTCCTTTTTCCCTTCCACCTTCTTTACCTCACCCCCAACTCTACCAGAGCCTGTAGTCCTGGGATGATTGACTTTGAGAGCTTATGTTCTCACTCTTATACTCTGGACCCATATTCATATTCTTATATTTCTGTTAGAAATTTTCCAAAGTGTCCTCATTCTCTAAGCACTACAAGTATAGAAGAGAAATAGTCCTTTCTTGACTTCTTGGTTTCTTCATCTGAAAAATGGGGATGATAATCCCTACTGAGAATTTTGTAGTAATAAGTCAAATCACCTAGCATTGAACAGGATTCCACAGATAATGGGACAAAGTAACATGCTTTTGTTTAGAGAGAAGAAGGAAAGTTCCATGAGCATTTCTGCTTTGGGTCAATTGAGATTAGAACTAAAAACTGGTCAGCCAGGATTTAATTAGAGTCCCCAGCTGAAGTTTTCATTGTTGTTCAGTGATTTCAGTTTTGTTCAACACTTTGTGACCCAATTTGGGGTTTTTTAGGCAAAGAGACTGGAATGATTTGCCATTAGCTTCTCCAACTTGTTTAATAAATGAGGAAACTGAAATAAATAGGGTTAAATGACTTGCCCAGAGTCACGAAGGCTGGTAAGTGTCTGAGTCTGGTTTTGAACTCAGGTTTTCTGACTATAGCCCAGTCCTCTATCTATTGTGCTACCTAGCTGCCCTCCCAGATGAAGTGGTAAAATTCAAATGCTTTGCTTGTGTATGACAAGGAAGTCCACATGAGGAATTTTGGCTTGGATGAACCTAGTTTAGTTTGAGAGTAGCCTGTTGTTCTTTCTTTCCCCTATCCCTGCCAGGACTGGAAGTCATTCTACTTCTAGTCTGATTATTCATTATAAATATTATTATTGATAATGACAATGATTAATAATAATGATGTTTTGAATTTTATTTTAAGTACAAAACCAAAAAATTTATTAAATACCTCCCATGTGCAAAAAACTAGACTAAGTGCTAGGGATGTTACAAAGTTTAATTAAGACATGGTCCTGTCCATTAGGTGTTCATAGTCCACTAAGAAGATGAGCTATAAATCAAGATGAACTACAATTTACAGGTGCAAGAAGTACAAAGTGATATGTAATATCTGAATGGGAATGTCATTATAATCAGGAGAAGTTAGAGTTTTCTGGAGGAAATGGGCTTTAAAAGTTAGGTAGGAGATCAGCAGTAAAGAGAAAACCAGAAAACATTCTAGGCATAAAGAATGACATGAACAAAGATAGCTAGGAGGAAGAGGAGATTCAGGATGAACTTGAAAATGTGGGGAAGAAGACAATAAAATAGGACAGAAAAGGTAGGATAGAGGTAGGCTGTGGAAGACTTTGAATGTACAGAAAGAGTTTATATATTGTCCAAAAGGAAAGAAGGAACCCTTGAAGACATTTTTAGTAAAGAAATGACATTATCAGATATGTTAAAAAAAAAAAAAAGAATAGTCTCCTAGTACTATGAAAAATGGATTGTAAGGGAAAGGTTTTTCCTCAAAGCATTAGGGTTTCAAAGCACTTTCAAATATATTTTCATTTTGATGTCTCCAAAGACATGAGTAGGGATTGTTATCCTTGATTTTCAAATGAAAACCTAAAGCTTAGAAAAGTGAAATGATTGGTCCAAGTTCATATACCCAGTCAGTGGTAGTTCTGCTATTTCAAACACAGAACTTTGAGCCCAGGGCTCTTTCCACTATCCCATTCCTGTGTGGAGAGGCAGCATCTCCCTAAACAGCCGGCCAGTTATCCATGATATAATCAGTGCATCGAAGAATGGGTCATTAATTCACTACAAAAGGAAGGAAATAATAAAGCTTCATTAAAATGAATCTATTTGGATAATTGGAATGGACATTACGAGGCATGACTGTGTCTCAAGGGTCTGTGGTTGCCGGCTGAAGCGTCTGTTCATTGGCTTTATTTCTATGCCTCTGAATGCACTGGCTACTTGAATCTGTTATAAATGACTAGCTTAAAAATAAATATTGTATCTGGGTCCCAAATAAGTAACAGATGCATGACTGTAGAGTGAGATAAATGTATTTTGGATACAAACCTATTTCACATTCCCTATAGTCATATGGGGAAGGCCTATTACTGGTTTTCAGAATATTTGTGTGCTGTGTAGGTGGGATTTAAATGAATTAAAAGTTCTTTTCTGGCTAGAAGTTTTTTTTACACCAAGTTAATAATCCATCTTCCTTTATTAGAAAAAATATATATGTTTTTGTTGTCAAGCGTGGTGGGAGCTGTGGTAAGAGAGGAAAACTAAAACACTCTTGTGGGACTGCAAATTGGGCCAACTATTCCAGAAGGCATGTTGGAAACATGTCAAAAAAAGTGACTAAAATTCTCCCTATCCCTTGATGTGGAGGTTTCATTGCTAGGTCTATATACAAGCAGGTCAAAGAGAGAGATGGTACATGTACTATAATGTTCATAACACCTTTTTTTTTCAGTATCAAAACCTAGACATAATGAAGATGACTATCAACTGGGCAAGGGCAATTACTGTACATGAATAAAACAGGATTTTTTTTTGTTAGTTGTTGTTTAGTCATTTTTAATAATGTCCAATTCTTTTTGATCCCATTCGGAGTTTTCTCGGCAAAGATACTGGAATGATTTGCCATTTCCTTCTCCATTTCATTTTACAGATGAATAAGGCAAATGATATTAAGTGTTTTGTCCAGGGTCACAAAGCTAGTATCAGAAGTCAGGACCTAACTTCCAGTCTCAGAACCCTTATCTATACCACCTAATCTACACATCAACTATTACTGTACCATGAAATGCAAATAAGAAGAATTCAGATGAACATAAGAACACTTATATGAACTGATGCAGGGAGTATTAAATAGAACCTAGAAAACAATATACATAGTGAGTACAGCAATGTAAATAGAAAGAATACAGTAACAAAACTAAATGCTTAATGACTACAATGACCAATATAAATAAAATAAACTTCCTTCCTGTCATTACAAAGGTGAAGTCCTACAGGCAAGAAATGTGTCATATGCTGTCATACATAGTCAATAATTTAACTAGTTTTATTGAACTCTCTGCTACTTTAGCTCAATCTAAGTGGAAAAAGAGCAGCTAGGTGGCACAGAGTTCAAATCCTCCTTTGTACATTAGCTGCAATACCCTGGGTGAGTGACTTACATTATTTTCTTCAGTTTCCTCAACTATAAAATTATCTAGAGAAGGAAATGTCAACCCACTCTGTCAAGTATCTCTGTCAAGAAAGGCTTGGGGGGGGGGGTCATAAATAGTTGGACATGACTTTAAACTAAAATCCTAGTAATTAAATATGTCCAAAAACGGAATGTGTTGCTTCAGGAGATTATGGTTTCTATATGACCTATACTGGGCCTATGACCTATATTTCTGCATGACCTAGTGTCAAGGAAGTTGGAGAAGAGTTTAATATGGTAAAAGGATGACCACTGTCATTCTCTCTAGTTTTAAAATATGGGATTTTTACTAGCTTTCAGTTTCCTCATCTGTCAAACTGAGTAAATACTAGCCTGCTTCACATGGTTGTCACTAAATAAAACAATATTATTATTAATTGATTGACTGTGAGCAGCAGCGAATTCCTCTTCTCTGCCCTGTTTCCTTTCTGAGCTTCTTGAGTCAGATATGCTAGCACAGTTATACTTCTTTCTAGGGCTGCCTATGCCAGCCACACACCTGGAAGGAGCAGTTGGACTAATCTTCAAGGCCAGAGAATGTATAATTTCCTCCAACTCTGAATGATCATTGACTATTTCTCCTTTTTCTCTTATTAAGGGATACCACCGACCTCGTCACTACATTGCCACTCAAGGTAAGTGCATTCTTTCTTCAACTTCTTTTGGTGTTTAAAAAGGTCTTTCAGAGCAGAACTCAATCTGAATGACTCTAGAAGAAGAGAGTAATAAGGAATCACAAATTCTCATCTATCCACTCTGCCTACTCTTGCCTTTCTTTCTATCATTCAGGAAAGCCCTCATAGAAGAGGTGACATTTGAATTGGACTCTGAAAGGAGTCAAAAATTTGGGAGAGTGAATGGCAAGCATGTGGCTCTCCCCAAATAGAGACATATATATGGAACATCTTGTATGGAGAGAAACACATAGGTCAGTCTGTATGAAAAAAAGGCAAATGTAAACTGTAACTACATTAGGTAGGGATTTAAATGTAAATAGAGGACTTTCTATTTTGTCCCAGAAGTCCTGGAGATTTTTGAGCAGAGGAGAATGTAGTCAGAATTGATCTGTAGCAGGTTATTGTGATGTTTGACTAGGAGACTACAGATTGGGAGGTCAATGAGGAGGTTACTACAACAGTTCAAATGAGAGGTGATGAGTACTTGAACAAGGGTAGTAGTTTTGTGAGCAGACAGAACAGGAAAATTGCCAGAGATATTGGGGAAAATGAATTGACAAGACTCAGAATTTTATCAGATAAAGGGGATGAGAGAGAATAAGTAGTCAAGGTTGACATCAAGGTTGTGAATCTGTACCCCTTATAAGCATGGTAGCACCTCCAATAGAAATGGGAAAGTTAGGAAGTACTGAATGTTTTAGAAGAAAGATAATTGATTTTCTTTTATATATGTGGAGTAAAAGAAGGGACATACATTTGGAAATAACCCCCAAACCAGTTGGTGATGTGAGATTAGAGTTCAAGAGAGATAAAACTGAATATCTGGATCTACATGATCTGGAAATAACTTATATAGAGTCATTGGGATCTGGAATGATCAAGGCCCTATCCCAGTTGTATAGATGATATTCATTCCTTTCTACAATTCAGAAACACAAGTAGTTTGGTGTAATGAAGAGAGCAGCGAATGAGGCATCAGAAGTCCTTCAACTCTTCTACTTACTATTTTCAGGACCATGAAAGAGATATTTCACTCTCTGGACTGTAAAAGGTGGGAGAAGATAAGGGAGGTCACTAGGAACAAACTTTGTGGCAAAGATTAGATAGTCTTCCTAAACACCATAAATTCAATGATATACTTGTGGCTTATTGTAGTGATAGGGAATAGGAAGCTGATGGGAAGACTGACAGAAGAATTTCAGGTAAAGGATGAGAGATAAAGAATAATATTCAATGTAAGAATGTGATATTAAAAGGGGGGATAGTTATTATTGATACACCACAACTGTGCCTCTTGGCTTAGCATACTTTGAAACAAGTTTGTCCTATCCAATCTAAGAATGAGCTTATTAGCCAACAGTAAAATATGGAAACATGTCTAAACTATTAAAATAGCCTGAATATTCAGTCAAAAGAACTGAGTCCAAATTCTGACTCTGCCATTTCTACTAAATGACTTTGGTCAAATCATTTAACTTGTTTTGACCTCTGTTTCCTCATTTATCAAAGGAAGTGGTTGGACTGGATACCCATTAAGATCCCTTCTTGCTCTGAATCTGATTCAAGTTCTCTAAATTGGTTTGATTCTTTCATTCCTCTTTTCTGGACTATAAGCTCAGTAAAGAGAATCTAAAACATGGGCAATTTAAGAGTGTAAAATAGAAAATGGCACCAAAAAGAGTTAAAAAGAAATAAAATGAATGTCATGAGCATAAATAAAAGTATAGTATATTAAAAAAGACAATGTGATAGGAAACCACAAGTCCCAGTTCTTTCTAAGCTCTGCCACAAACTTCATTTAGTTCCCTCCTCTAAAAATGAATAGATTTATCTAAATCAGTTATCTTTGAAGTAGAATCTCCATTGTGGTCTGACCCTTGACGCTAGGGTTGCACCTCTCTCTTACAGATGAGAAAGCCTGTAAAGGTCAATCAAGCAAGTTGTCTCCAACACAACCACACCTACCTCATCTTCCAACATTCCATCATCTACATCACTTTTTCAGACTAACAAATTAGGAATTCCCTCCCACCCCCACCCCCTTTTTGAGTATGGTACAGTTTGTTTAGGTCACTTGTAATTAAAACTCTACCAATACATCCACAACAGCAGCTGAAACAGAATCAGTTGTGAAAATCTTCTCCCAATTCCTTTTAATTTTGGAAGAATCAGTCAGTGAGCATTGACTTAGTGTCTATTATGGACTGGGCATAGTGCTAAACACTGGGGACTCAAAGAAAGAAAAAAACAGTCCGCTTTCAGGGAACTCAAAGTCTAATGAGGGAGACAATATGCAAACAACTATGTATTAATAAGATGAATACAGGGTAAATCAGAGATAATCAACAGAGGGAAAGTATGAGCATTAAGAGAGATTAAGAAATGTTTCTTGTAGAAAGTGTAATTTAGCAGGGACTTCAAAGAAGTCAAGATCAGGAGATAGAGATGAGGAAGAAAATTCCACATATATATATGGGGACTGTCTATGGAAAATATATATAATTGGGGCAGCTAGGTGGTACAGTGGATAGAGCACTGGCCCTGGAGTCAGGATAACCTTAGTTCAAATCTGGCCTCAGACACCTAATAATTTCCTAGTTGTGTGACCTTGGGCAAGTCACTTAATTCCATTGCCTTGCAAAAAAAATCAAAAATGGGGCAGCTAAGTGGCACAGTAGATAGAGCAACAGCCCTGGAGTCAGGAGTACCTGAGTTCAAATCTGGCCTCAGACACCTAATAATTTCCTAGTTGTGTGACCTTGGGCAAGCCACTTAACCCCATTTGCCTTACAAAAACCTAAAAAACAACCCAAAAACAAACAAAAAAGGAAAATATACAGAATTAAAAGAGGGAGAATCTTATTTGAGGTTGAAGTTTCCTGAGAGACAAGTAACACTAGATGACAGAATATGTGGGAGAAAGTATAAGATATAAGAAGACTAGGAAGGTAAAATGTGCTCAAATCTGAATGCCAAACAGGATTTTGTATCTGATCCCAGAGGAATATGGATATATTTATATGTTGTTATATGTATGTTTGCACATATATCTATATGTACATATGTATATATTTATATTAATGTATGTTTGCACAGCTGTATATTTTGTGTACATGTATGAATATAGATCTGCGCATATGTGTGTTGTGAATGTGTGTGTGTGTGTGTGTGTGTGTGTGTATCAGAGAGATGTTACAAAGGTCGAATCAACAAGTCTTGGCAACAGATTGGATATGAAGTGTGAGAGAGAATAATAAATTGAGAATGACACCTAGGGAGAAGTTAAAACCAAAACGGCAATGAAAGTTGGAAGTTGCCTGAGCCTCAAAATATTTAAATCACACCTCAAAATAAATTCTAGAGTGACAAAACTCACAAAGAAACTATTTCCCAGCCAAAAGATAACTTATAAGGACTGCAAGAAAGGTCCATATCACTTGGGTAAAAGGAGAGCACAGACTAGCAGAGGTTATATCCAGGCAAAGCAGCAGGAGGTCCTAGTCACAGCACAGATCAGCAACCAAAGTAATTCCATCTTGGTTTGGCCAGCCAGGTACACGGGGCCATCTATGAGACTTCCAGGTCTGAAGCGGTAGCAGAGACCCTAGCAAAGTTGGCTAGGGTAGAGAGAGATCTTAGTGCAATGGGTGAGCTACCAGCCCTGGAGGCCCCAGCACAGGAAGCTTATGACCAGCTACCTGGCTCCCAGCACAAGAAGCTTGGGACAGTGCTCTCTGTATCCCAGGAACAGAGGTCAACTTTAAAAGTCATAAAAAATGCTTGGAAAATGAATAAAAAATTTTAAGCCAACACACAGAAAACTATTTGCAAAACATAAACAAAGAAAAGGACAACAATGTCAAAATGTTTGCATGTGAAGCCTCAGAGAGAAATATGAATTTGTTTCAGGCCCCAAAAGTCCTTATGGAAGAGCTTCAAAAGGATTTTAAAAATCAACTTAGAGAGGTAGAAAAAAATTGGAAAAAAGAAATGAGAGTTAAGAAAGAGAATCATGAAAAAAGGAGTCAATAGTTTGGAAAAAGAAAAATCTCCTTAAAAAGTAGAACTGGCCAAATGGAAAAGGAGGTGCAAAAATCCACTGGAGGGCCGGCTAGGTGGCCCAATGGATAGAGCACCACCCTGGAGTCAGGAGTACCTGGGTTCAAATCTGGCCTCAGACACTTAATAATTACCTAGCTGTGTGGCCTCGGGCAAGCCACTTAACCCTGTTTGCCTTGCAAAAACCTTAAAAAAAATCCACCGAAGAAAACAACTTAAATTGATCAAGTGGTAAAGGAAGTACAAAGGCTCCTGAGGAAAATAATTCTTTAAAAATGAGAATTGGGGGGCAGCTAGGTGGCGTAATGGATAAGTCACCGGCCCTAGAGTCAGGAGTACCTGGGTTCAAATCCAGTCTCAGACACTAAAATAATTACCTAGCTGTGTGGCCTTGGGCAAGCCGCTTAACCCCGTTTGCCTTGCAAAAACCTAAAAAAAAAAAAAAAAATGAGAATTGGGCAAACGGAAGCTAATAATTCCATGAGATATCAAGAATCAAACAAAGTCGAAAGAATGAAAAAAAGACAAGATGATATAAAATACCTCATTGGGAAAAAAGATCCTGGAGGGATTATTTAAGAATTATTGGACTACCTGAAAGTCATGATCAAAAACTGCCCTGATATCCTGGAACTAGAGGATCAAATATTAATTGAAAAACTACCCAAGGCAGCTCCTGAAAAAGATCTCAAAATGAAAATTTCAGGCATGTTATATCCAAGTTCCAGAACTCTCAAGTCAAAGAGAAAATACTGCAAGCAATGAGAAAGAAACAATTCAAATATTGAGGAGTGACAGGACTACACAGGATTTATCATCCTGTACATTAAAAGATCATAGAGCTTGTAATATGAGAATGACATTTAGGATGTGACTTTGGGACACTGGAAGAATGGTGGTGCCCTCAATAGTAATAAGAAAATCATATTATCTTTCCACTCAAACTTACCTTTTTTCCAAACTTTCCTATTATTTTGGAGGACACCTCCAAACATCCCAGTATGCAATCTTCAACTCCTTCCTCTCCCTCACCCCAGATGTCCATTCCATTGCCAAAACTCATTTCTACCTCCAGATTTTTCTCATCAGACCCCTCCTTTCCACTCACATAGCCCCTACCCTGGTCAAGTTCTCATTCCCTTTCACCTGGACTATTTCAGTAGCCTCCTAGAAGATCTCTAGTTCCTTTTCTTTCCAATCCATCCCTCAGAGCTACCAAAGTGATTTTTCTAAAGCACATATCTGACCATGTCAAATTGATGCTCAGCAAACTCCAGTGATTCCTTAGCTTTAACTCATATTTTTTTAATTTCTATTTTTTGCATGAATTTTATAATACCTGTAATTATAAGTTTAGTAATGAATGTATATAACTTTAATTTTAATTTAATATTTTGCTTTCCCCCCAGTTATATGTAAAAACAATTTTAACAAGTTAACATTTTGACATTAAACATTTTTTTAAAAAAAATTATACATCCCAAATTCTCCTTTTCCTTGCATTGAGAAGGCAAATAATTTGATATGGGTTATAACTTTGTACATCTACTTTGTACTGTACAGCTACTATTTTTACCACAAAAATGTTTTGTGAATCAAAAAAGTTTGGAGACTACTGCTTTAGTTGATCTCCAAGGCCCCTTTGACATCCAACTTCCCACAATTCTATGACTCTCTGATGGTCAAGGAGCAACCAAGGTCAACAGAACAACCAGGCAACATAGCAAGTAAATATTATTAAGTCCCAATTCTCCCAGAGAATAGCCTAGAGGGTGCTTGGGGGATGGGAGAATCGGGTTCAAAAACCCAAATACTCTGTCAGGAAGCAGGGGCTGCTTTAGCATTTCTTAGTCAATTGTTTCTTGGACTGCTTGGCACATGAGTATATAAGGGCTGAGATCTGAGGTTACCATACTAGTCACAGTTGTCAAGACAGCTGTACATGTCAGAGCTGACAAATTCCTCTGGGTAGAGGGTAATCCCTAAGGTGGCCCATGGCTTTGAGGCAAATCTTGCAATACCTTTCTCCTTCTGCCCCCATGGACACAGAGACATATCCTATCTGGGCAAGTAATAAGCTACGTAACACATTTCCACAAAGTATATAAAAAAATAGAATGAGTCAGAAACCTGGAAAGAGTTAGCAGATTTGTAGAACTCAGAAAAGGGATTAGAATTTGTATCCTGGTTCCCTTTGTAAAATAAAGGTCATAGATCTAGACCTGAAAAGGACCTCTGGAAGAGTTCATCGACGCCAAGTCCCCCGCCACCTCATTTTACAAATGAGGAGACTGAGACCCAGAGAGGACTGGTGACTTTCTACTGCCCAGGAGATAAGCATCACAGGTAGGGTTGGAAGCCAGATCCTCAGACTCTAGAGTCAGTGCCTTTCTAACTCCAAATTGCAAAACTTTGGTTCTGCTCCCTGCTATTATGTGATCTTACCACTCTAGCTACCTGAGCATTTCAGGAACACCATTGTACCATCAACCTCACAGAGAGCTCTTTTTGAAATAAGAAAGGGCTTTGCAAATGTGAATGACTAGATCAGCTTTAGTGAATGCCAAAGTTGCCTTGAAAAAAGTTAAGGAATTTTTAGAAAAGGAGAACCCAAGGTGTGTGTGTATAATAAAAATAGCTGCCATTTTCCCATAGCACTTAAAATGCAAAGCCTTTTTGCATACTTTATCTCATTTGATCAGCATAGCAACACTATGAGAGAGGTATTATTATAATACACGTTTAATAAATGGGGAAACTGAAGTTTCAAGAGGTTGAGTAAATTGTTCAGGGTCAAACAGTGTCTAAGGTGGAATTCAAAACCAGTTCTTGACAATAAATAATGGATATGTAATAGAACCTTGGATACTCTTTTAGCTTCAGTGACCCAGAACTATTTTCTTCCTTACTGGATTTCTCCCTCAATCACTGCTCAAGAGGGAATGAAGATATGGAGGTTGCTCAGTATTAGAGCAGATAGATTGCTAGATTTAGAGTCAGGAAGACTTAAATTTTAATTTTACCTCAGACACTAACTAGCTCTGTGACCATAGACAAACCTCTAAACCTCTCTGTACTTTATTTTCCTCATCTGGAAGATAAGGGAATTGGACTCAATGACCTGGAAGGTCCCTTCCAGCTCAAAACTAATGATTTTAAAATCAGAGTAAGTGCTATTTTCCTCCCCCACCTTGACTCCCATACCACAAAATGTAAGCTTCTTGAAGATTAGAACTATTTTTTATTTGTATCTTTGTAACCCCAGTACCTAGGACAGTGTTTGGTACATATTAACAAATTCTTATTGAATGAATAAAAAAAAACAATTTGCTGTACTGTGGAGGATAGCTCCAATTGTAACTTTGGAACCAGGTGCCTTACCCTCTCCTATAATGAATATACAAAATGAGAAGTGAATTTTCTGTGACTTTCTCAGGTTATCCCTGCATATTACGACCCAAGTCCAGTCAAGAGTCCAAGCCTCATACTTGGGCACAAAGATCCAGAGCTACATTAGCATCTTTGTTTGCTTTCCCAACAACCCTTGGTTCCATGTCCCTCCTTAAGATACCGTGAACAGGGTCCAATTGCCATCTTGCACTTGGAGATACTAAGGCTCTAATATTTTTCCTTCCTTGATAGGTCCAATGCAGGAAACTGTCAAGGATTTTTGGAGGATGATTTGGCAGGAGAATTCAGCCAGTGTTGTGATGGTGACAAATCTTGTGGAAGTGGGAAGGGTAAGCTGTTCAGATAATGATTTCTCCAGTAGCCACAAAAGCTAAGGCAAAGTAAAACTCCATTCTTAGACTTTGTCTTCTTCATGAAAAGAGTTAGTTGCCCCTTGAGGGATACCACAAAAAGAGGGTCCAATAGAAAAAAAAAATATATATATATACACATAATATGTGAGGCACCATTCTTTAGGGGGTCTGACATTCTTTCTTCTCCCAGGTCCTAATGTCCAAATCTAGTTCATCTCCCCAAAACTTTGCCTTTCTCACCACATCATTTACCTTCCTATCCTCAGAACCATTTTCCTCCACTTTCCACTCTTAACTTTTTTAGTACTGCTGTGATAGCACTTACCTTACTTAAGCTGACTGGAGTTTCACACTGCTCCATCGCCTCTAGGCACTAGAGTTAATTTGGCCATGCCCAGCATGGTGGCTGCCAACTAGGCATTTATGTGCTTCTATATCTGAATGGATCCATTATCTCATTATCCTCCCAATATGTTGAAGGCCTTCTTCTGACTCTTTACTCTTACCTGGGTGCTCTTGCAGCCCTTAGGCTGTCTGTGTGTTGCCCTTCATTCTCTGCCTCCCTTTTCAGCCTTTCATGTCTTTTAATCTCTGTTACACCATTTCTGACACCTATAGCATAGCAGCCACCCACTAACCCAGGTCAGCTAGGTACATTTAGCTTGAAATCCCCATTAAGTCCAACTTGTGTGTATTAAAAATGAAAGTTCATGGTAAGGTTGATTCTCATCTCCACAAGCTGAGTTTTACTCTTCCTATTTTCTATTCTCTCTCCTTTTGCTGCAGGTGAAGTGTGTTAGGTATTGGCCAGATGACACAGAAGTTTATGGAGATATTAAAGTCACATTAATTGAAACAGAGCCACTGGCTGAGTATGTCATACGCACATTTACCGTTCAAAAGGTAAGCCTATCCTTTGGGTGTTAATCATGAGGCCTTGGTGGAAAATGAGAGAGAGCTTGCCAAGATATATAGGATAGGAACAGGGAGAAATGTATGATTTTTAGCTCTGGAGACAGGGTTGACCACTACTTCCCACCTCCCCATCTCTTCTTACTCCTCTATAATGTTTGTCTTTCATTTTTTGAAGATAATCAGGAAAGTGATACCATGACAAGTATATGAATTGGTTTTGAGTGAGAGGGTGCTGTGCTAACTTACCAGTTTTACTTTCTCCTCTCGAGTCATCTGGATCTAGTGACCAGATTTGAATCAAGACAAGTGAAGATGACCCTGCATGTGAGCCAATCGGGGTTAAATGACTTGCCTAGGGTCACACAGCTAATAAAAGTTAGGTATCTGAGTCGGGATTTGAATTCCCATCCTCCTGATTCCAAGGCTAGTGGTCTATCCACTATCCAGTCACCTAGCTGACCTCCTCTGTATGCAGCTGAGGATGACTAGTTTGGTGATATGTATTTATTTCTCTGTGTGTGTGTGTGTGTGTGTGTGTGTGTGTGTGTGTGTGTCTAGCTCTATGTAACTTCATTTTATCTTTGCACTGTGCTCCATCTATACCGACTGATTTTAGCATTTTGGCTTGGAAATTATCTTGTCTGCATTAGGGGAGTGGGTCAATATGAACTGTGAAGAAGACATTGATGACTGGGAAAGAAATGGTTTCTCTTCTAAGAAAGGAGAGCATTTAAGATAGAAAGGACAACAGGACCTGCAGAATCAAAAAGGAGGGAATGGAAAGATGAATGAATGAATAAATGAATGAATGAAAAAACAGTTCTTAAATGCTTATTATTGGCTAGGAATACAAAAGCAGAACAATCCCTATCTCCAGTAGCTTGCACTCTACTGGGGGGGTGGGGTATAATATACATTCTTATATGTAGTGACCAGAAAGGAGCTTTGCTACTCACCAATCAGAACAGCTCAGCAGCAGAGTTCATACTTCCAAAGCTCAGTGGATTAGCTCCAGCAGGGAGCTGTAGGCAGGGGAATGATTCCTAATGATCAATTCCTAGAGGTCTTGTTCAGAAGTGCTCTCCTTGGATGGAAATAGGGGAAGGGACCCTGGGGTGCAGGGTCAAGCCATATTGCATGATCACTGAATAGCAAGTTATCTATGGATATTAGCCATCAACTGGTGAGTAGACTGCAAGCTCAACATCAGTCACCCATGATAGAAGAGCAAAAAAAAAATGTTACCCTGGGGAGGGAGGCAACTAGGTGGCAGAGTAATATAGCACCAGGCCTAGAGTCTGGAAGACCTGAGTTCAAATCCAGTGTCTGACACTCATTAGCTGTGTGATCCTGGACAAGTCACTTAACCCTGTTTGCCTCAGTTTCCTCATCTGTAAAATGAGCTGGAGAAGGAAATGGCAAACCATTCTAACATCTTTGTTACCAGAAACAACCCAAATGAGGTCATGAAGAGTCTGAAACAGTTGACTGCAACAATGTCACCTTGAGCTACATGAGGACTCTGAAGATCATAGAACAGAGATGTTAACCTAAGGTTCATGAACTTGTTCCTTTTTTAAAACATTAATAATTTGACAATTTATATTTGATTATAATTATTTTCCTTTGTAATTCTATGTATTTTGTTCATGTGTTTAAAAACATTCAGAGGGGAGGGCCGTAGGTTTCACCAAACTGCCAAAGGGGTCATTCCATGCCCCCCCCCCAAAAAAAGGAGAATGGCTGGTCAGCTATTCTTTGCCCTGATCAGGTCTAATCAGGATTATCCTGTCTAGTTCTGGACATGATTTTGGAGGAAGTGCATTGACATACTAAGACACATTCAGATAAGGGTGACCAGAAGGAAGAGGACTGGAAACCAGGTCAAAAGCAAGATCAACTAAAGAAAATAGAAATGCTTAGCCTGAAAAAAAAAAAGTAAACTTGGGGGACTATCACATGGAGGAAGAAATTAGTCTTTCTATGTGTGGTCCCAGAGAGTAGAACAAGGAGTACTGGGTAAAAGCTGCAGAAAGAAAGATTTTTAATTCAGCAGAAGAAAAATCTTAATTTTTCAGCTGTCCAGCAGCTGAATGGGCTGTCTTAGGAGCAGTGAGTTCTCTATTACTGGAGGTCTTTAAGGGAAGGTCAGACAGCCACATGTTAAGGATGCCATAGAGGAGATTCCCACTCTGGGTAGAATTGAGTTAGGTCTGAAAATCCCTATTCTGAGTGTGGTTGCAAGACTCAGGTAGATAACTAAGAATTTCAAACTCCTAATATTTTGCTAATGCTTAATCGTTTGTGAGTTTCAGAAAAAACCTTAGATTTTTTGGAATCCTGTTATTTTTCTTCATTGTTGGTTTAATGATTTTGAAGTTTTTCTTTTTCTTTTCATTTTATTTTCAACTCTAATTCTTTCCCTCCCACTTTCCCTTACCCCACTGTAAAAAACAAGAAAAACAAAACCCATTATAAATATATAGTCAAGTGCAGCTAGGTGGTGCAGTGGATAAAAGTACTGGCCCTGGAGTCAGGAGTACCTGGGTTCAAATCCGATCTCATACACTTAATAATTGCCTAGCTGTGTGGCCCTGGGCAAGCCACTTAACCCCATTTGCCCTGCAAAAAAAAAAAAAAAAACCTAAAAAAATATATATATATATATATAGTCAAATAAAACAAATTCTTATATTAGCCATGTCCAAACATATATGTGTGTGTATACATGTGTGTATGTATGTATATTTATGCTGTTTCACTTCTGCTGTTTCATGTTCACTTTGTATATGCTTAATATTTCTTAACTGCTCATATGATTTTCCCAACAGAAGGTAAGCTGCTTGAATAGTGCCTAATACATAATAAGCACTTAAATGCTTATAAGATGGATGGATGGATTAGATTTTGAATCAAGTGATCCTAGCTTGAATCCTGCCTCTTATCTGCTTTTTTATCTTGGACAAATCACTTAACCTTTTATTTGGCCTCACTTTCATTCTTTATAAATTAGGGATACCAGTGGTTGTCTGGGAAACTGTCCATTTAGCAAGGCTGTAGTAAAGGAAGCATTTTGTAAACTGTAAAGTTCTATATAAATATGGGCAACCATAATGATATAATTAGTATTACAATTTCTGAAATAGTGTTAGTTCATCTTCTGAAGACATTCCCTAAGAAAACTTTAATCGAGGCAGGCAGGTTATACAGAGGATAGAGTGCCAGACCTGAGTCAAGAAGGCCTGAGTTTAAATCTGACCTCATAGAGTCACTAACTGTGTGACCCTGGACAAGTGACTTTGATTCTACCTGCCTCAGTTTCCCCATCTATTAAATGGTAGTAATAATAGCATACCCCTACCTCCCTGGGTTGCTCTGAGGCTAAATGAAATAATTGTAAAGCTGAAACCCAATGCCTGAAGCATAATGTTAAATAAATGATCATCATTTTATCATCATCATCATCATCATCATCATCATCATCATCATTACTTTTAATTTTATTGTTGTTGTCATTTTCTAGAGTCAGCTCTGATCTGACCAATGGATTTTCCATCAGTGTCTCTTGGCAGGAGCAGCTAGAAGGGGGAAGGGAGGGAGGGAGCAATGATGCATCTTGTGATGAATGAAAGAAGACCTAGGTTGTGTTTTCTCCTCAGAAAGGCTACCATGAAATCCGTGAAATCCGGCTGTTCCATTTCACCAGCTGGCCTGACCATGGGGTTCCATGCTATGCCACAGGTCTGTTGGGCTTTGTCCGGCAGGTGAAATTCCTCAACCCTCCAGAGGCAGGGCCCATAGTGGTCCACTGCAGGTAAGTGCTCACTCCGCAGATTGGCTTCTCATCTGCCTTCTTTGGCCCCCTTTCCACTCCTTTGGAGGCAGCTAGGTAATACAGTGGATAGAGACCTGAGATCAAATCTGACCTCAGAAACTTTCTGACACTGGGCGAGCCTGTTAGCTTCTATCTTCCTCAGTTTCCTCATCTGTAAAATGGGAATAATAATAATAATAATAGCATCTACCTCCTAGGACTTTTGTGAGAATCTAATAAGATAATGTCTCTAAAGTGCTTAGAACAATACCTAACATATAATAGGCTCTTCATGTATATATATATATGTATATACACACACATATATATATATATATATATAATACCCATCCAGCAATAACTTTCCACAATCTCTTCAGCCTCAGACAATGGTATCCAGGTCCCTTCCAACTCTCAAGCACTATGATATGGCGATATACACAAACTTTCTTCTGTTCTTTTTAGGGAGATAAAAAAAGACAAACTTTAAGAATGAAGTTGATAATATGGGTTCCACAGACCCCTGAGGGACAATGAAAAGATTTTTAGGGAGTCTGTGATTTTGAAAGGGAAAAATAATCTTTATTTTATTTGCCTTGGGTTTATTTGGTAATACTTTATATTTCATTTTATACATTTAAAAACTTTATTCTGAGGGACAGCTAGGTGGCACAGTAGATAGTGCATGGGCCTTGGAATCAGGAGGACCAAATTCAAATCCAACCTCAGACTAGCTGTGTGGCCCTGGGCTAGTCATTTAACCCCAATTGCCTCAAAAAACACCCCTTTATCTCTAGAATACATAAATTTCTCCAGGGCAGCTAGGAGGCAGTCAGGAGGACCTGAGTTCATATCTGGCCTCAAACACTTAGTAATTACCTAGCTGTGTGATATTGGCCAAGTCACTTAACCCCATTGCCTTACAAAACAAAATAAATAAACCCTAAAAGTTTAAAAAATATGTAATTCATAAATTTCTCCACTCTCAAAGGGGTTCATAATCCTCAAAAAGGCTAAGAACTTACATTATCGCAATTTTTGGTGATATGTTGGTTTTTTGGAACGTTTTTTGGCATCCTCTTAGCCTGATATGTGTTGGGCCATTTGATCACTAAATATTTAAAATTTAAGCCTAAAAGGGGCCTCAGTTATAATTTACTAATCTTACTCCTTAACTTCACTCCATCCTGTATTCCACCATCTAGTGTCATCAGCCTCCTTGCTGTTCCTCACACAGGAAAACTCCATCTCTACTCATTCTCATTGGTTAACCTCAATACCTTTGTCCCTTCTTGCTTCTATTTCCTAGCTCACTGCAAATCTCAGATAAAGTTCTGCCTTCTGGGAGAAGCCTTTCCAAGATTCCCTTAATCTTTGTGCTTTTTCTCTGGGTCTCTCCCCCATTGATCCTTTATATTTCTTATTTCTGCATTGAAATTTGTATATTATCTCCCCTCTGATACCTGGACCTCCTTGAGAGTAGGACTGTCTTTTGCTTTTCTTTGTAGCCACATAAACATTTCCTGGCACAAGGTAGGTACCTAATAAATGCTTGTTGACTGTGCTCCAGAATGATCTGGCCTGGATCTGAAAACCTGAGAACCACCCCTACAGAGATTAAAATATTTCAGCATTTCCCAAGTTATGCACGCACACACATACACACACACACTGACATCTCAGACTCCAGGCCAGGGGTGTATTAGGCCAGCACATATCAGTTTTCAAGATGATTGTTAAACTTTCAGAAATTAGCAAATGAAATGCTCTAAATCTAAGCTTGAATTAGAATTTTTTTCTTGTCTACATTCAAGTGGTGGAGAAAATGTGGATAATGTGGAAAGAATGGATAATTAAAAAATATGTCATGAGTATGTGTTTTTGAAGAATAGAGGAAAATGTTAAACATTTTACAGCACATCCTAGACTAAACCCACCAGGGGTTTCAGGGAAGTAACCAAACTCACAAAAGAATAACAAGTGATGATATTCCCAAGATAATCCAAGCAAGAGCTTCCGTTGACAAATTTGTACAACTTACATGATTTACCCTGACAAAGATGCCACAGGAAAAGGACAAATCGAAATCAAATCACCAGCACTAGGTTGAACTTCCTGCTGATTTTTATGGGTCATTTTGACTGCCTTTAATGGGAAAAGCATACTAGCAGGCATGCAACTATTTCCAAGTATGTTCATTTATATTGGTCCCAATATCCTTGGGAGACCATGAGTACAATTCATGTCAGACCTTGAGACATGAGAGTTTGAATTCTGTCTATGGAATTTCCTATCTGTGTGATCTTGTTCAAATCCTTAACTTCTCTGAGCATTAGTTTCATCTTTCAGGTTGTGAAGAAAAATCCCTTTGTCACGTAAATAAAAGTTTTTTGTAATCACTTCTATAACCTGTATTTGTTGACTCAACCAGTACTGGTTGCCTAATTTGCTTGTTTTTTTATTTATTTGCTTTTTTCTTCTCTCCTCTTACAATCTCTACATCTGTATCAGGGGCTATTTACTACATATATATCATTGACAAAGACTTCGAGATAAAATTTTTCCTTCTTCCTTTTTAAAAGGCATGGTTAGTAATATTAACATAACCCTTCACATAGTTTTGGAGATGCTATCACAGCCACCACACCATATTATACAGGTCTAAGTAAACAGTTGCAGAGTGTTTTGAGGAGACTCATGGGAAGAGCCAGATGGTTTTTTTCTCCCTGGTAGGTAAGCTACAACTCAGTGAGCCCCCATGGGAGAGTGGGCTTCCTATATTGCAGAAGATACAGGTCTATTCCCACTCATTTTAAACAATGAAGTTTCACAGCAAATGAAAAATATATTTTCTGTATGTTGGCTTTTGACAAAACTCTATTGATTCAAGATCATTGAAATGTCCCTATTGGGCTATATTTCTGGATTTTTATACTCTTTGGCTTTATGACCGGCTTATATTTCTTCTCTTTTCTTTACCCATCCTTCCTGTGTTTATTTCATTTTCATGCTGTATACACCAGCTGTTTCCCTAAGAGAAGCAAGTGATATGTGGACCAAAATTTAGCTAAAATGAAAATATACTTAACCTTCTCCCCTGCTGTCCAGATGCCTTTCATGTTTATAACCACATTTATTTGTAGAAAATGGTTTTTTTGTATCTGTGGTTCAGTACAATTAACTCATCAACATAATGATCTTTAAAATCACACTTAGGTCTGAGAAGTCCCTAGGGTGGACAGTAGGGTCTCACTTAGACTCTTGACATTTTGTGTTTTGCACTCATTCAGCATCTATATTGAGTGTCAAAAAGACTAGGTTAAACTTATCCTATATCTGATTAAGCATCTTGGCAAAGATTCTCTGATCACTTAGCATTCATTTTAGCATTATAAAATGAGATATACTTTTTCAAGGTCACTGACAATGGAGAGGATGAGGACAAAGGCTACCATGAAATTCCTTCTTCTAGATGACTTTCCCTTCTACCATTAAGCCATAACAGACTTTTACTCCATCCTTTGCTCTCCATATCCCTTCCTAATTCTTTCTCCCTTCTTCTCTTTCCACCTTTCTCTCCATTTTTCTCCCATTTGAATACTATGTAAGTAGTTCTATTCTTGTGTTATTATAGTCAGAAGGTTCAGTGTGCAATTAATTCATCAATGAGCATTAATTAAATGCCTACCAGACCAGACACTGTGCTAGACCCTAGTGATTCGATGATTCAAATGACCCTGACCTCAAGAAGCTTATGTTCTATGAAGTGTAGTAATGCCAAATACATCTTTTCTTTCAGTGCTGGAGCAGGAAGGACAGGTTGTTTCATCGCCATTGATATCATGCTTGATATGGCAGAAAATGAAGGTGTGGTGGACATATTCAATTGTGTCCGAGAGCTCCGCTCCCAAAGAGTCAATCTAGTGCAAACAGAGGTAAGTAACCTCTACTGGAGATGAAAAATCTAGATATATAACACATACTTAGTCTCTGGCCAAGAAATTCCCAGAATGGGGTAACATCAACATTCAGAAATGTTGTTTCTTCCAAAAAATTGAAGAATCTCACTGAACTTATTGCAAGAGAAGAACTTGAGCAGGCAAATTCTTGCAGCCAAGATTGAGTGTCAGGAGACCCTGGAGTCTGGTCTCAACTTTCTTACTCATACATGGTGTGCTCTTGTACAATCTATTTACCTTTCTGAGCCTCAGTTTCTGTTTCTGAAAATAAGATTTCCAATTGGCATGGAAGAGTAGAAACCCATTCATCTAGGGAAGCTAAATGAAGTATGACTAATCTTACACTGAGGCATCTAGGTGATACAGTGGATAGAGCACTGGGCCTGGAGTCAGGAATATTTGAGTTTAAATCTGGCTTCAGATATTTACTCAGGGTGTAACCCTGGGTTTAACCCTATTGTCTCAGTTTTTTCATCTGTAAAATGAACTGGAGGAGGAAATAACAAATCACTACAGTTTCTTTTGCTAAGAAAATTCCAAATGAGGTCACAGAAAGTCTGAATAGACTGAAACAACTGAAAAACAACAAAAATCTTCTATTGGCAATGAGACGAAACCAATCTGGCTTCTCCTAGAATACTCCTTCTCAAGATGGTCTACAATTGCATCCCTAATTCTAAAAGTCTATGATTCAAACTATTTTAAAATATATAACAAGTCTTCTTAGAGTCTGAGGTAGATAAAGAATGTGCAATAGGAGATCCATGTAAACAGTATTCCCATTAAACTTTTACTTTCAGAAAGTTCTTTGAAGGGTAAAAAAATATCTTAGAATAGAAAACTTTCTTATTCTAATGGCTATTGACCAATAGAACTGGTGCCTGACTTGGTAAGGTAATAGACTTCCCATCATTGAAAGTCTGCAGTTAAGGATTGATACAGTAAAAGGGAGACTATGAGAACTGTTAGATGATCCCTAAGATCCTTTCCAACCCTGGGGTTCTATGGTTTTGATATCAGCCTCATAGAGTTTGGAGAAGACTGCTATGAGCTGCTATAAGTAAAGTGCTTTGCAAATTTGTAGGCTTTCTGTAGCTATCAGCTGTAGAGTTGGTGTGATTCATAGCTTCTGAGATCTGAAATTAAGAGAGACCTGTCATGAGCCCTTCCTTCACTGTGAGAATGAGAGGCCTGAACAGTAGTATACAGTAATACACTGGGAATTCTTTTTCTGCTTCTCATGCATACCCATGGGCAAAAGAGAAAAAATTATATCAAGAAGAATTCTGTTACAAGTTTATAGGAGGCTCCTGTAAGACAATGTTAATAAAGTATTTTGCAACTTTAATTTGATATATAGTCAGCTATTGTTTTTCAATTTATCAATACATAGGAGGTATCACAATAGGTAAGCCTTGGAGACAATAAAAATTAAGTTCAATCCAGACTCAAATAAAGTATGGATGACCTGGGGCCAGTCACTTATCCCTTCTGTACCTCAGTTTCCTCATATGTAAATCAAGCATATACTTCCCAGGGTTGTTGTGAGGGTCACACGAGAATATTTGGCAAGTGCTTTGTAGACTTTGAAATGTTATTTGTGTTTGCTATTACAATTTACTGAAGAAGCCCTAGGGTTAGGTCCCCTAAGTATAGCTCAGTGGAGCATCATGAGATGTGTCCCATCTCAGCTCCCCACTAAGAGCTTCCCTATGAATAATAGTACATTCTGAAAAAGCACGTTTCTGTTGGTAAACCAGAAAGGAATATAGCTCCCCAAAGTGCCTTACTTACATCTAAGGAAAAACTTAGCTTTGGGAGAAATCTCCTTTTCCTTCCTAATACTCTCCCAACCACACCACCCTCTTCTCAGTTCCCACTGCTACTTATCATATTGCAGTTCTTATTCCCTCTCAGCTCATCAGCTGCAGTATTTTCCTAGGTGATATCCTAGCCCCTCTTGTCTCCTTTCTCCATTCAATTTGGTACATGTTGCCAAATTAATTTTTCAAAAGCAACTAAAGATAAAGTGATGCAGAAAAAAGAGTACTGAATTAAAAAGAGACAGAAGACTTGGATCCAAATCCCAGCTCTGCCACTGGCTACCTGTGTCATCTTGGGCAAGTTTTGACTTCTCTGGGACTCAGTTTCCTCAACTATAAAATAAGCAGTTTGGGCTAGGACATCCAATGTTCTTTCCAACTCTAGAGTCATGTTTCTCTGATCCCAGGTGTTAAAAATATGAACTACTAATTTATGATGTAGCTTGTAATGCCTCTTCATCCAAAGATCTCAGTAGCTCTCCATGAAGATTGAATTCATTGTTTCCAGTAGCAACCTGTGGTGAATGACTGAGTTGTTGCAGGGGTAGAGACAATCCTTAGCTATTAATCAGAGTAAAAACCAAGTCTGTTGGATGTACAGTAGAAGTAGATGTGATGAAAACTCAAGGAGTCTGGAGTCCAAATAGAAAAAGGGTCCTCAGATGAGCTTAGTATAAGAAAATTCATTTTCTGTGGAGCCTTTTTGCCCCATGAAAGTTGGAGTGTCAGCTATGTTGATTTCTCCAGATCAGTGAAAAGGTGATGATAAAGCTCTCACTCCCTTGACCTCTAATTGTCATGGCAAAATTAAAAAGTCCCAGCAGGGTCACATAATTATATTGTAGAGTTGAAGATAAAAGACTGTGAGAACAGAATTCAGACTACCTTTGAGAGAACAAAATAGTCTTGCTTTGACTCCATCAGTATATGAATGCTTGAAGCCCTTGGGCATATGCCAGTTTTTCCCATCTTCATTGCCAAGGAACAAGTTAGAGGTCATCTCATCTATCACTACTTTGTCTTCACTCTGGGCTTCTCCATTCCCAGGCAGATCCAAGCTGAGCACCTTAACTCACTGGAATGATATTCCCATAAATGTTAACCCTTTGAGAGACCTCCTTGGTCTCTCAAAATCTGCCTTAGACAGGACCACCCAGGTTAGAGGTCCAAAACATGAAATTCAATGCTGACATTCTAAATGAAGAAATTCTCAGTCCCAACCCTGAAGCAACAAAAAGAAAAAACAATATTCAGAAGAAAAATGTCCTTATGTTGTAATTCACTTGGAGACTAGCTAAGATCCCATCCTTTTGAGCCAGTTTTAAGAAAATTCATTATGGATCAATTTAAGTAAGTAGGAGAATAATGAGTCTGGCATAGTGAAAACAGAACTGGATAAAGAGAACTAGATGACCAGAGTTTGAGTCTCAACCTTTCTTTTTCAGGTATATGACCTTGGAAGACATTTTACTGCTCTAAGGCTCAGCTTCTTTAACATTAAATGTCCCCAAAAGTCTGGTCACACTCTGTTATTGTGTTGTTTAGTTGTTTCAATCATTTCTAACTCTTCATGATTCCATTTGGGGCTTTCTTAACATAGATAATTGACTGATATGCCATTTCTTTCTCCAACTTATTTTAAACATAAGAAATTGAAGCAAATGGGGGTTTAAATGACTTGCCCAGGGTCACACTGCTTCTGAGGTCAGATTTGAACTCATCTTCCTGAGTTCAGTTCTAGTGTCCTATCCACTGCATTACTGAGAGTCCCACCCCACAGTCTCTGAACTCATGTTTCCATGGCACTTGAAGATTTGCAAAAATCCTCCAGGTTAATAATTCAAGTATGAATAAATCCATTTTGTTTCTTAGGAACAAAGAAAGAGTATAGCATAGGAGATGGAGGACTGGCATTGAAGTTAAGAAAACATGAACTTAGGTTCAAGCACCTCCTACAATGGTATATCCATTTTCTTGTCAGAGGCAAGCAGCAGGAATGGGATGAGGTTTAGGGGAAGTTACAAT
The DNA here is from genome assembly GCF_037893015.1 of Macrotis lagotis. Classification (NCBI taxonomy): domain Eukaryota; kingdom Metazoa; phylum Chordata; class Mammalia; order Peramelemorphia; family Peramelidae; genus Macrotis; species Macrotis lagotis. The sequence goes on along the minus strand of NC_133658.1, from coordinate 353,139,894 downwards.
CATAGGCCTCACTAGGGAGAGTCTCATCTGGAGTTCAGCTTTTGTGAGGACAAAGTTACTTGAACTTTTTTTATTTTAATTTTTTTAAAGTACTGATGATTTCTGTTTTTTTATATCACTTACATTTCCCAGTATAGACTCCTTTGCCTCTTCCTCACAGACAGCTATCACTTATAAGATGGTTTTTAAAAAAAGAGGAAGAAAAAGATCACCAGCATTAACTAACAGATTGAAAAAGTAAGAAATTTTATCAACAATCCAGCATCTCTGCAAAGAAACATTCAGAGGCATCTACTCATATCTCTTGTTTGGAGTCAAAAATGGTCATCATAATTTCACAGCATTCAGTTTTAATTGGTGGCATTGTTTCCATTTACATTATAGCCCTTGTACATTGTTTTCCTTGGATCTATTTTGCTTTGCTTTGTATTATTAGTTCATAAAAGTCCTTTCAAGACTCATTATATTCATCATGTTCATCATGTTTTATATTACCAAAATTTGATATCCATTCTTCATTTTGATGGGCATCTATATTTTTTCCCAGTTCTTTTGCTATACAAAAAAAGGACTAAAAAAAGTATAAATATTTTGTGTTGTAAGGAAGTCTTCCTTTTTGCCATTGATCTCTTTGAGATATATGTCTCAGTGGAATCCTGGGTCAAAGGATATGGACTCACTCCTCATTAGTCATTTAATTCATATAATTGCAAACTGCTTTACTGGACTGTTGAATTAAACCACAGTACTACCAACAATGTATTAGTGTGTTAATCTTTCCACTCCTCCTCCAACATTGACTGTTAACTTTTATCATCTTTATCAGTTTCCTGAAGGGTAGGTAAAATCTCAGGATTGTATTTACTTTCATTTCTCTTGTTCTCCATGATTTGAAGAATTCTTTCATATCTTGTTTAAAATTCTTTTGAGAATTATTTCTACTTATCTTTTGAAGACTTAGTTAATGGGACAGGCTTCCTATTTCTCTAATTATTCATGCTAACTAGATGCAAAGCTCAATGATTCTAGGCTCTACAAATATTATCAGTGCTCTCTAAATTTCAGAGCCCTAGGGGCAGCTAGGTGGTACAGTGGATAGTACTGACTCTGGAGTCATTGACTGAATTTGGCCTTGGACACTTAATAATTACCTAGCTATGTGACCTTGGGCAAGTCACTTAACCCCAATGCCTTGCAAAAAATAAAATAAAATAAAAATAAAATAAATTTCAGGGCCCATATTCACCCTGCCATACTTAAGTTTCTGCTGGCCTCTAACAAATTTCAACTGTTTGACCTTGGGAAAATCATTTAACTTTTAAGAGTCCTAGGTAACACTATAAGACACTTACCTATCTGTATTAGTGGACAGAAATTCTTCCAGGAGTAGTTCACTGAAATCACAGATCTAGATATATATACCCACCACCACCACCTTAAAAAATAGCTGAGGAAATAAAAGTATCATGACTTTTCCTAGGTTATATATCTCACTCATGTCAGAAGTATGATTTGAACTCAGGGGTTCTGACAGCAACTCCAACATCTAATGATTGTATCATACTGTATTTAAGCATCCCAAGGCCACATAACTAGTGAATGGAAGATCTGGAATAAAACTCTCTACAGATCATGCAAAACCTTAAATAAATAACTACTTTTCCCGGCCTTCGCAGTCTTGCTTCAGTCTGAATTTAGCCTGAAAAAGTCAGTGTCAACAATATCTGTATGGGCTTTAATAGGCAGTGAATGGAATTCTTGCCTTTAGGTTGAGCCACTCAAGATGGTATTGATTTGGTTTTACTTTAAGAAAAGAAAAATTAAGTCACCAGAGAGCCAGTTAAGGCCTAGACTGTGTTTACACAATCACTATGTGGTCTGGATTTTTTAGCTGTTATAAATAACTGAGTTCTCAAGGGTTGATCAGATTGATTAGGCAGTAGATCAGTTAGTTTAAGATGATTGAAAACTGCTTTCTGCCCATTTCATCCATCTGTTTTTTTTCTCTTGTCCTTCTAACTATACTTAGAGACAAATGTGGATGTCAAACATAAAAACTTTATTTCCCAAGCAAAGGAAAAGGTGTGAGAGGAGACAGCAAGCTACCACCATGACTTTGCCTGGCCCCTTCCTCTTTAGCAACATACTGAGACCAACCTGTCATTGCCATTTTCATTCTCTTTGTTATCACAGTCATCCTCTTTCATTTTTTAAAAATTTATTTATTTATTTTCATCCATATGCACATGTATATTTTTAAGTTATAAAATTTCTTTCCACTCTCCCTTCCCACCCCCCCTCCCCATTGCAGTCAACAGTCAGGTTATCATTGTGTGTGTGTGTATATATATATATATATATTGATTAACAGGTTTACAAATTAGTAATCATCCTCTTTCATTTACATAGAACTTGATGTTCATTAAGATTCAACAATCCAACAAAGCCTGTCTGTTGTTGAATCATTTTCAATCATATCCAACTCTCTGTGACCCTATTTGGGATTTTCTTGGCAAAGACACCCAGAATGGTTGCCAGTTCCTTCTCCAGCTCACTTTACAGGAGAAAACTAAGGCAAACAGAATTAAGTGACTTACCCAGAGTCTCACAACTAGTAAGTGAGTTTTTTCTGACTCAGATCTGGTGCTCTATCCATTGCACCATCTATTATTGTTATTCCTATTTTACTAATGAGGAAATTGAGGATATAAGAGTAAAAGTGCTTCATCTAAGATCATGGAGCTAATTAAGATAAAGAATTTTTAAAAATCACAAATTGTGTGAAAAAGAAGATAAGCTTGGAGGGCATCTAGACAAATTGGTACCTGAATCAGAATTCTCTCAATGATTGTCTCAACAAATGGTCATTGAATCTCATGACCTCCAGGGAGTATCATGGTCCTCCCCAGCCCAGTAGTCTGTAATCTCTTTGCATTTTCTTCAATTAAATATGATCTGATTTGATTTGGCACACTAATGTAGCCTATGAAAATCATCCAACTAGACTTTGAATCATCTTTAGATTTGACCAGCACATCATCTTGCCTTCATTCAGTTCACCAGTTGGCATAAATGGCAGTAACAGAGAGCCACCTTTCAGAAATCCCAGAGCCTCAGAGATCCATTGGAGTGCCCCCCCCCCCCAGTGGAGATAAACCATACAGGACTCCTCTCTGTCCTGTCATTTAGACAGATGTCAGTCCTTCTAACTCCACTGTCCTCTACCTCACATCTTCACCACTTGTCGAAAAGCAGAGAAAGAGAGACTTTACCGAATGCTTTGCTGTAATCTAAGAATACTATGTCTACAGCATCCCCAATCTACCAGTCTAATTATCCTGTCAAAAAAGGAAATGAGGTTAGTCTGGCATGACCTGCTCTTGATGAAGCCATGCTGGCTTTTAGTGATCACTGCTTCCCTTTCTGAAAGCTCATATATCATCCCCTTAATAATGTGTTGTAAAATTTTACCAGGAATAAAAGTCGAGCTCACTGGTCTGGAGGTTTTTGTTTTTGTTTTTAATTTCGCTTCTTCCCTTTTTTGATAACTTGAGACAACATTTACCATTCTTAGGTTCAGCCCAGCCTTTCAGGAGCCACATCTACCAGTGATTGTTGGACACCAGCTGGTCTGGTATACCTAGGGCAATGATCTTCCAATGGCAACATTTTCCTGGATACATTTGTCACAAGACCAAAAGATTTAGAGAAATAATCTTCTCTTTGTGTCCCAAGAACCTGGCCATTGAGACCATTGAGTATGAGCTTCTCACTTTATGGATGAGGAAATGATGAAACCAAGTAGCCCTCCCAAGTTCAGTGCCAGAGCTGAGGCTTGAACCCAGGACTCCTGTCTTCTAGTTTTGCTCTTTTGGATCTATCATGTTCCTATATATGATTCCTTAATTGCAATAAAAAAGTCTTATTATGCTTTTTTAAAAATATCTCTGTTACTTCCTGGTATGACTATCCCTTTACCTTCCTACCCATTAGAAGCATATCTTTGAGCAAATAGGTACAGTTAAATAAAACAAATCACCAGGTGGCCATAGCTGAAAATGTATGGCTCATTCCTCATATGAAGTACACCATTTCCCTGCTGTGAGATAGGAGGCATATTTTACCATCAATCTTCTGAAGTTATGATTTGGTCACCATGTCAGTCATCATCAAAAGTCCTTCAGTGTAGTTTTCCTTTGTAGTATTTCAATCATCATTCAGATTGTTTTCCTTGCTCAACTTAATGTCACTCAGCATCAGTAGATATGAATCTTCCCAAGTTTCTTTGAATATTTTATATTCATATTTATTGTGACCAAATAACATTATATTCATGTACAGCAATTCATTCCTATTTCAATTGCCTAATCATTGGGAACCCTCTTGCCCCCAGTTTTTCTTCATGTATTTCTTATCCTGTTGCTAGAATTAGTTTAGTCTTAATCAATTAATTATTTAGTTTTAAAGTTATCCCTGTGTGTTTCACCTTCCTGGTTGCCTGAACCTTTCCCCAGGCATGCATAGCCAGTGTTTAGAAGTACAAAAAGGGAAGCTATCTGGACCTAGACTATACTCTAGAAGTCTATTGGGAAGAGCAGGCTAACAAAGAATTAAGTATCACACCTGGGACCAGATCCCCATATCAGCTCTTGTAAAAATGCAGGGAGTTGAGCAACATAAGAAAAAAATTGCAAAGTCTGGGCAAAAGAGAGAGAAAAAAAATCCAAGGGCTTCTATGTCTATCACATGATCAGAAATTTACTGATCTAAAACCAGAAAGAATTTTTAGAGGCCCTTTAGTCCAACATCCTCATTTTACATATGAATAAAACTAGGTGGAAGAAGGTTAAAGTGATATGATTGCTGAAAATAACACATTAGTAAACACTAAATCCTAGATTTGAACCCAGGTCCTCTGACTTCAAAGCTATTGCCATTCTTCACCTGATCATATACTTGTTTTGTTTTTGCAAGGTAATGGGATTAGGTGACTTGCCCAAGGTCATATGACTAAGTATTAAATGTCTAGGGCTGAATTTGAACTTAGGTCCTCCTGACTCCAGAGCCAGTGCTCTATCCACTGCTCCACCTAGCTGTTCTCACCATGCACTTCTGAATCCAGGACTGTATAATATTGATCTTATTTCAAAGATTTAGATTGATATTATTCCCCATGTCAAGGAGCATTTGTTTCTGGCAGAGGATCCTCCCTTTCTCTGTTCTATAACTTCACCATGGTTTAGGGTCAACATTGTAGATCAATACCCAGAATATTCAATGCCACTCTCCAACCCCCAGGATAGAGTAGTGATAACTCTCTAAGCTAGTTGGGTTACCCAATCTGGACTCACAGAAATCTGGAAGTCAATGCATTAAGTGGAAATATGTCTTGCCCAAAATCTGAAGCTAATTATCTTCACATGATTCTTCCTCCAGGTATGTGGGCTCATTAAGAAGACTCAATAACAATTCAGAAAGTGTAGAACATGCAGAATTGGGGCAAAAGAAATTAGGCAGTCTAAGAAAAATTTTCTATGAAAAATAATAGCATCTCACATTCCTATAGCTCTTTAAAGTTTATAGATCACTTCATACACCAAAGAATTAGTTATATCTATAGATTAAAGATGAAGAAACAGGTCAGAGCACACATCTATATGGAACGTTGTGTTTGCTTTTGGGTGCCACATTTTAGAAAGGGCATAAATGAGCAAGAGGAAAGAGACTATACTTTAGGAGGAAAGGAACTGGGGATATTTACTCTGGAGAAAATATAGCTGTTTATAATAAGCATTTGAGGGGCTTTTTATGTGGAAGAAATATGAAGGGGTATCCCAGTAGTATGGAAAGAATATTGGATCTGGACCAAGAGGACTTCAGTTAAAAACCTCACCTCTGATAATTACTACCTGTGTGGCCTTTAGGTAAGTTACTTAGCCTCCATGGACCTCAGCTTACACATCTGTAAAATGAGAAGGAGAGACTAAATGGCCAGCTGCTGAGATTCCTTCCAATTCTAGATCTATGACCCTATGGTCCACATATTCTGCTTAGTGCCAGAGACAGAACTAAGAGAGAAGGAACTGATGGAGAAATATATTTGTTCTCAATGTTAGGAAAAGGTTCCAAGCAATTAAGGTCACAGATTTAAAACTATTAAAGACTTTAGAGGTCATTGAACCCACTCCTTCATTTTATAGATGAAGAAAGAGAGGCCCAGAGAAATGAAATCACTTGTCCAAGGTGATTCAGTTCATTAAAAGCCTGAGGTAAAATTTGAACCCAATCCCATATCTATTGCTTTAGATATGTCCCCAAAGTTCAATGGGCTTGCTTAGAATACCATGAGCAACATTTGCTCTAGAGTTCTTAAAGCCAAGGCATATGATCATTTGTCAGGGAGGTTATTCCTATTTAAGTAAGGGTTAGATTAGACAGCTCCTGCATTCCCTTCTCTAAAAGTCTGAATTGTTACTTTTTAGGGAAGGAAGGAAACAAGCAATTTTTAAGCACCCACTGTGTGCTTTTGTACACTGTGCTAAGTACCATACAGATATTATCTCATTTGATATTCTCAGTAACTCTGAGAGATAGTTGCTGTTATTATTCCCTTTTTACAACTGGGGAAACTGAGTGAGGCAAAGGTTAAGTGACCTGCCCAGAATCACCTAGTAGTGTCTGAGGCCAGATTTGAGCTTGGTTCTTTATGACTCCAGATCCAACTTTCTATCTAGTGTACCACCTAGCTATCTCTAGTGTCATAGCAGCTAGTCAGGATCAGAACCCAGGTCTCCTGATTTAGTTCCAGTATATTTTCCACTTTCTGATGATATCTCATTAAGCCTGAAGGGTAATTAGGTGGTACAATAGACAGACCCTGACCTTGGAATCAGGAGGATGGGAGTTCAAATCTGGCCTCAGACACTTGACTTTTACTAGCTGTGTGACTTTGGGTAAGTCACTTAACCCTGATTGCCTCACATCCAGGGTCATCTCCAGTCATCCTAATTCATATCTGGCCACTGGATTCAGATGGCTCTGGAGGAGAAAGTGAGGCTCCCCTTTACTCAAATCCAATTCATGTGCTTGTCATGGCATCACCTCCCTGATGACATGGTCTTCTTCAAAATGAAGGACAACCAACAATATTAAGCCTGATCAGTTTCCTTTTGCCATTTTAGGAAGATTTTTCCTTAAAGAACAAAAAGATCCTGAATAAGAATACTTTTTCCCTGAGCAGTGATTGGGATTTAACAATTTCTTAACCTCCAGTCTTCTTTCTTTTTTTCTATATTCCATTTCTATATTCTCCCATGAGTTTAATCTCATCCTATCATCATCCTAACATTTCCCCCCAGATTTATGTGACCTAAGATCATGGGATCTTAGATTTACAGCCAGAAAAAGACTTCAGAGGTCACAGAGACCTGCCTTCTCATTTTAGAGATGAGAAAACTTAGGCCCATGGAGACCCTCACAGTTAAGATTTGAATCCAAATCCTCTAACTTCTGATCCAATGCTATTTCTGCTATAATAAGCTTCCTCCCCTGTCACATACAATGATAATGGCATATTAATCACTTATGAAGCACACATTGATTTCCCTTGTGAGTTCAATAAGTTTCCTCAGCAAGAATGGTCCTTACATCCTAAAAGAGATAGCTCTGGAGAGTGAGCATTATACATTAAAACTCATGTACTTGTAAAATTGGAAGAACTCTTAGAGGTTATCTAGTCCAACCTGTAACGCAGGTTCTCCTTTCCAACATTTGACATGTGGTCACTGATGCATGGGATGAATCTAGGCTAAGAGCTAAGAGCTTCTGTGTTCCTTATTCACATTTGAGGGAAAACCCATCATAATTAGCTGTAAAAATGTTTTCTATTGATGTATGTTTCCAATCTCAATGACTTTTGAATTGTAATTAATCCAAAGTATAATGAAAAGATGTATGATGTAAACCATTCATGACTTGATGATAAATTGTGAGAAATAATGGTATAAAAAGCACTAGACTTGAAGTCAGATGACCTGGGTTAAAATCCTGGTCTACTTTTTGTTGCCTATATTGTAATAAGTGGCTTTTTCTCTGGGCCTCAGTTTCTCCATATGTAAAATTAAGGAAGTTGGACAGACTAGCAGATGATATCTAAAAACCCTTCTAATTCAATGTCTCAATAACCATGGACTATGAAGTGCATTCCCAGTTTTTACTTCAGCCAATCTCATCTTCATGGCAAGAGTGACTTTCCATTTGGGTTTCCTTGAGTTATATCATGAGAAACTACTTCACATGTCCAATCTTTCCTTTGGCTTGGCAGGAGCAGTATGTGTTTGTCCATGATGCCATCTTAGAAGCCTGCCTTTGTGGCAACACAGCCATTCCTGTGTGTGAGTTTCGGTCCATATATTATAACATCAGCAGACTGGATCCACAGACCAATTCCAGTCAGATAAAAGATGAATTTCAGGTAAGAACTGATTTGTACACCAGTCAAGAGGTAAATTAATTTGGCCATATGTTTTTGGATGAGAACTTATGTGTCTCCTCACCCAACAATGTACCAGATTCATGTTTTATGGGATGCCCTTTGCTATACATGCAATGATATTATATCATCAGATTTCATGAGCACTAATTTTTCTGAGAACTTTCAGAGACTGAAATCCTGGGAAAGATGCATTCTGGAGCCAATAAGCAATAACACATATCCCAAGAAGGGTGAGCTAAGATCTAGGCTCTTATCCATGAATTGGGAAGAACCACCAACAAAACCATCTGTTATGGTTATGTGACCTTTCTGTTTTCAAATATAATCCTTCATGTGTTATAACTAAATAATTTCCTAGTTGGAAACCAAGATCAGTCAATATTTTTGCATAATTGGGTTCATTGTCCAAGCATAGGGTCTATTGATGCTAACAGATGATTTATTTTTAATAGAATATGTACAAGTTGTAGGCAAATGTAGAGGACAATACTGTTTTGTTCCCAGTACATGGGAAACTGGAGGGGAACAGGTTTGCAAATATCACTCTAATCAGAACAGTCTTTGAAAAGAAAGAAAGGAGAGGAGAAAGCCCAAGTCAGGTAGCAGTAGACTTCTTTAGAGAAAAGGAACAACCAACATAAGCACAACCACAGGAGTGAGGAGAGTCCATGAGGGATTCCCATTTTGGGGGATTTCCTACATTTGTTATATCTGTTAGCTGACCATCTTGCTCAATCTGACTGCAGCTTCTCAACATTTTCTATGATCATCCTCACACAGACCCTCAATATTGTGACACCCCGTGTACGGCCTGAGGACTGCAGCATTGGGCTCCTGCCAAGAAATCATGACAAGAACCGAAGCATGGAGGTCCTGCCTCTTGACCGCTGCCTCCCCTTCCTTATCTCTGTGGATGGAGAATCAAGCAATTACATCAATGCAGCATTAATGGATGTAAGCAGATTTCTAGCTAATGCCCTTGCTCCCCTTCCTGCAGGCTGAATGGGCTAAGCCAGGTGGCATCCTGCTCCTCCTGGATAGCATCTGTGAACAGTTCTCTCCTCTGTCTCCTGAAGAGGCAGGAAGCTAATCCCACATCTGTGAGAGGTTACTTTTTCTATATGGAACCCCCCCCTTTTAAATTCTCTATCCATGATGGTATCATGGATACATTTTATCTATCCATGATCCTGTCAATGCAATCCAAGTTTGGATAGATCCTATCAAGTTTTATGAATGGACCTATTGATAAATGATGTGACTTCATTTCAGTCTAGCTAAAGTCATTAGAGTTAGCTATTAGGTCATGAATCTTTTTGTACACAGACATTCACAAAGATTCTCTTCTAAAGAAATCACAGAGAGGTTGCTATTGGTATCAGTGGAGGTACTACTCAAACCTGTGAAAACACAGATTTTTTGAAATACTAAAGAAGGGAAAGGTATGGACAGCCCATAACCCATTTGATTCTAGGTCATAGACTGGTTCTGTTCTTTGGTACCTCGGGTGTAAGATCTTGACTTTTTCCCTATCTATGGCCCTCACATTCTTTGCAAAGTCATCCTTTAACATGTAAGGATTGTCATTTTGTTTTTCCTCTAAGACTGGTATCATAGAAAGAGTTCATAGAATAGGAATTGGAAGAACTTATCATCACACTGCCACCTTCTACAAGAAGCCTTTCCTAGTCCCCTGAAGCTTTGCACCATCTCTCTGAGGTTCTCTGCAGTTAATCCTGAACATAGCTTATATTATATAGTTGCTTGCCTGATGTCTCCCTTTGTTGAATTGTGAACTTCCTTCTTTGAATCTTCAGCTCATTACACATTGCCAAGAACATAAGTGCTTGCTTGACGTGACTGGCCACTAACTTACTATGTCACCCTACTCAAGTCCCTTTTCTCTCACTGAACAAATTCCCTTCCCAGTGAAATGAGAATCTCATCTCTCCCTTGCCTTCCTCACAGCCCTGTCTCTTGGGAGTTTCATTTCCAGAAACCATACAGAGTCTTTTCCTGAGTTGTTGTCCAAGTTCTGATCAGTCTCAGCTTAATATTCCAAAGCTCCTTTCTTCCAAAGCACTCCCAGCATCCTCCTTGGCACATCACCATAAGCTGTGCCTTACAGGTAATCAGTGATTCATTTGTCACCAATCCTACATGAAGTCCCTGATTTAAGTGAATTATGAATTTAAGTCAATCTTCCAGTTTTCCTATGGTCATTGGCCAGTTCATGGATAATTATGTCTATATGGTTACATAACATCTGCCATGGCATGAGATGTTGCAAGATGAAAGGAACTTCTAAGATCTCCTCATCTAAACTTCTCATTTATCAATTACAGAAAGTGAGGTCCAGAAAATAGGAGGGATCTTCCTTAGGTCCCAAAGATAGCAAAAGGACAGAAACAGGATTGGAAATCCAATGTTTGGGGAGGAGTTGTTTTTCTTTGCCTACTCTATCACTGTTCTTTCCCATATACATCATATGGATTGGGATTCAGCCTGAATCTCACTGTATCCATATAGATTCCATATAGATGTTTGTTAGTCAGAGCTGGGCATGAATGTGAGTTTGTGAGTGTCTGTGTGTGTGTGTGTGTGTGTGTGTGTGTGTGAGAGAGAGAGAGAGAGAGAGAGAGAGAGTTAATGGGGCTGTTCTCATGTTTCTGAGAAAGTCCTTCTTTTGAATTCTGCTTCTTTTCTGCACACCCCCCCTCCATCCTTCCCGACAGTCCAAATACATTTACCCTACACATCTTTACCCCAAATCAAACTTTACATTGAAAGTCTATCTTGCTGGCCCTTTTTCTATTTTTCAGAAGCTCATGAGAATTCCAGAAGTCAGATAAGGACCACAGGCTAGGCTGATGCTAATTATATTCATTCGGCCCACAGGGCTTTTCTCTGGTTGCCTGTCATCTGGGTCTTTTCCTTCCTTTCTTAAAAGGGGAAGAAAAAAAAAAACAAAACTCTTATCTGTATTCCAGCTTAGTCTGTATATTATCTGGTAACCATAGCAGCTTTCTTCCTGGTAGAAAAATATGAAGTCCTCTGGGTTAATTTTTAATGTCTCCCCTGGTAAAAGATGATGTTATCCCCCAGAATGGATTGCTGGCTGATTCCTAAAAGCCAGCCAGAGCATGAGTCTTGAACATATTTGCAGATAAGGTCTGTCAGATACGCCAAGCTATTAGAGCATTTATCATGGAAGGAGGGGAGAGGACCAGGCCATGGCTCCCAGCATTCCGGAGCCAGAAGTAAATGAGCATGTCCCAGGTCTATTGGAATCTGCCTTTCATTGAATCCAGAACAGTACCCTTGAGGATTCACATTTCTGCTCTGGAACTTGAAGCCTATAGATGAGAAACAGTTCTACTGCTTCAACTGAGGTGAATGCAAAATCCCTCATCCAGTCCTGAGCCTCAGACCAGCCATGACATATGACCAAGGACACTCACTGCCTTTTCAGCAACTTCTCCCACAGGAGGTTTCTCCTGAGAAAGCAAAGTGAGAGCTTTTCTAACCCATTAGCAAATTGTTGATGTAGTCAAGGGTTTATTTGTCTTCAAATGTTCAATCAGCCTTTTCATGAGTATAGAAACGCAGAGATTTTTCTGATTTAGGAGTTAAAAGATGAAGAATCTGTACCAGTAGGCCTGGGTTCTAATCCTGACTTTGCCATTAAATTGCTTTGTGACCTGGGACAGGTCACTTCCTTGTTTCTGGCCTCAGTGACCCCTCTGAAATGAGGGTTTTGAATTGGTTAATCTTTAAGATCACTCCACATAGGAAGATACTATAATTGACTATGGACTGCGAGGTGGTGCAAAGGGTAGAGCTCTGGTCCTGGGGGTCAAAAATAACTCATCTTTCTGAGTTCAAATCCAGCTTCAAACACTTACTAGCTGGGTGACCCTGGGCAAGTCACTTAACCTTGTTTGCCACAGTTTTCTTATCTGTAAAATGAACTGGAGGAGGAAATGATAAGCCACTCTAGTTTCTTTACCAAGAAAATCCTAAATGGGCTCATAGAGAGTAAGGACTAAATAATAATCAAATAATTGCAACCAAATTCATTAAAAGCCTTTTTTATTTTTTTTAACAACATAAATGATGTTTACTGGGAATCTGCCCATCCATTTGTTTACAAAAGTAAACTCAAAGGATGCCATTAGGCCAGATGCCTTAAACTAGTGAATTACTAGGAAGTTAGATGGGACAGTAGATAGTCAGGTGGTATAGTTGACCTTGGGTCAGGAAGATCGGAGTTCAAATCTGACATCTTATAACTCCTAGATGTACAATCCTGGGCAAGACATTTCTTTTACTGTTAGAAAGATTTTATTGATTTTGAATTTTACAATTTTCCCCCTGATCTTGTTTCCCTCCCCCCATCCCCCACAGAAGGCAATCTGTTAGTCTTTACATTGTTTCCATGGTATGCATTGATCTCAGTTGAATGCGATAAGAGAGAGATCATATCCTTAAGGAAGAAAAATAAGGTATAAGAGATAGCAAAATTACATAATAAGATAATGGGTTTTTTTTTAAATTAAAGGTAAATAGTCTTTGGTCTTTGTTCAAACTCCACAATTCTTTCTCTGAATACAGATGGTATTCTCCACCCCAAAACTGTGCCTGATTGATGCACTGATGGAATGAGCAAATCCATTATGGTTGATCATCACCCCCATGTTGCTGTTAGGTTGTACAGTGTTTTTCTGGTTCTGCTCATCTCACTCAGCATCAGTTCGTGCAAATTCTTCCAGCCTTCCCTGAATTCCCATCCCTCTTGGTTTCTAATAGAACAATAGTGTTGCATCACATACATATGCCACAGTTTATTAAGCCATTCCCCAACTGAAGGACATTCACTTATTTTCCAATTCTTTGCTACCACAAACAGAGCTACTATGAATATTTTTGTATAAGTGATGTTTTTACCCTTTTTCATAATCTCTTCAGGGTATAGACCCAATAGTAGTATTGCTGGATCAAAGGGTATGCACATTTTTGTTGCTGGACAAGACATTTAATGTTTCCCAGTCTCAATTTCCTCACCTATAACATGGAGGTGATAAGAGCACCAACCTTGCAGAGTTTTTATGAGGATCAAATGAAATAATATAATCAAATGCTTTGCAGACCTCTAAATGGTCAATGGCAACTCTTATTATTTTATGCAAAAGGATTTCAAATGTATTTCTTTTAAGATTTCTTATATGTAAAACTGGCCCCTAATTTAGACCGCTTTTTCCCATCCCAACAGTCCGAGAGAAATTATAACCATTCTTCAATGGTTCCCCTGCAAAGTGGCGGGGAAACCACCAGCCACTGGCAAACAACATGAACAGCTGCTGGAGTAAATTGTCTGGAGTCACCTCCTGAGGGCTACTACCCTCAAAAAAATGATTTTTCTTTTTAATGATCCTTTTGCCCAAATTCAAAAAGAAAAAGTTTGAAAAGAAAAGAAATTTCTACCTTTGAGATAGAGTTCCACCTATTTGCTGGAAGGTAGGTATGGTAGAGTTGACAGAGGAGCCTAGAGCTATCAGCAGAAAGACCTGGGTTCAAATCCCACCTCTCATAGTTCCCAGTTATGAAACCACAGTCTAATTACTTAACCTCTTTTTGCTGCAGTTTCCTCATCTTTCAAACGAGAGTTAAATGCCTCTCTCACTTAGTGAAAAGATGATTCAAGTTAGATAAAGTGCTTTGCTAAAGCTCTGCAAAAATTTTAACTATTATTATTCCCTGATGGCTGCAGCTTAGGCTGCATTCTCCCTTCAGTGACCTTCTCCAACATTTATAGTCTCTACCTTGCAGTCTAGAATTTCATTATACCCCACCTCTTCCCCACCTTTGTGAGTCTTGTTTCCTCAGTGAGATTGTTAAGTACTTTAAGGGAAGGGAACATCTAGAACATGAAACCAGTGCTAGGGCTGCTCAGATCCTGCCTGTCTCTTAGTGCTAGGCATCCCTCTCCTTGGTCTTGCCAAAGTGAAGAAGCATATTTTCAGCTTAGACATTCATCCCTTTCCTGATCTTCTTTGCTGGTCAGTTTATGGAGAATTGACATCCTAGACCTAGTGCTCAAAGGAACCTCAGAGACCATCTACTCCAGAAATTCTTGGGGTCCATGATGACTTCTTTTCATAATCATAAAGTCCCTTTATCACCTTCAGCTTTTTTATTTTATGTATTCTTAGAAAGGGTGCACAGGTTTCACTAAATTGCTAATGAAAAGTTAAGAACCCAGTTGGGTTCTTGCCCAATGATCCAGTTCAATTCCCTCATTTTATAGAGAGAAATCTGAAGTCCAGAGACCTTTAGTGATTTGTTCAAAGGTGGTAAGTGATGGAGCTAGAGTTTAAATCCAGGTCCTTTGACTCTGAATATTGTTTTCTTTCTACACCGTGCTACATATCCTTACAGGTAGAATGATAAAAAATTAAAAGTAGGATAGACCTTTGAATCTAGCCAACTCAAACAGTGGAACCTTGAGGTTCAGAGAGAGAAGGTGCCTTTCTCAAGGTCACATAACAAAAATAAGTCTAAGCTTCTAAGCTGAAGCTTTCCCTGTAATTTGTCTCAGAGCAGAACACTGGAGGAAAATTCCTTTGCCCTCATACCTCGTATTTACTTTCTCTGGTATTCACTAGTACTAAGTGTGCCAGGCCCTTAAGCATCATACCCATCTGATGCTAGGGAACAGGGCTCGGAGAATTACCAATTTCTGGTCTTATCTTGATATTCCTAAATCCAAGCATGCCTCTTTTCCCTAAGGAGCCCTTGGGTCAGAACCTAGGGTCACAGAACTGCCACAGTCACATATAGCATCCCTAGCAAACAAAGAACAAGAGGTGTCCTTTCATCTCCAGTTGTGCTGTGGTTGGGGAATGAGGGGGGAAAATTTACCTCCCAGTATTTTTCATTTCATATTCTAATCATTATTATTTGCTGAGTCCCCAGACATAAATAATTTATTTGGATAATCCCTATTCCGGTGACACTTTTCTAATGAAATGTCTTAGTTTGAAGGAGAATGATTCCATTATGAGAAGGTTTCATTCACGCTGGAGCTGATAACGAGAAGGTCTCAGTGCTTTGTATAATCAGTTTAAATGACTCAGATGGCCTCCTGTCAGCCTCATGGGTCTAATAGTCATCTGAATAATGCTGATTGATGCATTTTTTAAAAGCCAATATTATTCTTTTGTCAGAGCCACAAGCAACCAGCGGCCTTTATCGTCACTCAGCACCCTCTTCCCAACACTGGGGCTGACTTCTGGAGGCTGGTGTTTGATTACAACTGCTCCTCAGTGGTGATGCTGAATGAGATGGATACCGCCCAGGTAGGTGACAACTTTGGTACAGACTCACCCTGAGTGAGCCAAAGTGTCTCAAAGAAATTAGGGACCAGGAGGTACATTTGAAGTGATACTGAAAGTTACAGATGCAATGACAGTTAGATAGTATAGGCTTCAAGTTAGACCTGAGTTCAAACTCTACCTTGTACATTCACTAGCTCTGTGACCTTGAGTAAGTCACTTAACTGCCCTCAGTCTCAGTTTCCTCATCTGTAAAATGGGCACTATCATAGGGCCTCCCTCACAGAGTTGTGAAGATTACCTTAGGTAATATATGTAAAGAAATGTATAAACCTCCAGTGTTCCAAGATCAGCTTTCATGTCTTTACCCAAATAAGAAATGCAACAAAAACAATTCTCATCGATATAGTTCCTTGTAACACCTAAATCCATTACTTCTTCTGAGCCTCATAATAATGCAACTTAGTACAAATATGATTTTCCGCATTTTATAGATGAGGAAACCCAGGGCTGGAGAAATGAAGTTATGGGTCACTTAGCTAGTAAGTTTAGATCTTGAAACCCATCCCAGATCACCTGAATTGTACCTAAAGGCTTTCTTTATTCTAAATCAAGAGAGATGATAACCATGTTGAGACATTCAAGGCCTTTACCTCTGACTGGAGATGGGCAGAATAAATACACCATTCGCCAAGTCTGAGTTAGTTTTACTGCCCTAGTCTTCCCTTGAAAGTCATCAGGGAGAGGCTCTAAGAGCTTGGATTAGATTTCATTGCTTTGTTTGTTCTGCTTATCACCAGTTAGAGATTTACTTGGTTTCTTTTCAAAGAGAGCTCATGGAGTCCTGAGAAGACACACAAATGAAAACACACACACACACACACACACACACACACACACACACACACACACACACACACAGTGTTAGCAGTGGGTTTCTGTCCACTAAGACAAAGAATTCCATTTCCTGTACTCATGGGTCCCTATCAGCACAAAGTGAGGTGTGGGGTATAGGGAATGGGGAAAGGAACATCTTCTCCAATCAATCCTCCTACCTTAGCTAAGGGAAATAAATTTATTTTAAAGAGTGTGTTCCCTCTAAAAAGCAAAGGAAGTGCCAAGAGTACCCCAAAAATGCTAAGTGATAAATTTCTGAGACTACATTATAAGGAGAAGATCCAGAAAAAAGCAGGTCATATCCCTAACATTCCATTTTTTTATTGTAAAATCCAGAACTTAATACCAAATAAAATGTGCATTTTCATATATAAAGTAGAACCAAAAAAGAGAGGTATTAAACTGAATAATTCTCTTCTATAAAGTTTACTTTTCTTTTTAAATCTATAAATTTGGGGCATCTAGGTTGCACAGTGGATAGAGCACCAGCCCTGGAGTTAGGAGTACCTGAGTTCAAATTCAGCCTCAGACACTTAATAATTACCTAGCTGTGTGGCCTTGGGCAAGCCACTTAACCCCATTTGCCTTGCAAAAACCTTCATATATATATAATATATATATATTCAACCTATAACTTTCAAAGCTGTCCTGCTTGTGTTTCTCTCTTGATTTCTTTCTGTTTTCATCTCTACATGATTTTTAAGGGACTCCGCTTTCTTTTATCATTCTTTCCCCTGGTAAGGACAAATTTGGAATTTTGTGTCCAATTGTAGATACCACATTTTAGGAAGGATGTTGATACACTACAATATTGAAAGAAGAGGACAAACAGGAGGAAGAGGGGACCCATGATCATTTCCTTGGCTGATTCTCTGAGAGGAATTGTGATATTTATCCTGAGGAAGAGGAGATTTAAAGATTTAAGACTAAAAATCATCTCTGTCTTCTATTTCAATTCTACAAATTCAATGATCATTTACTAAATATTTGTAATGTGCAAAACACTGCACTAGACAATGGAGATGCAAGGACATGAATAAAATAGTCCCTGCACTTCAAAAACTTATGATCTATTGAAGTAAGGGTGTTGCAGTGTGTTAAAGATATACAAGGAAAATTAGAAAAAGAGAAAGTATCAACAACCAGAGATATTTTGAAAGGTTTAAAAAAAAAAGAAAAGATACCTGAAATTGAGCATTAAATTGAAGGTGAGAATTCTAGGATGAGGAAGGGTAGTAGATTCCATTGGGTGGGGGGAGGGGGACAGAAAGAGGTAGTTTAGCTTGTCCAAATATTGAATCAGGATGTAAAGTACTGAATTTAGGGGAATGGCTAATAGTCTGGTTTGGCAAAAGCTTAGAGTTCATGAAAGGAAGTAATATAAAACAAGCATGTTTGATAGGTGAGAATCACCAACTTTACTGTTTGTAAAAGAATATAAATACCAGGCAAAAGACATGTTTTGGCTCATAAGAAATGAGGGTCAGGGGTGGCTAGGTGGTGCAGTGGACAGAGCACCGGCCTTGGAGTCAGGAGTACCTGGGTTCAAATCCAGTCTCAGACACTTAATAATTACCTAGCCGTGTGGCCTTGGGCAAGCCACTTAACCCCATTGCCTTGAAAAATCTAAACAAAAAACAAAAAACAAAAAGAAAAAGAAAAAGAAATGAGGGTCCATAGAAGATTTTTAGCTAAATGGCATGGTCAGTTCTGGGCCTTAGGAAGATGATTTGGGGTAGCTCTGCAGAAGATGGATTGGAAGATTGAATGTAGAGCAACCAATTAGCAGATGATTGCTATATTATAAGGAGATAACAGGTGATGAGGGTCTGAACTAGTTGTTTTCATGAAGAGAAAGGGAAGGAATTTGAGAAATATTGTAGAGGTTGAATTTATGAGACTGGTAATTGATCGGATTGAGTCAAAGATGATCCAACTGAAAATGTAAAGAGAGCCAAGAGAAGAATGCCCAAGGAGGGGAGAAACAGTCTACAATTTCCAAAGTTACAAAGACTACAATGAGGATGAGCACTGAGAGAAGGCTATTAGATTTATCAGTTAAAAAATAGTTGGAGACAAGCACTTTCAATCAGGAGATGTGATTGGAAACCACTTGGCAAAGGACTGAAAAATGAGGAAGTGAAATCAAGAGGTACATCTGGTAATGAAAGGGAAAGGCAATATGGGACAACAGCTTGAGAGATTCACAAGGTCAAGTGAAGGTTTGGCTTTGTTTTGCTTTAAAGGACGAGGCAAACTTGAATGTTTTTGTAGTGAGTGGGTAGAGAGCCAATAAATAAAAAAAGATAGAATATGAGAGGAAGGACATAATAAATAGTTCCTGGAGGATATGGAAAAGGATAGATGACGTCAAGGAGAGGATAATGATTTCTTTAGAGACAGCCACAGAAGAAGAGATCATGGGTGAAGATGGAGATGGACTCTGAGATATAAAATAAGGGAGAAGATAGAGTTTATTTTCTTAGTGAAGAAGCTAGACATCTGTTAAGAGAGAAGCAAATACAGGAGGCATTAATGGTTTGAGCAGAGAAGAGAAGATGTGGAATAGCTATTAGGGGACATAAAATATAAAGTCAAAGCTGACATATGGAAGATGGATTAGATTTATCATGTTTGGCCCCCTAAGGGAAGAACCAGGAATAATGCATTCAAGTTATAAAGAGCCAGATTTCAACAACTTAAAAAAAAGTTTCCTAGCAATTAGTGCTGTCCTAAAATAGAATGACTTGCTTTACTAGGTAATGAACCCCCCCATTAGAAGTATTCAAGCAGAGGCTAGATGTTTGTAGCAATCAATTTAGAAATTATTCTTACATCTATGAGTGAATCATACTATGTCACCTTTCTCTGAGATTCTACGAGGAGCTAAAATAAAAATGTAGTTCTCAATCATTTTATTGTTCTAAAAGCATCCTAATATGTGCTGAGCATCATGTCAATGGGTGGGCTCATTCAAAGTAAGTATAAGATATCACCTTGGCCACCAAGAACTCATCATCTAGTTGGGGAGAGATTGCAAAGATAGATGATAGAGCATTTATTAAGTGCCAACTATTTGCCAGATTCTGTCTTAGTGCTAGGGATAGAAATTCAAACAAATTAGATAATCCTCAAGGAACATGCATTCTAATGAGAAAAGGCAATACAAAAAAGATCTGAAAAGGGATCAATGTAAAAAAAGGCTCGAAATGCAGCTCACCTAGTAGAGTTGAGCAGCCTGGAAGCAGAGTCCAAGTCTGAGTTGGACATTGGAGAGGAAGCTTAAGGATGATGGCCAAAGTGGAGGCAGCAATGGTAAGCAGATGGCTGGGAAGCGGACTGAAATACAGGAAGTAATTCATTAGCAAGATTGTACATGTCAGCATTCTATGCCAGTGAAAATGGAACTGAATTGTGAAGTATGACCAGGGAAATGAAAAGACTGAAACACATTGCTAATTGTACAATACAGATGAAAATGCAAAAGGAGTTTAGAGAAGGGAGAGACTAGCCAACACAAAAATTAGCTGAAGGAACTGGAATGTTTAGCTTGGAAAAAGGCCAGAGACTATCTATAGACTTGCTTTTTGTCTTCAAAGGACAGGCATATGGAAGAGGGGTTAGACTTGTTCTTCCTGATCCTAAAAGGTAAGAACTAGAAGAAATAGGTAGGCATTGCTGAGAGAGCTTTCAGTTTGATCAAAGGAAAAACTTCCAGCAATTTCTCTCCTTTTTCAACTTATATTTTATTTTTCCAAATACATATTATAAAAGTTTTTCAACATTCATTCATATGCATGTGTATATTTTTATGTTAAAAATTTTCCTTCTACTCTCCCTTCCCATCCCCCTCCCCTAAGCGGGGAACAGTCAGGATAGCATTGTATATATACATATTTTGATAAACATACTTACTGATTAGTCATTTTCAGTATGAAGAATTAGGATTAAGGGAGAAAAATACAGAGCAATTTCTCATGTGAAGGGTCAGAAGGTCATAGACTGAGAATTAGAAGGACCTTCAAGAACATCTAGTTCAATCCTTTCTTTTTAAATGGGGAGAGATGGGTCCTGTCTAGGTTCACCCAAAAGGCAGAGATGGGATTGGAATCTGGCTCTTCCTATTCCATCTCAGTCAGCCAAAAGGCAAGAAGGGAAAAAAACTCAGGGTTATCTAGACTAAAGCTTTCCACATTAATTTCTTTTTTCATGAGCCCCTCTATCTGCACCTGTGTGCTCCTTCCTTGTATAGCACCCTTTTAGGGTGGTGGAATGCTATCTCCCAGTAGGATTAGCAGAGCTTCCTCCCAGAAGGAACAGAAAAGAGCAAAAGATGATGGCAATTTAGGGTTCAGGATCTAGAACTAGGTCTGGAGATCTATCAATCCCCAAATTATCTTTTTAGCCCTACAAATTTCTCAGCCTGGACTGATCTTTGCAGAACAGCCTCTGTGTATGCAAAAAATAAAGCCTGGAGGGGCAGCGGGATTTGCTGGCATATACAGTTGGCAAGATGCTCTTGAAATCTGCAGATGAATAGAGTATTTATTTATATAAATATTTCTATGATGCTCATCACAGCAGCAGCTGGGAGCCTTGCATCATTATAAAAGAAAAATTAAAAATAAACAATGACACATTGGGAGAATCAGAAAATCCATTGCCATGCAATTTCAATGGCACCTGGAAAAGCTACCTTTCAAAATCAGTGTCAGCATTTGTCTGCCAGGGGCCAAGGCCAAGGCCAGCCTGAGTCAGAAAGACTTGACTAAGGAAAGAGGCTGTACTTCATACACTAAGCAGAATCACACCTTACCTATGAAAGCCAGCCCATAATTGAATGGCTAAGAAATGGTAGGGAAGAAAGGGGGAGGGTACCCAAACCCAATTGAAGACAACAGTGTAACTCCAGGATGCCAAGCCTCTGTGTCCCCAAACTAATTCTGTCTATGACAGAAACCTTATTAGAGCCACCTAATGCATGGAAAGACTTAAAGTCAGGAGAACCAAGTCCAAATCCAAGGTTATGCTTCCAACTATAGTCATGCAACCATAAGTACTATCATTTCACTTGGTCTCATTTTCTTCATATGTAAAATGTTCTACCCTAATATTTATCTATCTATTTATCTATCTAGATATAGCTATATAAATAAAAGCTGCTTTGCAAACCTAATTACACTCTAGAAACAAAATCAAGAATTATCATTTCTCAGTTACCCCTTTTTTTGACCCTAAAGAGCCCATTTTTAAGTCACTTTTTGAATGAATCCTGCTCTTAAACAAAGGAAGAAAGAATGAACATCAAGGAAATCAAATAGAATAAAGTGGGAGAGACTCAGAGAAAGGGGGTAGTATTTATAAAGATGAGGAGGAGCCAGAGTAGGAAGCAGGGTCAAGGAAGAAAGAGTCCATTTTCACCTTGGGAAGTCTGCAACCACAACAGGAGTTGGGAAGCTTGATGGCTTCATTTACTCTTGTCTGGCCTGCAGGGCAAATACCAAAAGGTAACATCCCTATTTATAAATATAGTTGGAATTACTCAACTTCAGTCCCTTTGGCTCCCTTCACCAGAGCAGGTATAAGCCAGCCATACTTTCTCCTGAGCTTTCTTATCTGTATTTTTGTATAAATTCTTGGTAAAGGGTTTATGACTTGGAACCTTTCTCTTAACTGTTTTTCTTAGCATTTCTTCTGGGTCCTTACAATCAATCAGTTATTAATTTTTTTGTATTTTTTCCAATTACATGTAAAGATAGTTTTCAACATTCATTTTTGTCAGATTTTGAGCTCCACATTTTTTCCTTCCATCCCCTCTTCCTTCCCCATGACAGCTAATAATCTAAGTTATATATGTATAATCATGTTAAAAATATTTCCATATTAGTCAGTCTATGAAAGAAAAAGCAGAACAAAAGGGGAAAAATCATGAGAAAGAGAAAAAACCAAATTTTTAGAAAGTAAAAACAGTATGTTTTGGTCTGCAATCAGACTTCATAGTTTTTTCTCTGGATGTGGATAGCATTTTCTATCACAAGTCTTTTGGAATTGTCTTTGAACATTGAACCACCGACAAGAGTTAAGTCTATCACAGATTATCATGCAATGATGCTGCTAATGTGTAGAAGGTCCTACTGCTCACTTCACTCAGCATCAGTTCATGTAAAATTTTCCAGGTTTTTCCTGAAATTTATCTTTTATTTTAATTTTCATTTATTTTCATTTATTTTTTCATCCATATGCACATGTATATTTTTAAGTGACAAAATTTCCTTCCACCTTCTCTTCTTACCCCTCTCCCCTCAGTGGTGAACAGTCAAGTTAGCATTGTACATATGTATTTTTGATAAACATGTTTATAGATTAGTCATTTTTGGAATTAAGATTAAGGGATAGAGCTATATAAGTGATAATTTTTATAAAGTGTTCATCAGATACTGAAGAGTTGTTTTTTCTATTTTGTTTTTGTTCTGTTTTGTTTTTCTTCTTCTTCTTCTGGATGAAGATAACATTGTCCATAACCAATCTGCTTCCATCAAGGTTATTCATCTCACAATGCTGTTAATGTGTACATTGTTCTCTTGGTTCTGCTCCCTTTGCTCAGCATCAGATCGGGTAATTCATTCCATGCTTCTCTAGAGTCCAACCATTTATGGTTTCTTATAGAGCAATAGTATTCCATAGTATTCATGTACCATAATTTAGCCATTCCCCAGTTGATGGACATCCCCTCAATTTCCAATTCTTTGCCACTACAAAAAGAGATGCTAAGAATATTTTGTAACATGTGGGACTTTTCCTATTTTTTATGACTTCTTCTGAATATAAGCCTAGAATTGGAATTGCTGGGTCAAAGGGAATGAACATTTTTATTGGTCTTTGGGCATAGCTCCATATTGCTTTCCAGAATGATTGGATCTGTTTACAATTCCACATCAACATCCCAATCGTCCCACAACCTCTCCCACATTAATCATTTTCTCTTTTTTCTCATCTTAGCCAGTCTGATAGGTGTGAATGAAATTTATCTTAAGAGATATTTTAATTTTTTAAATTTTTAATTGTTGTATCTAGCACAGTGCTAGATACAAAGATAAACATAATCTAGTCCATGTCTCATGGAGTTTGCATTCTTCCCAAAAAGGCAATAGGTACCTATCTAGGTTCATCCTAAATAAGTACAGGATGATTGTGATGATGAAAGAGTGGAAGAGAAGGGGAGGGGAGAAGAATATTAGGAAAGGTCTCGTGTGGAAGGTGGTATTTGAGCTGAATTTTGGGGGGGGGGGGGGTTTTAGGCTTTTGCAAGGTAATGGGGTTAAGTGGCTTGCCCAAGGCCAGACAGCTAGGTAATTATTAAGTATCTAAGGACGGATTTGAACTCAGGTACTGCTGACTCCAGGGCCAGTGCTCTATCCACTGCGCCACCTAGCCTCCCCTGAGCTGAGTTTTGAAGGAAACTAGAGTGTCTTAGCCAAGAGCTAAGGAGGGAGCACATTTTAAGTATGAGCAGGGAAATGTAGGACTGGAATGTTGGCTACCTGATATTTGTAATGCATTAAAAACAACTGATGAAGTGGATAGAGTACCTGTCCTGGAGCCAGAAGGATCTAAGTTCAAATCTTTCCTCAGACATTTAATACTTACTAGCTGTGTGACCCTGGCAAGTCACTCAACTCTGCTTCATCCACCCCCAACCCCCCAAAAATGATGTCCTCCTCTAGTACAAGGGTAGGAGGGATATAGTTTGGGACTTAAAATGCAGCCAAAAAAAAGATTAAATTAACCAAAATAGTCTGTCACATAAACAAATGGAAAGGGAATTTGGGGCCAAACTATCTTGATTTCATTCATGTGATAGTGACTGATTAGGAATCATAGGCTTGAAAGTCATAAGTGACCTTCGAGGTCATCTAGTCTATATTTTATAAAGGAAGAAAGTGAGGCTCAAATGAACAAGGGTGCCACCCTAATGGATGAATTTCTCTGCCAGTGTGTCTCTCTATCAATATCTGGACATGTCCTTATGTGTCTGATTCAGTCTCTACTTCCTCATTCTTATTTTGCTTCCTTTTTCTCCTGTCTTGATTTCATAATTGATCATAAAATAGAACTGAAGGTTATTCTTTTTATGTGTGGTATCTATGGAATAGATGGCTATGTTCTCTTCCTAATTTAAAAGAACAGATGAGTGAACCATTTTATAGTTCTCTCTAAAAACAAAAATGTGATGCTGCTTTTTTCCCTCAGTGAGTCCTTGATGAATCATTATTGTAGGTCAACAGTCCCTGATTGTTTATGTATGTGTATAAGGTGTGCCTTTGTGTATCTATATTTTCAAATGAGATAATGGGTGGGGTTTATAAAGCAATGAGGATTTTCTATATGCTCCTTCAGTGCCCTGAGTTAAGACCTGGAGATACAAAATCAAAACCAAAACTATCCATGCCTTCAAGGAGCTTACATTCTAGAAGATAAATCAGAAAGACTGAGCTCCTGAATCCTGGCTGTGCCACTTCCTAGCTGGGTGTCCTGGGTCTAGGGAGCCATCTAACTTATATGGGCTCCTCTGTCCAGTGGAGACAGTACTAACTATCCCCTCCCCATCACAGAGCTATTGTGGAGTCTCTAATAAGACAAGATGTTTCGTGGATTGTAAAATACCAAGATGATTTTCTAGCTGGCAAGTCCATCACTAAATCTACCAGAAATATCAACATGTGACATTTTCCAGTGTACTTATTCTCCTGACAACTTGTTTATTTGCAACAACTGATGAGCCTTTTCTGATTTTATCTGAGAAAATGGGGTTGAGCCTGGGGGTGGGGAGAAAAGCAGAGTAAAGAGTAGAGCCAATCATCCACTAATTATGTTTCCTTCTTAAACTCACCCCCCTACCCCCCAACCCCCACCCCACCCCTGCCCAGAGCACATATTTTTGTGTCCCAAATCTACATGAAAAGCAGAGAATACCATGAGGATAAACAACTGTAGCCTGTTTCGACACACACATTCTATGCTGCTTTTCAACAAATTTAGCTCATTATCAGAAAGCAGGGTAGTCATTTTAAAAATACTGGCCTGGTGCCAGTCTCCAATCCTGGGAGTCCTCGATGCCACCTGGAGACAGACCTGCTGGAAGGAGAGAGAAATGATGCCCACACAAAGGCAGTATGAGTAACAGCCCACACCTCAAGGCTTTCCTGATCCCCTTAATTATTTGTTTGCCCCCTGCCCCCCAAATCATTATGTATAGTCTTATCTGTTCTTGTCTCCCTGGAAATAAAAGGAACAGTTGGGATTTTTTTGGTGGGAGTTTTTTCGTTGTTGTTAATCTTTCTATTCCCAACACTTAGCACAAAGCTTTTGAGCAGCAGGTAAATATTTGGCTAATGAAACCTCGAGCTGGAAAGGACCTTAGAGATCAGCTAGTCTAAAGCCTGATGGATCAGGAAACTTGGGGAAAGAAGAAAGCAACCTGCCCAGAGTCACTTGGCTAATAATTCATATAATAGAGCTGGAATTTGGCCGCAGCTCCTGATTGGTTGCTAGTGATGGGGTACCTGATGGCCTGCCTCTCACCCTGACCCCCCAGCTCTATTTCATTGGTTGGTAGTCTTGGGCAAGTAAGAGTCACATTGTGCTGATGAATAAAGGAGAGCTGACCCACCTATTCAGACCTTCCTTCTTCCTTCCCATTTTCATAGATTAGACAAATCTCATTGGAGCAAGATCCCTTCTGCACTGCACTCACATACACACACCAGGAATAGTAATAGCCATCTTTCATATATTAATTACCATGAGTCAGACACTGTTTCCCCCATAGAATGTAAGCTTCTTAATGGCAGGAGCCCTTTAACCTTTTGTCTTTTGTCACCCCCAGAGCCTGGGGCATTGTCTGGAATACAGTAGGTACTTAATAAATGCTTGTAGCTTGAAGTTATTTGAAGTCTTCTAAATCCAAGTTTCCTCATCTATAAAGGGAAGGAATTGGAGTACACCATATCTAAGGCATCCTCTGGCTTTGTGTCCAGACTATTATTGAGGAGAGAGCACTGCAGATTCCAGGAATGTTAACTAATCCTTTGAATTAGGCTTAGATCACACAAGAGGCTGCCCTATGCCATCTCTCCTTCACTGGGGCCTTGGTAGCCCCTCTGCCCAAGCTATTTTTGTTCATCTAGCAGCCTTAAAGAGAGTCCTCCACTAGCTATTTCCACTCCAGCTGTGGAATGAGAAGCTACTTCAGAACCCAATTGTTGGATATCCCTTGACCACCCTAAAGTGAAGCTCCCTGTAGACATCCTGGGCAAGAGGCAGATCCTCAGAAACCTGGTAGTCCTTCCATACAAGGACCATTTGCAGGAAATGGGAGTGGTGAGCCTGAGACTTAAGGGCAGAGGTAGAGGGGGTTTGAGGGGGTTTTCTCATATTAGACTTCTGCTTCACCCTGGTGAGTGGAACTAGGAGCAGTGAGTGGAAATTTCAGGCAGGCAGATTGCTGTTTTCAATCAATCAGCATTTGTTATGCTCCAGACCCTGGCATAGCATGGCACTCCAGTAGACACTGGAGATACAAAGACAAAATTAAATAATCCCTGCTCTTTGCTATTCAGTTGTTTCAGACACATTCAATTCTTCACGACCTCATTTGGGTTCTTTTGGCAAAGATACTGTAGGGATTTGTCATTTCTTTCTCCAACTCATTTTACAGATGAGTAAACTGAGGAAAACAGGGTTAAATGACCTGTCCAGGGACACATTGCTTGTCATTGTCTAAGGTTAAATTTGAATTCAGGAAAAATGAATCTTCTTGACCCCCCCCCCCAGACCCAAATCCAGTCATAAAGAGTTTATAATATATCAGGAGAAACAATTTTATATATATATATATATATATATATATATATATATATATATATACAGAATAAATATTATATATATATATATATATATTTTTAAATACAAAATAGAGTTGTCAACTCTAAGGAAGGAATGTCAGAGATGTTGTGGAGGACATTCTGATGTAGGAATCAGCCTGGACAACATGCCCTCTGGGGGTCCTTCTGGCTCTGAGATTGTGGGATTCTATAATTGACCAACCCTTCATGCAGAACTGAACAGCTCTCTTACTAATAAAGAAAGGGCATGTTTTCCACTCTCAAACAAAAACAGGAACATGTCCTTCCTCAGAAGATAACTGTAGTACAGAAAAACAGCATTAGGATTAAATACTTCTGGGGCAGCTAGGTGGCGCAGTGGATAAAGCACCGGCCCTGGAGTCTGGAGTACCTGGGTTCAAAACCGGTCTCAGACACTTACTAATTACCTAGCTGTGTGGCCTTGGGCAAGCCACTTAACCCCGTTTGCCTTGCAAAAAAACAAACAAAAAAAAAAGGATTAAATACTCTTAGCCCTGGGGCTGAAAAGAGAACTCTCCTAATAGAAATAGGCTTGTCTAAACCCTTCCACCACCTTGAAGATCAACACACCCAGAAGGCTGTAGTACAGGAATGTCTCTGAACAGGCTCCCAGGTGCTCTGTAGAAAATGTATTCTTTTCTTTGGGGGATAATGTGAATGTTTGGAAGTGGGAGAAAAAATGTATTTGGAATATGAGGAACTGGGTCAAATTACTTCAACTAGCCAAGTGACCTTAGGCAATCAAAAACACTTATTAAATAACTACTATGACCAAGCATTGTGGTAAGCATAGCATAAAGAATTCAACAATCCTTGCTCTTGAGCAATTTATATTTAGGGTAACAATATTGCCAAACTTTTCATCCTTAATAAGTATTGTTATTATTATTATTATATAAAATTATAAAATGCCATCCATATCCAGAGGGAAAAATCTATGTTCACTTTTAAAAATTTGTTTTGTGGGGGGTTTTTTCTCATGATCCCCCCCCCTTTTGTTTTGAATCCTCTTTCATATCACATTTTGCAATGATAACTTGTATCAGATTACTTGCTGTCAGGGGAGAGGGGAGGAAGGTAGAAAGTTTATAAAAAGTTGAATGTTGAAAACTATCTCTGCATGTAATTGGAAAAAATAAAATGAAGCAACAACAAAAAAGAAACTCCTTGAGGTCAGAAATGGATGCATTTTGTGGGGAGTGTATCCTCAGCAACTAGCACAATGTTTGGCACATGCTCTGCATGTAACTGGTTGGTAGATTGCTTGATTAGTCAGTGCAGAAGGCGTTTTTTAAAACTCAAGAACAGAAAGTCCCTCCCCCCCAAAAAAATTAACAAAAAAGAAAAATAAATAAAATTAATTTTTAAAATATTTTTTAAAATTAAAAAAAAAGAAAGATCCTCCAAAGGCTCTTTAAGGATGACTGAAAAAGCAGAGCAAGGATCTGATGGCAAAGTAGTATCCAAAAATGGAGGAGGCTCATTTGAAGCATATCGGAATTCATTTGTTGGAGAAATTAGCCTGGAAATCTCATTAAAAGAGACTTAAATGATTTTTTAGTTCCATGCAGTTTGAAAATTCAGTGGGGCAGGAGGAGGGGAAGAAGTGCGGTACTCATGTTCTACTTCTTACACCTCTCATCTGATGCACAACTAGCATTCACAGCAATGGATTCAATGCAAATGATAAAAATGTTAATTAAAAAAAAAAGACTGCTCTGATTAATCCAAATTCCATGCAGACTCTGACCAGCTCTGGTCTTATCTATGCTGGCTCCCCCAGCCCCTCATTATTGTCAGAATGGAGATGGAGAAAAGCCCATGGCAAAGAGAAATAAAGTTTAAATTGTCATTACTTCCCAACTCAGCAGATGTGCTGCTCCTCTGGCCACAGAGGCCCCATGGACCCCCTCGCCTGCTTACCAACATGCTTACTTGCTACCCAATTAACCTCCCTTAGAGAGGAGGGTGGTGAAGCTATAGATTTAACTCTTATAGATCTTTGACTCTAAGACTTTGAGGCCCTTGAATCAGAAGGAAAACATTCTCTTGGGGATGAAAATTTAAAATAACATGCTGCCCTGAGGTTTGGTACTGACCGGGCATCAGGTCATGAACTTGGTTGGGGTTTCTTCTGATTCACCCATCTATAGCCACCAAACAAAGTCTAGAGGAGCTGAACCCCATGACCTCATTTTTCATTAATACCATACTCTTGTTAGCACACTGAGCTGGCTGGGCCTACAAGAAGGATGCCCCAGGAATAAGCTGAATCTGGTTATCAGGATATTTCCCTCCTATCCATTAACCTCACTTATTTTCTCTCTCTGTTTTTTGTGCTTATACTAGCTCTGCATGCAGTATTGGCCAGAGAAGACATCCTGTTGTTATGGGCCAATCCAAGTGGAGTTTGTATCGGCTGACATCGATGAGGATATTATCAATAGAATATTCCGAATCTGCAACATGGCGAGAGTAAGTCCAGTGTCTGCCATTTCTTTCTTTGCAGACCAATTTTTCCTCTTAATCCTGATGATTTTATTTAACTAGGTGTTTGTAGGAAGCAAATGAAACAGCTACTGAGATAAGTGGGTGGGTGAAGGGGAGAGGACCATGATGAATTGAAATCCCCACCCAGTCTTCTTAATGAAATTAGAAGATAAGAGGGCACATATACTCTTTACATCCTGTAACACCATCAGACAGACACTGATTAGGTGCCCCCTGTTCAACCCCTAACTCCACACAAGCAATAAGTAGGAGTGATTATGTGAAAACACTAGTAGCTAGATCTCCAAGCAGGACCCCAGCCCAGCTGATCTAATCATCTCCACTGAATCTCAAAAATTAGAATATCTATCCAGTGAAGCTGTCATAAACAGAGAATGGTTGTGTTTCTACTTGATACTCACTAGAATGCTACTTGGTCCCAAAACCTACAATACAAATAATGAGGACAGTTAACCCGAGTCCCTTTCTTTCCCAGACACCCCTCTTTTTTATTCAGTTTGGAAGGATATCTTGAGAAATATGACATAGTTAAAAGAACATTGGATTTGGAGTCCAAACCCCTGGGTTTGAGTCCCATACTCAGGACTTAATGTGACTTTAGGCAAATCATAGGTTTACCTGGGCCATTGTAAATGGGGGCATGAGATTCAGTGATCTTCAAGGTCCCCTTAAACTATAAATTCTGTGAGTCTATCTTCTGACTACTCTAGTACTAATGTAACTCAAATCACCGCCTTTAGACCTGAGCATCTCGTGGAGTATTTCCAGTCCTAGAAATATGTTTTTTTAGAGTCCCCTTAAAGATTATAGGATTACATTTCCATAGCACTAGAATGTAACAATCCACTGTCTCCATTTTCAGCCACAAGATGGGTATCGCATTGTACAGCATTTACAATACATTGGCTGGCCTGCCTACCGGGACACACCTCCCTCCAAACGCTCCCTTCTGAAGGTCGTCCGGCGCCTAGAGAAGTGGCAGGAACAATATGACGGGAGAGATGGACGAACAGTTGTCCACTGCTTGTAAGTGTAACAAAATCCTCTCCACCATGGTGAGGTTGGCTGCTGGGGTGGACTCTGGGGAGGGGTAGAAGTGCACAGATGCACTCAATCAGATGAAAGTCATTACCATATTAGTCCCTGCAGTCTGTTGAAGGGATCCAATAGCAATCCAAATAAGACAGTGTATGTAGTAAGGTTAGAGAAGCATTGAATCAAGTCAGGAGACTTGATTTCTAGTGTTAGATTTTCTACTGATTCACTCTGAAATCTGGACTAAGTCATATCCCCTCACTAGTCTTCAGTTTCTTCATCCATAAAGTTGGAGACAATAAACTTCAACCATCTAACTCATAAGACATCTCTAGGGTTTCTTCTAAGTCTACAAAAGCACTTTTCCAATATCAAAATGCTATAGAGATGAGAGCTATACTATACTTCCCTCAGTTCTGTGATAGTTACATGATGTCCCTGATGGGGATATTTATTCTGCTGATAGAGAGACAGCAAGGTAGCTTAGTGAATAGAGAGCTGGGATTTAAGTAAAAAAACCTGGGTTCAAATTTGACCTCAGACACTACTAGCTTTGTGACCCTGAGCAAGTCATTTGATCTGTTTGTCTTAATCCACTGGAGAAGGAAATGCTTAACTACTCCAGTATTTTTGCCAAGAATATCCCATATCATAGATAGTCAAACACAACTGAACACCACCAAGAACAGTTAGATAGCATTCCATCCTATATGATAATCAATCATATTTTTCTACAATCTCTCCAAAGGGGAACTACCCAACACCCTAGAAGTCTTCTATCATGAATACCAGGGCAGTTCTCAAGTTTTCTTATCACTTGCTTTTGTAACACTTCCTTTTCTAATTATACATGTCTTTGGCAATGACTTTCAGGCTCCCTGTTGCGTATTATTAGAAATTTGTATCACCCCACATTTAAATGATGATGATGATGATGATGATAATGGTGATGACATAATGTAGAAGGTCTTATGGTAAGTGAAGGGAGATCAAAAGATAATACATTGGCCCTGTTCTCATCAAGCTTACTGTCAATTAAGGAAATAAGACATGAATACCAATGACAGGAATACATAATATGTGACAAAGTGTTCTGATGGTTTATAGGCAGGGGGATCTCCTTCATTAGAAACTTGTGAAAGGCTTTAATGTGGGTCTTATTCCAGGAGACAAACCTCTTTTTTTCCCCTCTGTACCTAGAAATGGTGGTGGACGAAGTGGAACCTTTTGTGCTATCTGCAGTGTGTGTGAAATGATCCAACAACAAAATATCATTGATGTGTTCCACATAGTGAAAACATTGCGGAACAACAAATCCAACATGGTGGAAACACTGGTAAGTTTCTCAAGACTAGGAAGAGGGACTCTTGTTCAAACTAATTCTTTTTAATTCAATTCAATAAACATAAGTGCCATAGCACATATATGCTGGACACTAGGCTAGATGCTGGCAAGACAAGGGAGAAGAGAAAAATAGTCCCTGCCCTCAAGGTGCTTACCTTCTACTAAAAGACTACAAAAAATAAACATGAATCAGAGTAGGGGACCAAAAGTCTGAGATTCATTTCTACTCCTCCTATAATTACTAGACCTTTGGCTCTAGGATGGACCAAAGGACATATTTCTCCAGTCTGTAAAATTTCCTCTGCCAATATAGACCTTTCCAACATAGTCTAATTAAAATCTTATTCACATTAACTCGTGGGGAAAAGTCAATCTGAATCATCTAGAAGGAAATTAAATTTTATTTATAAATACATTCAAACTGGAACTAAGATTTAAAAAAAAAGATTTTTTAGGTAATTATTGGACTAGAAACCAGAAATTATTGATCAGAAAAGATGATCACACAAATCTATCAAAGTATCAAAGAGTGATTTATAATGAGCATACTGCAATATTACAAGGGTTTGCCATTTCAATCCTTGGAGTTAATCCTTCCAATGATACTGATTATAAGCCCCCTCTACCTTAAGAGGTAATTTCAGGAGTTTCTGTGACCCAAAATAAACCATTCCCAATCAGCTAATGATAAGCTTCACTGAACTTGGCTAGACTTGACCACTGTAGAACAAACACACAGTCACTCAGTCAGGATGTACTTGAACCTTCTCCAGCTTGGAGGGACCTGACTATTCTTACTCACCACCGACTTTGCTTGGAAGAGTCCAGTTTTAACTCTGGAGCATGGGAAGAAGGTGACTTGAGGAGTTTAATTATCATATTGATTATTTTTAGGTAAATGGGTACTTTGGACATACTTGAAAACAATATCTTTTCTTAAATAGTTTGAGAGAACTCCCTCTATAATCTTTTTAATTAATTTGATCATTCATTCATTCAATACTTACTTAGTACCTACTGTGTACTAGGCCACAAGAAATACAAAGATGATTAAGTCCTCCTTGCCTTCCAGGAGATCACAGCCAAGCACACTATTCACTGGCTTTCCAAACCTCTTTGTCAGAGACAGGGCTCAGGGAAATTTCAGTTCAGCTCCTGCTGAAATCCTTACCAATTTCAAATTTGTGAAGTCTAACTGAATGAAATTTAATTCCTATTTATTCCTGGTGCCTCAATGCTCCATTTGTCCACCTAATAAGATAGGTTCACTGTAGGACTTAGCTCATTTTGATTATTCACTCTAAAATGGTCAGCATGAAAGGTACCATTGAAATGTAAAATGCTCTATTTGCTTCTATTCCATTTCCTGAAATGCCCCTGTTTGGGTGATTCAAAGAATATTTGACTAATTTCAAAATTAGTTTCTGTTTCGGGCTGCACACAGGCCAGAAAAGGTTAGATGGGGATTAGATAGCCTAGAATTGCTGGGTAACAGGGGAAATGTGACTGTGAATGAAAATCTATTATACTTAGCTTAAAAGATAGGTTACCTACTTAGAAATATTGTAAAGTGATTCTACTATAAGTTTATTACTAACATTTCTAAGTAAAATTCCCTGTTAACAAATCTCTCCTTTTGTCCCTTTCTTAGGATCAATATAAGTTTGTATACGAAGTCGCACTGGAATACTTAAGTTCATTTTAGCGTAATGGAACAGGGAACCTTCTGGTATCTCAAAAATCCCTTTTCTCTGAAAGGCAGTAACCAGGGTATAAGGAGTGAGAGACTGGACAGATCCTGACACCACAGACTTGGGGACCCCTGCTTTCCTCTGTAGCACTTACTGCTTCTTCAATGGTCTCTTGTTCATCCCAAGAAGCTTACAGGCCAGATGGGAGAGAGTCTCCTTTCTAATGGCCCTGTATCTGCAGCACCATGTTGGATCTCCCTCACCTGCACCTGGAGCAATTGGAATTTCTGATCCCAAAGCTCTTGCTTCTTTTGTTCTTTTCAAGTTTGTGAATCTCATATTACTGTCCTTTGGAAAAGCCAAACTCAATGGAGGAGGATACATGGAAGAAGGGAGGCATGTGTGTCCTCTACAACACCCCTGTTCCTTGGGGGTGGTTATAAAGAGCACAGATACCTTATCATGTGCAAGGGAGTCAAGTCCTTTAAGGTCATTGGTCTGTTGTCCTCTCCTTCTGGATCCCTGGATTCCCTCAGTCCCAATGACCTAGACTGACCCAACTGGGCCAAGCCTCCATGTGCCATTGCTGCCACTGTGCCAGACTTCAGTGCATCCTCAGTGTATTGCACACACACAACCTGCATGTGGCCCTGTTCCATTGCCATCACCCCTAAAGCTTTGACCTCAGCTTTCTGTCTTGTTAACAGAACCAGGGCCAAATGCAGAATCCTGTTGATATTATTTTCTGGGCTTTTGTGGTCAGTTTGGGGGGATGCTCAAAAGCTTGTCAGTCCTTCTTTGTGTGTCCTAGATTGTGCCTGCCTCTTTTGTCACCAATCCGGCATCTTGACCCCTGAAATTTCAGGGGACTCCTAACTGATGGCCCACTGAGTTTCTATGATGATGCCACCCCCTGTGAAGGGGACAGAGTATTTTTCAACAGCGTACCTGAAAAGAAAATGATTTTTTTCAATGTAAAAAAAAGTTCATTTTAGCTTAGTGGAATGTAATAGTTTCTCATCTCATAAAAATTGATATGTTTGAAAGATATGACTAGAAATTGTGTTAGCTGACAATGAGGAATTTGGAAAGTTGGGTAGTAAGTCCTAGCAAGACTAGATTCAAACAGGCACCAGGAGCTGGTTTTGGTGAGTTACTTTGATCTGTAATGTGGCTATGCTTTGTTTCTTTTTATATAAAATTCTTTTCTAAAGAGCTACTACAAAGTAGAGGGAAGGCCAGAGGAGGCAGGGTCTATGTTGTACTACCATCTTGGTAAAGACAAAATATGACTATCATTAGTCCATTTGCTTTCTGACCTGGTAGGGGGTAGAAGGGATCAACCCCAATTACAGAGTAGACCTCTTGATCTCAATTTTTAATTTCTAAGTCACTAGAGGTCTGATGAGGATGTCATTGTTTGCCATAAATGAAGAGATCACAAATAACCCAATATGCCTCTGATTTGAGTATCTTGCAAATGAAAAGTCATTTTCCTTTTCCTTCCTGGTGCTGTTCCCCTGGCTGACTCTCAGTTTTCTAGTTTGGTGGCCCCCTTGGATTCTAGGGAATCAGGAAGCTGTAGTGTGCTATTGGCATACTATTCTCCTGATCCTCTAACTGGGGAAAGAAAAACTTCCTAGTCAAGGTTTCAATTGGTTAACTTTGGCATATCTGTCTGAAAAAGCACAATGACAAGGAGGTAAGAGGGGCACTGGGAGACCTATGTTCCTCAAGGTACCAGATTGACCATGTCCCCTCTTGGCTTACATTCCTTCCCTATTGCCTCCACCTTCCCATTCCTGCTTCCTGAAACCTAAATTTCCTTTCCTAAAGTTCTAAGACTTTTATTCTTAAAGATGAGATAAAGCCTACGATTAATCCATAAATACGCATTTATGCACTTATTGTAAGTCAGTCACTGAGCTGTGCACTGGACATGTGGAGACAAAATGAAATAGACCCTACCCTCAAGGCAGATGCCTCTGGAAGAGGCTGTTCTGACTGTAATGTAAATGGGTAATATGAACTTTTTCAATGATCAAGCTAGGATAGAGAGAGGGGGAAGCAAAGGGACCCTGAGGACCAGAATGGAGGAGTTGGGGATGTCCAGCAGGAGGTAGGGGCATCAAATTCACCATTGGGCAGCCCTGACCCTAGGTGCTTGTGTACAGGAAATCTGGATTTTCAGTGTCTTAGGATAGCAGGGTGGCCTGTCTGTGGCTGTGGCCACAACCAATACCCCAGGAGAGAACTAAAAACTCAGACTGGTCCCAATTCATTCCTGCAGCAGGGTTTCCTCTGAAGCATCTCTAACATTAATTGTTTTTTGCTTATGAGGATCATTTTCAGAAGTACTAACTGAGGAATTCTAATCCATTGGTGATGCTTCTGCCCAAACTGAATAAGGACAGGGATAAATTCCTGGAAATGATCCTAAAGAAGGTCCTCTGGATTGAGGATAAAGTGATGTGTTTCTTATGGGGGCTGAGTGGGAAAGAGAAGAAACCAGAGATTGCCTTGCACTGAGGAAGTGAGCAGCTGTTAAGGGACTAGGGGAGTCATGGAAAAGGCTACCCTTAGCAACTTTCCAACAATTCTCTCAGCTTTGACCTCCAGGAAGACAAGACAAGACTTGGGTCCTGGCTCTGCCATTTACCACCCCTCCTCTCCCTAAGCCTCAGTTTCCCACTTTGCACAATGGGATGGGGGTAGACCAGATGATCTAGACAAGATCTAGACCAGATAGATCACTTTAACTTACCAATGAGATGGAAACTTCCTAAAATAGGTTTACTTTTTCAGGATTTGAATATATTTGAGCAATCACAATTAATTGATTCCTGTGTTAGATGTAGAATTCCATGGACAAGTTGAATTAGACCTCTTCCTCCCCATTTTTCTGTTCTTTGTTTTATTTTTTCATTCTTATTTCTCATCAAACATACAGTATTGAGGTACAACATTTCTGAAAAAGACTGGGGGCTGGGGGTTGAGGAGTTCTGCCAGGCTTTGTCACCATCAGGAGAACCTCTGGGGTCATGAAGGAACTCTACTGTTTGGAGATTAACTTGAGGGTCTTTTCCATGGACTGGGGAGTCTGCTGGAGGAAAAGTTCAAACAAGGGGAGCAACATTAATGCTGAACTTAAAGCTAAAGTCAGGAAAAAGTCATACAACAAACTCTAATCCATTAAAGGCTCCCCACAGACCGGAACTCCCATTCAACTTCACAACCCAGGTCCACAAGGACAGAGTTAAAAGGGATATTGAAGATCATCTAGTCCAATCCTCATTTTGTCAAGTGAGATTTAAGTGATTTGCCTAAAATTATTCAGGGAGTGATAACACTGAAATTTGAACCCATCTTCTGTGCCTCCTTAGTAACACACAATCTACCATCTCTGAAGAGAATACAAGTGATATACAAATAAATAGATACAAAAATATGCAAATGGAAATCAATACATTACTATGACTTATGTGCTAGAAGTGACTATCAAAATATTGCCAAACACATTTGGAGTTCTAAAACAAAGAGGACCATTCACATAGAAAGATCATAGGATAAAAAAATTTTAAAAAAAACACCTGAGCTTCCCTGGTGGCCACGAAATAGTCAAAAAAAGTATGTCCTCTGGAGGCCTTGAGAGGAACATAGAGTGATTAGGTATGTAAGAGCTAAGATCTGTACCAGGGAAAGAAGTTGTTGCTGTTGTTCAGCCACTCAGGCCCATCTGATTCTTCATGACCTCCTATGGGGTTTTCTTGGTAAGGATAGTGGAATGATTTGCCATTTTCTTCTCCAGTGGATTAAGGCAAACATAGATTCATGTGACTTGCCCAAGATAGTGAGCTATCTAACCTAGTGAATATCTGAGCCCACATTTGATCTCAGTTCTTCTAGACTCAAAATGTTCTATCTATTGTGCTACCTAGTTGCCTCAGGCAACTACTCAACCCAATGAGACCACAGATTTATTAAGGCTTTATAATGTCAACCTATATATTTGTCATGTCTCTCTTTTCTGATGCCACAGTTCCTTTAGGGGCTATCCTCAAAGAGTTTACATTCTTCTAGGTTGAGGGGTAGAGGAAGACAGAGATATGACATGGGTATAAGAAAGGGTACCCATATGTATATGTAAGAGAAAGAGAGTGGAAGAATCAGAATATGATGTCAAAAACTCTGGACTTGATGGCAGAAGATCAGGATTTGGGCCTAAACTCTGACATACATTAGCATGTAGTATTAAATAAGTCCCATTTCTTCTGGGTGCTTCAGTTTCTTCCTCTATACAATAAGAATTGTTGGATTAGATGATCCTTTAAGATCTCTTTCTACTGTAACTCTTTGTGATCATTTCTTGCCCTTCAAGCCAGTTGGCTTTTTGATATCACTCTGGATATCATCTAGGGAGCAGTGCAGAAAGGTATACTTTTATCATAATTCCTAGGATATGTTCTTTTCTAGAAAGGATGAACAAGTGGGAGGAGGAGGGAAACAGCTTCAGTAACTCCCAAATGTAGGAATCTTAGGTGACTGGGAAGAGGGTGAAATAAGGGTGAGATAAGGGATGGTACAAGTGGATGTGATGTGCATATAATCAGATAAGCATAACTCAAGATAAGACAGGTACAGTGGAGTAAGAAGTAAGAGTAAGTGGAGTGGAGTAAGAAGATTGGAGTTCAGGTTCTACTGCTGACATACTAGTTGTGTGTTAGGCAAATCAATTTATTTGTCTAGGAAGCCAACTCTATAAGTTGTAGAGAAGATGCTGGTTACTAGAGAGAGGGGTATTCCTCTTTAGGGAGCCCCCAATCTGGAAGAAATCATAGAACCCCACCAAGTTGTGATAGGAGACAAAGGAGAGATTAAGACAAAATGCCTTTGGGGTAGCTGGGTGACACAGTGGATAAAGCACCAGCCCTGGAATCAGGAGTACCTGAGTTCAAATCCAGTCTCAAACACTTAATAATTACCTAGTTGTGTGGTCTTGGGCAAGCCACTTAACTCCATTGCTTTGCAAAAACAAAAACAAAAAAAATATTGGAAAATCTGAGGTGGAAGAAACTTCTTATAGCCCAGGAAGTAGAAAGTCTTAGAAGCAATAAAGAGCTGGATATTTCTTCAGCAATGCAGATAGGAGAGATAGCATTCTAAGAAAGGACTGGAATGCAACCACAAAAAAAAAAAATTGAAAGAGTAGAAGGGAATCCTATGCTCTCAAATACTCTGAAGCAAGGGAGTCAAGTCAACAATCAATCACTAAACATCTATTATGTGTCAGCCAATGTGTAGGGGTGAGGGGTTACAAAAAAGGCAAAAGACATAAAAAAGGAAGACATCACCCAATGGGGACAACAGTCTGAAAGCAACTATGTGTAAACAAGATAGTCAGGATAAAATGAAGATTATCACTACAGGGAAGGCACTGGATTGAAGTGGCATCAGGAAAGCATTTATGAGAGCTATTGTTCAGCTTGGCAAGAGTGAGGAGTACCTGAGGAGAATCTCACCCCAGTCACTGTCCTTGGAAGTAGTCCTTGTGAATTATATGTGCTCATGGAAAGAGTGATCTGTCCTCTCATTCTCCCTAGTCCAGCTCTGAATCAAGCTTCTTGAGAGACAAAAGTTTTTCCATATCACTCCGGAGTTGATCATTTCCCCTTCAAGTTCCAGCCCAACACAGGATATCCAGGTAGAAAGCAAGTATAAGGAGTTCTCCATACAACTCTCCAAAGAGAGCAAGGTTTTCTTTTAAATCCATCAGAGCAACATTTGATGTCACTCTGATGTCATTGCTGCCTCTACTGAGAGGGAGAAAGCACCAGCAGCATTGAGCAAGGTCTTACTGAGACCAGACCCCAAAGCTAGCTTACCCCATTAGCAGAGCCAGCCCCTTGGTAGGAGGTAGATGAGAATAGAAATCCTTGGAGTCCCTTGATACACAAATAACACCCAGAAATAAGACTATGTCTAAAAATATACAAGTATGTGTCTGTGAGATTTCACATGACCAATTATAGACATTCTCTTTATACCTGATGATCTGCCCCAGTGTCATAGGTTTTAAAATTAGAAGGAATCTAAGAAATCATCTGTCCTCTCATTGTGCCAATGAAGAAACTGAGACAAGGTTCAAATCAGGTCCTCTGATTCAAGAACTCTCTCTCCTCTACACCTACATGCTTTGGAGCTCACTATTGGGGAATTAAGGTAATGAGGCTCAAAAAGAACAAAAGTCATTATAACAGAGGCAGGGGTAGACCAAGAACTTGAAGGGACCTCAGAGACTACCTGTTCAACCCTCTCTCTTTACAGATGAGGAAACTGGGGACCAAGAGGTTAAGTGGCTTGCCAAAGAGAATACAACTAGGGTCAGAGGGTGGACTGGAGTTTAGATAATATCATTCTAGATTCAAGATCTTTTTCCACTGTAGTATGCTACTTGAACCTAAGAAGAAAGACATGTGGTACCCAGGGAAGAAGGCAAGGAGTCTTCACTCTGAAAGAATGAGGGCTAAACTCAATGTAGAAACACTGTTAAGGGTTAGATGACTTTGTTCACCAAATCCTACAGTACTAGATATAGAAACATCCTCAGATCATGAAAGAGGTGTTCAGAATAGAGAGGGAATCATATTTTCCCCATTAGTAGTAAACAAAATGAATTTGTTGCACCCACATGAAGATCTATAAATGAATTCCTAAAGAAGCTAAGATAAATTTCTAGACCTTGAACAATGACTGAGTATTAAGGAAAACAGTGGTATTTGGATATGTCCCTAATCTTTGAGACTGATATCAGGAAGGAAGCCCAAATCCAGTCCCAAATCAGCTTTTCATACACCTACCTGACACTACATCCTGTTCTAGAAGGCAGAGGATATGGTTTCAGATCGTAGTTCTTTTTAGGAGGGAAAAGACAGTGTCCAAAATAGGAAATTTTCCAGAGGAGCAATAACCATTTGCACATTAGTGACAGAAAGAAAGAGTATAAGATCTGAGAAAAGTCATAAAGGAAAATAAGAGGGAGGGAAGGAACCTGCTTCCTTGACAAATAAGCCCCTTCCTCTCTCCTGAGTACCTCAACCCAAGCTTGCTCACTAAGGATCTTCCTAGACCAGATGGTAAAGTTCAGATATGTCTGTATCCTTGGATGCATATCTTGAGGCAAGGGATCACTTACCTTGTCCCTCCTACAGGTAGCAAGTCTTTTTTCCAGAGAAGACCTAATGAAGAAGAGACCAGAATTCATGAGCAAAGAATTCATCTCAGAAGAAAATAGCTCCAGAAAGCAGAGTGGGCACAGAATGGGGGGATCAGGGAAAGATGGAAATGATCTGGGATAGTTGTATATATAGCACCTGTGGGGACAGGGGAAAGGTATAAGTGAATCTACACCTTACAAGCAGAGATAAATCCCTTTCGGAAACATGCTAAAACTCTGACAAGGTACCATGGGAAAGAAGTAATGCCCAGAGAAAGAACTGATAACTCCTTGTTTCTAGGCTTCATTTTGCTGCAATGACCAAGACTTTAACAAAGCAAGGAGAATGACTGTAAAAGATGAAGTGAAGAGGGGAAATGAAATCACACAGAAGCTGCTAACTCAGGAACATGAAATGGTTGCAACCAGGACACAGGACTAGAGGATAAAAAAGCAACCATGAGAC
The DNA here is from genome assembly GCF_037893015.1 of Macrotis lagotis. Lineage (NCBI taxonomy): Eukaryota > Metazoa > Chordata > Mammalia > Peramelemorphia > Peramelidae > Macrotis > Macrotis lagotis. The sequence continues at coordinate 353,097,984 of NC_133658.1, read as the reverse complement.
AAGCCTAGAATGTAAAAAATACAAGAAGAAAATGAGAATAAGTGTTGCAAGAAGCATTTGTTTATAAAGCACAGAAATTAGAACTGAAAGAAACTATTGACAACTTTAGTCCAATCCCACCACATCCCCTTTACAAAAAAAAGAAAGAAACTTGAAATTTGACAGGATCCTAATATTTGAAGTTTAAATATCCTGTGTCCAAATCCTCTCCTTTTACAGAGGAGGAAAATTGAGACAGTTGTACAGAGAGCAGCAAAACCAGATTCCAAATCCAGGATTCTTCCATCTCTGGCAAGATGCTTATGCAGGACCCAGTGTTCTTGTGCTGGGAGAGATGCAAAGATAGATAAGGTATAGACTTTAGTCTGTTTGCAAAGAACTTACTATCTGTGAGAAGGACTTTTTTATGTCTGGTATCTGACCCCTTTGGCAAACTACTGGAGTCTATGGACTCCTCAAAATTATGTTTTTAAATGCACAAAATCAGACATACAAAAAATTTTATTTTGAAATAGTTATCAATCTTTTCAATGTTTGTAGTCCCTAAGTTAAGACACCTGATCTAATAGATGAGATTTCATAGAAATATAATATAATATAGAATTCCAGAAAAGAGGCACAAAGTTCGTCTGAGAGTTTCAAAGAATGTTCTTCCAACAGAGAAACTGAGGAAAGACTTCCAGAGCATGTGGTATTTGAGCAGAATCTTGAAGGATGATGGGTAGACTTTTAATAGAGGGAAGGGGGAGGCAAGAGAAAACTGGAGCAAAGGCAAGGACAGATTTGACTGCTGGGAGTTAGGCCATATTTTTCCTCTTTGGGTCCATTTTTATATTTATAGACATTTCTTATTTTTGCACTCACTTTCTCCACATATTTTTTCAATAGTGCCTGAATTTCCACCACTTTAGCCTAACCTCCTGACATGCACACAGTCTAGTGTTAAGCTTCTTGTAAACTAAACTAGTAATAGCACTTTGGGCCCTTGCAGATATGATAGAGGAGCTACATTTAACTCATAGTCCTCAAAAAAATTATTCATTGGCCTTGCGAATCTAATTTTTTGTAGTAATTGCTGTTTTCTTTTCAAAGTAAATTCTTCATGACAGTCCTGTGAAGGAGGTAGTAAGAGATTCATTGTATAAACAAGGAAACTGAGGCTCAAGAAGCTGAGGAGATATTTCCCTGTGTCACCTAACCTGGGCTCATGACTCCTGGCCTAGCACTCTTAGGTGCATATTTGACTTCATTCCATCCTCTCCCAACCTGTTAGTTGTTCAACCCAAACCAATACTATGGAAGGAGCCCCAACTCTTCATCCTAAAGGGAAGCCATGGCCTTGCCTTTTTCTTCATCAAGCCAGCAGCCTCAAACTACTGTAACCAGAGGCTGTAAACCACAGATAATTTGAGCAGAAAAACAGTAGCTAATGGGACAGAGAGATGTTGGAGATTTAGATTAGTATTTGTAGACATACATTATCACATAGAAATGCTCCTTGTCTAGGCAGCAGGAGAGAGTATCATCTACAGTAGCTTAGAACCCAGAGCATATGTGGCATGCTCACAAGAATAAGAACTCTAGACTTTGGTGTCTTATCTTTCGATTCTGTCCACAGCACTTCTCTGGTCACTCATCAGAAACACTTTAGGATTATGCTTGAAGGTAGAGCAATTTAAGCTGGTTTGCATACATTCAGGATATTAAATAGTATTTAAAAATCCCCACTATTGTTTCACTCATGTGCCAAGATAGGATTAATGCAAGTTGGCTATGTTGATGAATTACCACTACTAGTGAGACTTTACCTGTGCCTCTTGTTAAGATTTTTAAAACATTTTCATATTCATAATCTTATTTGATCCTCAAAGTTCTTCTATGAGCAGGGCAGAGATTGTTAGGCTTGGCTAAAGGAAAAATCTTGTAATGTTTACAATGATTCAAAAGTAGAGTGGGCAATCAGGGTGGGAAGGGAAGGTGAGCATGGGCTCACCATTCTAGGGGGGTTTTAGGCAAAGACTGGATGGTCCCTTGTTCAGGAATAGAAGGATTCCTCTGAGTGCCCTCTCCTCCAACTCTGAAAGTCTAAGACTCTATGAGGACTAGAATGGGGGTCCATTTTTAGCAATGAGGAAATTGATATATTAAATAATTTGACCAAGTTCACACAGATGGAAAATAACAGAGACAGACCGGAATGCTATACCCAAGTTCAGGATTTATTAAATTATATGTATCTTTACAATGAAAAAAGCACACCTTCCTAGTTCATCCCCTCCCACACTGTGGATACTAGTTGGGGCTGCCAGACCCTTATAGAGAAAAAATCAGGAAGGGGCTAGCTTTTCTGGAACCCCAGAAACTTGTCTGACTTTTGAGAACATCCAGACAAGTATTCTTGGTGAAGGAATTTAAGTACAAAAAGTAGCAGGAATTTGTATACAAAACAGAGTGGACTCCTTGTGATGAGTAATTTGATCTTTTGCTGTTCTACAAAAAAGATTGGGGAAAGGCATTAAAAGGGGATAGAACAAATCTTCATATCTTGTTCTGGTCTTTGTCCATGCACCAAGTCAAATCCGGAAAGCCTGAACTTTGTGGTTACTAAGAGCAGAATTTCCCAATCCAAACCAATACTATGAATGGTTTAATACTATTCATATTTCAACACCAATTTTGACCCCAGGCAAATGAAAGAGCTAGGGGTAGAAGTAGGAGTGGAAGAGAAACAAATATTTAAAATTGGAAAGGACCCGAGTGGCCATGTATACTACTAAGACCCTCCCCCCATTAAAAATGAACATACTGGGTGCCAGAGAGGTTAAATAAGTTTCCCTAGTAACCATGATAATCAATTAATCAATCATTTATTAAGCCCCTGCTATGTGCTAGAGGTTGTACTACCTGCTAAGTTATACAAATACAAAGAATGAAACAATCCTTACCCACAGGGAGCTTCTACTCTAATTAATAAATCTAACCATACAAAGAATAAATCTAAGGAGGATAAATACAAATAATACAAACTGTTTAAAAACAAGATCATTTTAGAGAGGGCCACTATCACAAAGACCTTCAGTAGAAGATGGTATCTTCTTGAAGGATGGGATTCTGTGAAGTGGAGATGAGCTAGGAGTACATTTCAGGAATGGGGAGGAGATAAAGTACTCTATATAACGGACAGAGAAAAGGTCAGTTTAGTTGGATCACAGAATATGCTAAAAGGAGAGTGTATAGTGAGACTGAAAAAATAGGTTGGGCCCAAATTGTGAAGGGTTTCAGTACCAAAACAGGAATTTAAATTTGATCATGGAGGCAATAGGGATCCAATAGGGAGTTTATTGAGTAGGGAACAGACATGGTCACATCTGCACTTAAGGAAAGTCACTTTGGAATCCATGTGGATGATGGACAGAAGGGGAGAGAAATAAGAGGCAGGGAGGCCAGTGAAGAGACTGCTGCAATAATATAGGTAAGATGGACTAAGGTAGCAGCAAGGGAATTGAGAGAAGCAATTAGATTTAAAAGATGTTGCTAAGTATACAGAAAGCAAGATCTGGCAATTATTTGGTTTTTGTGAGGTGAGATAGAATGTGCCTTCAAGGTTGCTGCCAAGGTTACAAACCCACAAAGAATGGTGATGCTTTTGACAGAATTTAAGTCTGAAAGGGGGTAGGTTTGAGAGGAAAGTCAATGAATTCTATTTTGGACATGTTGAGTTTGAAATATCTCAAATGGAATTTGAACCTATGTCTTCTGATTCCAATCTAAACCAGTCTGGCATACTTTCCCCTTGCACCATGGCACTAGGAAGACAGATGTTAGTTCTTATGCTAATAAATTTTCAGAAGCAAGGATTGTTGATGATACTCATTTGAGAGAGGGAACTTTGCTTCAGTCTAGCACAGGTAACTGAAAATAGTATTTTAGAAAATTCTGCAGAAATCAGTCAAAAAGCATTTATTCAATGCGTATTATGTGACTAACACTGTGGCTGTTGGAATAAACAACTCTTTATGTCTTGAAGTGTGTAGTGGTGGGTAGGGTGTCTAGGGCTGAGATTCTAAGCCACAGTACATGGTAGACCTCAATGCCAGTGGATAAATGAAGTAGCTGATAGATAAAAAGATAAAGGTTCACACCTACATTGTTCCAAGCTTTGTGCTAGACCCTAGGAAGAAAAGACAAAAATAAAGCAGAGACTTTTCCTCTCCCACTGAGGAGAAACAAAGTATAGATATAAATATATATACATACATACAAAATATACAAAGGCTAAATACAGAATGATTGGGAGACACTGATAACTGGGGAGATTAAGTAAGGTCTTATGAAGATGGTAGTACTTTAATGGAAATTTGAAGAAAGCTAGAGATTACAAGAGGTGCTCTTGAGAGGTCATTCCAGATGGGACAAAGATGGGAGAAAGAACATTGTGTATGAATCTAATTTCTGGTAAACTTCCTAGAGGACCCAGCAAGACAGGGAACAGGAAAGGTAAGTACATGTGGGTTCTTAAGCTATCATCACCCCTGTTTCAGAGTAGTTAGTACTCATATCCCAAACCTATGATTCTGGTGTGTTTTGTGTAAAAGACCTAGTTCCCCATTTGGAACCCAAACTGATAAAATCTTACTCCATCCAAATCTTCCCTGGAGAAGAGAAGACTCAGAGGTGACAGAGTAGTTATTTTGAAATTTTGAAAGGATGCCATGTGGAAGATAAAGGATATTTATACTGTGCAAGAGGACAGAGGTAGAGATATGGGTTGAAAATTTCAGAAAGACAAATTTAGACTTAAAGGATTACAGGAAAGCATCATAGTTTTAAAGCTAGAAGCAACCTTAGGGGGCATCCAATCAAATCCCCTCACTTTACAGATGAGAAAACTGAGGTCAGGAAAAAAGGAAGTGATTTGATTAGAATTACATAGATAATAAATGGCAAAGCCAACAATTTAAACTTAAATCCCATGACTTCAAGTTCATTATTCCAAGTCCAGTGCCCATTCTACTGAACCACATCACCTCTTTTATAAGACAAGGAGAATGGACTGCCTGAGGAGGTAATAGATATCTCTCACTGGAAGTCTTTAAAAGTGGACAGTTTGAGAGTGTTATATTAGGGATTCATTTGAGGGCATGGGTTGACCAAGATGAGCTCTGAATGCCCTATCAATTCATAAGTTCTATGACTCTATGAAATGAACTTGGGGATTGTACAAAGACATTTTCACTTGTGTGGGTATCTAGAGTCTTAGTGGTGAAATGTCATCTTCCTAATTTTCCACAAGACTTCATACATCTGAATCCTTTACCTGGACTTTCTAAAGGAAAGAAGATCTATGTTCCCTAAGCCGAAGGAAGATGAATACCTCACATGTGTCCTTTGTACTTTTACATTTTCCATATACTTTCCTAGAAACAACCTTAAGAAGGATATAGTGCAGGCATTTTCATCCCTATTTTTTCAAGTGATTAAAATAACTCTCAAAGAAATGAAAGCACTTGCCCCAAGAACAGCTTCCCAGACTGCTGGACAGCTCCTTTGTTAATTACTGAATAGCCCTGGATTCCCACCTATGCATCTCCTCTTGAAAGGATTACTCACCTTCAAGGCTTTTCCTCCTCCTTTCAAAGCTTTCATCTCAAAGCACACTGCCTCTGAGATGAAAGCCCAGCTTCTGACCTCTCTATCTCCAGCCCCTGAGCTTTTTCTTGGCAGATCTAAGAAAAAGGCATGGAGGGAGCAAAAACAACTCCCTGCATCAGACCAACTTAGCTGGCCCATGCTCTCCCCTATCTGTTTTGGCCAACCCACCACTGTGACTGCCCTACCACTGCCACCACATATATAGTTCAGTACCCAGGTTAGCTCAGCCTAACCAAGAATGGTGATAAGATATAAAGGCATTTTCCTGCACACTCCCCCCCCCCCCTTACTAGAATTGCTAATGACTGACTTGAAATAAAGACCTTCTTCTGTGTTTTCTTCACTGGACCCTGGTCTCCTAGATTTCCCTAGGAGTTCCTTGGTTACAAAGATTTGACCCACTTGGAGCAGTGTGTTTAACATGAGAACAAAATTTCCTCACTATCCACAACATCCACCCAGAATCACAGTGATTCACATGTGCATAGTTTGGGTGTTCGATAGATAAAGCATGTATGAAACATGGATACTAAAAATTCAACACAAAAAATGTCAGAAGTGTGCAGTCAGTGGGTTTATTCCTTTTGAGCTCAAGAAAAGGAAGGTATATACTGCCAGGTCAAGGATTATCAGATCTATTTTTTGACTGTACAGTGAAGTGTAATTTTTTTCTTTCTTTTTTTTTACAACTGCAAGTTCATCTTATTTATTCTTGTAAATGTTCTCAGACAATGTTTGTAATATGAGCTGTGTTGCAAATCCATACAATTAAATCTGTGATCCTAAGATTCATGTTTTCCTAGGAGATTTGCATTGGTGTCTTATTGTCACTGAGAAAGCATTCACAAAATGTCTTGGAAAGAAAATCAGAGGAACTGCCTGCAGCATTACTACTTTTGCTCCCTGACAATAGCTCCCAACTAGCTCTAAATAATAGGCTGTCCATAATGACCAAAAATGTCAAAATAGTCATTCCTCATGATTTTCTGCAGTCGTCATGGACCAAAACTAGGGTGGGATGACTTGAGGTTTGTCCAGATTTGGGGAGTGCCAAATTTAGAGGGCACTAATAGTCCTTCAGCTGCAATAGCAACAAGAGATCTTAGCACCTAGTTAGCAAGAACTGAATAAGAAACTGTTATACATGATGGGTTGCTATGAGTTCATCCCTGAGCCTGTCTTGATTCTTCAATACTACACAAGGCAGCCCCATGATAGTATATTAGAGACTCCCTTTTATAAGATGGTGGACTGTTCCTTTATCCCTCAAGTGATGGCATACTTTGTGCTCCTTGCCCCTGGGATGAATCATCATACTTTCCCTATCATAAAATTTCCTGACTAAGGCTCTAATATGCCCTAAATCCTCTTATGCACTTGATCTCTCTTTCCCTATTGCTCTCTCCTTTGCTCACTCGCTCTCTCCCTCCCTCCATTTCTGCCCTCTCTATTTTTCCCTTTTTCTCCCCATCTATCTCTCCTTCCTCTTTCCCTTTCTCTCTTCCCTTTCCTACCTTCTAGATTTCTTTACCTTTTCTCTCTCCTCCTCCTTCCCTTTCTTCTTCCCTTTCTCTCCTATTCCTCTCTAGTCCTTCCTCCCTGTCTGTTTTTCCTTCTCTAGTTAAAACTGAGTTTAAACTCTTACAGAACAAATAAACTGTCACACACACACACACACACACATAATGCACAAATAGTCTAGATAAAGTTATTGAGAGATATAAGTATCTCCAATCCTCATGGTTTTTCATTCACTATTTGAGGCAAATTCTATATAATCATTAGATTAATTTAAGGATGTGTATTTGGTATACTAGCAAGAGAGTTGGCTTTGGTGTTAGGAAGACCTAGAGGCAAGTATTACCTGTATGAAACACATACCATCTGTGTGACCTTGAATAGGTCACAACTGCTCAGTGCCCCCAGGCAATGCTTAGAGACTCTCAGTTACGAAAGACCTTGCTGACCTTGAATAGCAGAGGGAATTCCCTTACCTTGGAAGTACCTTAGAACAATGACATTACAGGTCCAGGCCAAAAAGCCAGGAATTTCAAAAATCCATGAGCCTATACAGGTATATATATACATGAGTATACTTGTGTTAGAATAAGACTGTAAATTATGATGAAATTCTATTTTCTGGAATTTGATCAGGAATTAACATTCTGTATCCTTATAAGAATATTTTACATGGAAATTACAGCCTTTCCAGTGTGCATAATGGAGCAAATTTTGGGCTTATTTTGAGGGGGAAAAAGCAGAAGGAAGATATCACTCAGAGCAAAGAAAGTTCATTGTAATTCTGTTATTTCTGAATCCTGTCTTCATCCCAACTCCAGTTCATAGTACAAAACTTCGACATTTGCCAACTGGCTGATTTTCCCCTTGGGGGCCCAGCTTTGTGCCTGAGCCTCAATCTCTGGTTTCCATTGGTGACTGCTCAGTCAGCAGAGACAGAGATGTCACTGAACAATTTCCTCCAAGCTGGGCATGCTGGCATCTAAGACCTTGTCACTTTGGAGAAATTGGATTCCAGAGCAGTGCACCGTGACTTGCTTTTCTGAAAGTGTCACTAGTTAGAGAGATCATCTGGAACACCCACATGGAAGCTGCTCTGTGCCTGAATGACTCAGGAAAATGGTCTAAAGAAGCAGCAAAGTGTAGCCATAGTAGCAAGCAAGGGACTTGCAGAGGTCTAGTCCCAAAGTTGACTTTATTGAAATAACTACTTGCCCTCTCTAGGTCTTAGTTTCTTCGGACTAGTCACCAGGGGGCAGGACAGAGCAAGGCTAGGCATCCTTTTATCTCCAAACACTGAAATCAAGCAATGAGTAGCCTGTCTCACTTCACACAGATGGAGAGAACTTCATCTCCCCATCCTAGAACCAACAAAATTATTCTAGAATTTCTAGCAGCCCAAGGTTCCTCTCCAGGGGAAAAGAAGCTGTTTTCCCCACAGCACTTCCATTTTTTTTGACTGTCTCTATAACTGTAGGTCTAAAAGCAAGGATTGTTGCCATTTTGTGTCATTGGCAGTTTGGGGAAGCCTATAAACTCCTCCAAATGATGTTTTAAAATGCATTAAATATGCAGGATTTCAAAAGAAACCAATTGAATTGAAATACTTATAAAAATATTCTTAATAAATAATTCCTAGATCTAGAGGATGTAAGTATTTACATGACCTCCTCCATGACCTGGGGTCTCCACTTATTTACCCATCTTTCACTAAGGATCAATGGCAACTCATTATTTAGATCCCTGAGTAAATTTTAAGTTTCCCCCTTTTTCTCAGTTTCACTCCTTACCTTCATCAACCAAGCCATTTTGGTTGGTGACCATCAAGTTTTAATAGCATTATTACTATAGCAAAGAAATTATTGTAGATAATTAGAACACAGTTTATTTGCAATGCTGGCTGCCTGAGGCTACAGCCAGCAAGAAATTTGAAATGACTTCTCCTCTCTTTACTCCCCCTCCCTTCTCTGGATGGAGGATAAAATTGTAGGCAATAGTAGGAAATTAAATGGAAAATCATTCCACAGCTACATATGGAGAAGGGGAAAGGAAGGTGTCTGAGATCCAATGTAAATAGTTCTGCAGGCCACTTGATGACATCTTAATGGCACCCAATCTCCTCTGGTTTGATAGCCTCAATCCTGTCCAGTCACACTTTGAGTTTCACAATCTCCCCTGGGGTCTTTAGGTGAGGCAATGGTCACATGATTTAACTCTGCTCCCAGTTTGAAAAGGCTATCCCAGTCCTGCATAGATTTTTTAGCATATCCACCATGGCTACATCACCTTCCCTGCTTCAATACCCCTTTGCAGAAGTTCACTTGAATTCAAATAACTGACTCTTGAAATGCCTGCCCATCCAAATATCTTCCAAATGTCCCAGGCTTCCAGGAGTCATATCTGTAAAATTATAAGATTACACAACATGTTTTAAAGAGCCCTTTCCAACTCAGACATTCTGTTTTTTATATTCCAAAGTCCCTTTTAGCTTTCATATTCTATATTCTAAGAATCTTTCTACCTCTTAGTATTCTATGCTGTTCTAAGGTCACTTCAGATTCTGGCATTCTATACTATATGTCTTGAGGTCCCTTCCAGATCCACATTCTATAATCTGTGTACTAAGGCCCCCTTCTGGTTTTCATATTCTACACATTCTAACTAATTCTGACTTTTGGTATTCTAGATTCCTCCCAGTCCTGACTTTCTTTGCTTTAAGGTTTAGCCCTGATATTCTGTATTCTAAGGTCTTTTCTAGACCTTCTATTCCCCAGGTCTTGCTCCCTCTTATGAATTTTCTTATCACTGTCAAGGTCATCACCATCCTCTTGGTCACCTGGACTTGAAACCATGGTGTTATCATTGATTCTTCACTTGAAGTCACCTCACACATCTATTGAGTATACTAAGATTTCTATAACTGAAACAAAGGGCTCCCACTCTGGGGATGGTGAGCCAATCTCATCCTTCAGATCCACTTCCTACTATCACTCTTTTAAAATGAAAATGTGCTTTTTCTTCTTGACACTGCAAATCCCTCTACAAACATCCCTGATCTCATTGCATCCCATCTTCTCCAACAGATTTCCTCCTCTATCATTCTATCTCAGTAATCTTCAGTATCTCTCTACCTAATGTTGCCTGCTGCCTACAAACATGCCCACATTTTCCCCATCTTCAAAAGACCCTCAATTGTTGAAATTGATCTAATCATCCAATCCTACTATCTACAGTTCTATATTTCTCCCCCCTTTCATGGTTAAACCCCTTTAGATAGCTATCTATAATCAGTGTCTCTATTTCCTCTTCACTTTGACTTCTGATTTCATCATTCAACTGAAACTACTTTCCTCATAGTTACCAAAAATCTCAATTGCCAAATCTAATATCCTTTTCTTAATCTTTATTCATTTTTATTTGTCCAAATCTTTGACCATCCCCTTCTCCTTGATATTCTCTTCTCTAGGCTTTCAAGATACTCTTCTCTCTTGTTTCTTCTTTGTCAATCTCCTTCCTGAATCTTAATCTGAGTCATACCTACTCACCATGGGAACCCCTAAAGAGTGAATTCCAAAGCCCTTTATCTTTCCAATCCTATTGGAAATGAAAACTTTATGGTCCCACAAACTCTCATGGATTTAATTGTCATCTCTATGGAAATGATTCTCAGATTTATTTATCTATCCCTAACCTTTTTTTTGACCACTAATTTTGTATCACTATCTACTAGATATCCACAGCTAGAAATCCTGTAAACATCTAAAACTCAACATATCCAAAATAGAAGCCATTACCTTTGCCTTCTTCTGAATTTCCCCATTTACTCTCAAGGGCACTGCCACCTTCCCAGTCACCTGGGCTCCGAATGTTGGTATTATCCTTGACATACTTGACTCCTCACTTGCACTCACCTCACAGATCCTATCAGTTGGCAAGTCTTGTTTCTACCTTCACAAATTCCTTCAGTATGTATCCCCTTCATTCCACTCACACAGCCACCACTTAAGTATACCATCATCTTCCCAACACATGGTCTGTTTCACTTGCATTCTGATTAGTCTCCCTATGAACTTGGATAGACTTTGGGAGATAGTGGAAAATAGAAGGGCTTGGTGTACTATGTTGTTCAGTCATTTCTATAATGCTATAGTTGTTCAGTCATGACTGAATATCTGAACAACAAAATTTTTTGTTTCCCAGCCTCAAGTCTCTTATCTACCCTAATCCATTCTCCATTCAGCTGATCCTGCAACTTAAGTCTGTGACCCTATCAACCCCACCCTTACTAAGTAAATTCCAGTGGCTCTCTATTACCACCATGGTCCAATATCAAACCCTCTATTTGATTTTTTAAATTTATTTAAGACAACGGGGTTCAGTGACTTACCCAAGGTCACACAGATAGGTAATTTTTAAGTGTCTAAGGCTGGACCTGAAAACTCAGGCCCTCCTGACTCCAGGGCACCATCCTCTAGCTGACCCACCTCTGTTTGACTTCCAAAGCACTTCACAATCCCCTTTCCTAGCTTTCCGGTCTTCTTACACTTTCTCCCCTTCCACTTACTCTAAAGAAGTCCATCAAGACTCATCTTGTTTTTCCCCACACATAAAAGTGATCTCCCAACTCCATGTCCTCCAGGCCCAAACTGTTCTCCCTCCTCAGCTGCATTGGTTAAGCCTCCTGGCTTTCAAGAAATCTCAGTTAAAATTCTGCCTTCTTCAAAGAGGCCTTTGCTGTTTCTCCCCAATATTAGAGCTTTCCCTCTGAGATACCCTCCATGTATCCTGTTTATAGCTTTTATGTAGATAGTTGTTTACATGTTATCTCCCCATTAGATTATGGGATCCTTAAAAGCAGAACTATTTGAGAGGTTGTTTCTTATTCCTAGACCTTAGAATGATGTCTTTGCATATACTGTTTAGGCATTTCAGTCATGATTCTTCATGACCCTTCATGACCCCATTTTCTTGGCGAAGATATTACAGTGGTTTGCCATTTCCTTCTCTAGATCATTTTACAGATGAGGAAACTGAGGCAAACAAGGTTAAGGGGCTTGCCTAGGTCACATAGCTAGTAAGTAGCTGAGGTTGGATTTTAAATCTTCCTGACTCCAGGGTTAGTGACCCATCCACTATGCCACCTGGCTGCCCCTCCTAGCACATCAAAGACACATACTAAATGCTGATTGATGATTAATAATGACAATGATCATGTTGATAACAACTAGGAAAATTCTGATAAAGGATCTCTATGATCCAACATTGTCACTATGTGATAACTATAAATATCCAGCCTTCTGCAGACACTTGATATTTCAGACATTGATGCTGCTTTTATAAGATATTTTAGAGCCTGTTTCTGTTCCCTTTCTATTGTACCTGGCTACGCATAAACATGCCTACATTTCCTCACCTTTCAAAGTTCCCCACCTGATTCACTCATCCCCACTAGCTATAGCATTAGGTTGAACACCAAATGTAACCTTGTGATGACTGTCATTTTTCTGAGAGGGTAACAGTGTTAGGATTCCAAAGAAGCATCTCCTCAAACCAAACCAATCCACTCTGAGGTTTGCCTCCTAAGAGGCCATTTTTTTCAGTGAATCAGGAAAAAAATAAAAAGAATAGCAAATGAATCATGAGCATCTTCCTGAAGGCCCTGCCCATCTGTGTGGGCAGCATGGGGACAGATGGCAGGTCTTTGCTGGGCTCATACTCTCAGATCTCCTCAGAGGTCACCTGACTAGTCCAATCTCCCATTCTAAGCACAAGTATCCTTGACAGGGGTCATCGACTCCTCTGCTAGAATACTTCTTGTAATGAGGCACTCATCACTGTTTTGAGACAGAAGTAGAATGGAACTGATAGCAGGCATGTGGCCCTCACAGGGAGCCTTGTCATTTAAATTCTGTATAGATGCCAGCAGCTTCAGACCAGATCAACTCAAGGACCACAGCAGGGTGGGCTAGGGGAATAGCCTTTAACTCTATCAAAAGCAACATGATGTAGTAGAATGAGCCCTAATCTAGGAGTCAACAAACCATAAACTTGCTGAATATCCCTGGGTCCTTAGTTTACTCCTTTGAAAATGAGGAGGGCTGGACAAGATAGCCTCTAAGAACCTCCATTCTTCTGCTCCAGCTCTGATGGGCTATGAAAATCTAGTAACTGTAATATAAGCTTAACTGAGAGTCTTTTCAAAGTGGGGAAATTAAGCAGACATTAAATACCTGATTGCCTAAAGCTTTGGAGTCAGTTTGATTCCCACATTTATCCTCCTTTTGCCAGAATATCTTTGATATTTTGCAGGACTGGCTATGTGGTCTCTAAGCCCCTTCCAGTACTCATACTCTTCATTTTCCAATCACATGGCACAAGATATCATTGAATGGCAGAGCTGGCAGGATCTGCAGAGATCATCCAAGCCACCTCTTTCATTTTACAGATAAGGAAACTGAAGCTATGTGTGGGAGGGCATGACTTAGCCAAGATCACACAACAAGTGAGAGACTGGAAGTCCAAGGGAAAGTCTCAGATAATTTCATTTAATAACAGTCACATGAAATTCTCTTTTCTTCATTTTATAGAAGAGGAAACTGAGACCTGGAAAAGCAAAATGTCCAAGGTTAGCACAGAGTCTAAGTTCATTTAGGAAGTCATTTAGCTAAGAGAAAGCTCTTCCCCTACCCCTCTCAGGACCAGACTTTTTCTGATGGGGGAGCTGAGTCCTTTCCTTTTAATTAGCCAGTCTTTCTTGCTGCTGCTTCAAGTGTGTGGAATGATTCTCTCAGTTCCCATCTCATCTGCAACATCAGGGGGCTGATAGGGCCTGGAAACCTGAGTGGGGACTTGGGAGCTGTTACCAGATGCAATTGCTCACCGAACTACAGAAGCACCAGGAGCCCCAAGAGAAACCTTGCATCTGAGGAACCAAATCATATGCTGAAGGAGAGAGCTGCCTGGCTTCCTAATGCAATTATGTGATGTTTGCCCCCTGCCTGCCTCTCCTAGACACTCCTCACTGGGGCAATAGGAAAACTTAAGTATCATTGGTTTTAAGCCTAGGCCCCAAGGCTCTGGTGAATGAGATAGTTCCATCTGGAGTAGATCTTACTGGAAAAAGAAAGGCAGAGAACTAAGTGATGGAAGGAGACTGTATCCAGTGCCAGAAACTAACTGGATGACTTCAAGCAAATCCCTTCCTTCTCTGATCCTCAGTTTCCCCATCTATGTCATGAGGGAGTTGGATGGTCAACATGGTGTAGGGGGTGAATAATAACTGGATCTGGTGTCAGACAAACTGACTTTAAGTATGGGTTTTGTTGCTTTGTGGGTATCTCTGAGAATGTGATCTCTCTGGGGCTCAGGTTCTTTATCTATAAAATATAAGGTTTGAGCTAGGTGATCTTTGTAGTCACTCCTACTTTTTTTTTTTTTTTAGGGTTTTTGCAAGGCAAATGGGGTTAAGTGGCTTGCCCAAGGCCACACAGCTAGGTACTTAATAAGTGTCTGAGATTGGATTTGAACCCAGGTACTCCTGACTCCAAGGCTGGTGCTTTATCCACTATGCCACCTAGCCTCCCCTATCACTCCTACTTTTTAAATTTATTTTTAATTTATGTAATAACACAAGCAATTCCATAATAGAGTATACTTTAAAAAAAAATGATTACACATGAAACTGCAAATCTATTACATATAACTTGCTGTTCTTTTTTAAAAAATATATAGCCATCGGGGTGGCTAGGTGGCATAGTGGATAAAGCACCAGCTCTGGAGTCAGGAGTTCCTGGGTTCAAATCCGGTCTCAGACACTTAATAATTACCTAGCTGTGTGGCCTTGGGCAAGCCACTTAACTCCATTTGCCTTACAAAAAAACCTAAAAAACAAAACAAATATATAGCCATCATATAAATTTCTTTTTTCTTTTCTTTTTCCTTCCCTCCCCCCCCCACTCTAGAGAGATGGTGACCATTAGTTACAAATAGGCATATATTTGTAAAAATACTTCATCAGTTCTTTCTCTAGATGGAGATAGCATCTTTCTTCCTATGTCCTTTATGGTTAATTTGGGCATAATGCTTAAAATGATATTCTCAAAGTCACTTAAAGTTTTAGTTCTAGAGTCCTATATGAGCCTAAGCTTTAAGATTCCTTCCAGTTCTAAATTCTATGATTTGACTTTTCCTGACTCTCCCATGGGGCCCCAGCACTCAGAATGGAAACTAGAGTTAGACAAATGGACATCCGGCTGGACACAGTCTGGGGGCAGGGGCAACATAAGGGACATGTTTTAATATGAGCTTTTCATAAATATACAGTTTTTTAATCCCATCAGATCCTGCTCACTGTGGTATATTCTTACCTGTGCTGAGTAAAGATGCCTATGATACAGAAAAGATCCTTAGTCTCCTTGTGGCAGTAATTAAATATGAAGGAAGAGGGAGAGATTTTGGCAGAGATGGGGATAGGAGCTGACTTCTGCTCCCAACCTCTGTCTCTGTGAAGAACACCTTAGACTGGAACAACAAAAGGAGGAGGGAGAAGAAGACAAGCAGTGGACCTTGTGGGCATTGTCATGTTAACCTTCCCTCAGGGAGTCCAAATGTGAAAAGGAAGGAGGACACAGAGGATTGGGTGGGCTGCTGGAATTCCAAATCACAGAAGCTGATGAAGCAAGGAGGACAAAGTGTGGCTTAGTTATAGGAAAAGTATATACACACATACATATCTATATGTCTGGATCTATATATGTTTATAAATGTATACATATGCATGGATGTCTATGCATATGTACATTATACACATAGATCTGTATATATCTATATCTCTGTATATCTGTATAATATCTCTATATCTATATTTCTTATCTCCCAATCTCTATGTGTATATATGTATATAATGCGCATATGTATATTTACACATACCCTGGATATATCTATGTATCTGGATCTCTCCATTACTTTATATGCATACATACACACATATATTCCCTTCTAGTATCCCATTTCTTTGGTCCCAAGATGCTGAGCTACGAGCTGGTATTCAAAAAATATTCCCAACTAGTCAGACTGAGATCCCTGTGGGTATCATACAGGACAAAGATACTTCAAAAAAAAAACAGCCAGCATGTGAGAGGGTCCATGGTACAGTGGGAAAAGTACTGACTCTGGAGTCAGAAGACCAGGGTTCAAATCTCTTTTTTTTTGAAACATACCCCTTGTGTGATCTTGAGCAAGCCTCAACTTCTCTGGGCCTCAGTTTTCCTCTTCTGTTAAAAAAAAAAAAGGTGGGTGATCTGGAATTACTCCTAGATTTATGATTTTGTATCCATGTTGTGGTTAAATCAGAGAGATAAAACAATGTGAACTCACTAGTGTCAGAGAATGAACTTAAATGGCATCTAAGGCTCTGTCCACTGCCCCTTAGTTATATCACATACTCATTCCATTCAAGGACACTATTTGTGCATCACTTGGACCTGCCCAGGGTCACAAAAACAGAGATGCTGGAAGTGAGTTTTTATAATACCCAATTAGACCCAAGAAGTTCAGAAAACCTTCTGCTCTGCTCCAGCTTGCTACAATAGAAATTACAGGTTTGTTCTCCAGGCCTCAACCAGAGTGCCCTTGATAAGACAATTCATCAGTTAAGTACCTTGAGAAAAAATACCTTGATTGGCTTGTAAAAGCACATCTCAGGTCAGAATAACCTCAGCTCATTTTGTTTTTTGATATAATTAAATCTTCAGTAGGCAATGTGAAATATAAGCATTGGTGAGGACATCTAGACCCACCAGTTGATGGGCTCCAGGGTAAGTGACTTTCTAATGCAAACATCCTCTTTGTTTTTGGATAAGGTCAGAACAGAATCTTCTCCAAGACATTATCCAGAGATGATGAGAACAAACAGTAGCCCTGGACAAAATAAGACATTTGGGGGATATTTGTGAACCTTTTCCTGCTTTTCTGATCTTCCAGGACCCAGTGATGAAGGAAGAAAATTAAGAAATAGAATGAGAGTCTGGAGGAACTGAATTCAAATATGACCTCAAACAATGGACTAGCTGTGTGACCTGGGGCAAGTCACTTAATCCTAATTGCCTCTAAAAAGAAGAAAGAAAGGAGGGGGAGGGAAAGGGAGGGGGGGGAGGGGGAGGGGAGGGGAAGGGAGAGGGAGAGGAGAATATGAAATATTGGATATACCAGATTCTTTGCTCAACAGAGAGCCAAAAACATCCTTATGAGGCAGTCTATTAATACAATGGATAGCACTCTTGGCCAGGAGTAAGAAAAACCTGAGTTCAAATCTAGTCTTTGACACTTACCGGGCAAGTCATTAGCCTCCCTGTGTCTTAATTTCCTCACCCTGTGAAATGGGAATAATAATAACACTGCTTCCCTTGCCTGAGAAACTTCTATGGTTCCCTATTGCCTGTAGGATAAAATTCAAGCTCCTCTTTCAGCATTTAAAGTGCTTTGCAATCTGGACCCAAGCTGTCCAGATAAATTACACATTACTCTCATTCATTCCTTCTATGCTCCCGCCAAATTGCTCTGCTTGCTCTTCTCTGCATACAACGTTCAATTTCCTGGAATACTCTGTCTCCTCATCTCCACCTCCTGGAATCCCTATCTCCTTCCAAGACTTGGCTCCAAGGCTATCTCCTACAAGCAACCTCTCCTGATGATCCCTCTTTCTATACCCCTACCAAAATTACTTTGCATTTATTTTGTCTAAATATTACATTTGAGAAGAATTATGGAATGAACAGAGAGCTACTCTCAAGAGTTAAAGAGCCCTGGTCTCAAATCCTATTTCTGAAACATAATATGGCTGTGTGATCCTGAGCAAGTCTCCATCCTTTTTAGTGCTCCCAGACAACTCTCTTAGACTAAAACCTGCAGACTAACTGCTATTCTGCTTTGGGAGAGAGAGAACTTACTCATTGGAAATTTAACACATCAATGAAATCACAGGTTTTATAAATTATATATAATATATTTGCACATGTGTATTGCATATATGCACACATATTACATATGTGTACATATCTATATTATAAACTATTTAATTATTTATGTACCTGCCACACACTCTTCCATCTCATTGTAACCTCACTGAATATAGAAATTGTCTCATTTTTATCTTTTGTGTACTAACACCAAAAACAGTGTCTGGCATAGTTAACCAAGAACACTTATTGAACTGATTAGCTCTGAATTACAGATGAGTAAACAGACTCAGAAAAGTTTTGTCACTTGCCTCGAACCACACAGTTATTAAGCATCTGAATTCATCTCTTAACTCAAGGTACAGTGCTATGATGATCATTTCCAACTAGAGTTGTCAGAAAAGATTTCAAAAAGAATGTGGTACAATGTTGTAGGTAGAAATTATAACAGAGTGGGGAACAACGAGATCAAAGACAAAAAGGTCAAAAAGAGAGGAGAATGTTCAAGAGAATGGTAAAAAGTCAACTTTGATTGTAGTATAAAGTATCATAGCAATAACAATGAGTTCATAGTTGACTATAAAAATAATAATAGTTGATAGTAATGATAATGATGGTAGCATTTGTATGCTAGTTTGAGGTTTGGAAAATGCTTTATTTATATGTTCTCATTGAGTCCTCACAACTCTGAGAGATAGGTTCTAATTTTACAGATGTAGAAATTGAGGCACAGTATAATTAAGTGACTTGCCCAGGATCAAACAGATAGCAAGTGTCTGAGGCAGGACTCAAACTCAGATTCTTTTGACTTCAAATCCACAGACTATTCTTTGGCTTCTTAACAAGGCAGTTAGGCAATACAGTGCTCTTTCTTTCATCTTTCCTTTCCCTTCTTTCTGTTTAATAAAACCTGGCAAGATACCTTGGGAATTAAAGCAGCCCCAAATCACTCTGGCTTTCAGTGACTGGTCAACAATAGGTTCCAGGCCAACCCCCCTTGGTTATTGTTTGGGACCTGACTGGCTTCAAGTAAATGTAAATAGCAATGGTTTTTGTTTGGTCAGAAACCTTGTGTTTTTTTTTTTACTTCACAAAAGAGATCGTTCTTTGCTTCATTTCTTTCTAATCTGCCATAATCACTGAATGATCATTGTCTCAATCAAACTGAGACCTGTTAAAGACCTTAGTTTAAAATTTCTAGTCATCCTGCTTCAAAATGATTCTGGAGGAGAAAGTGAGGCTGGTGACTTTGCACAGCACCCCCCCTTACTCAAATCCAATTCACTTGTATGTCATGGCATCACCTCCCTTATGTTATGGTCTTCTTGGAGAATGAAGGACAAACAACAAGAAAGAACATATAGATAAAATTGAGCATTTTGACACTGAAACAGAAAGGTAAGCAGGAATCAGACTATGCACATGATCTTGTGTGCAGAGATTATTCATGTTTGGTTAGGAATCTGCAGAGCCTAGAGTATAGCAGCCATTTAATAAATCACTGTTGGATTGCATCTATTCAGCAGATAGCATGGAGCCATCAAAAGCTTTGGACAGCGGAGTGAAATGATCAGAACCATGCACCAAGAAGATTAATCTGGCGGCCTGTAAAGTGTGATATTGGAAAGAAGGCCATGAGACCCGGATGAAGGCTATTACTTTAGTCTAGATGATAAATAATAAGGGCTCAAGCTAGAAGAGGCTCAATCAGCATAGAGAAGAGAAAACAGATGTACAAAATCTTGGGATGGACTAATTGAAGGATGTGAGAGAGAGGGAAAGGTCAAAGATAACCCCAGACTTACAAGTTTGGATTACTTGGAAAGTAGTGGTTTTGTTACAGACAAGTAAATCAGAAAGAGAAGGAAGATTTGAGTGACACAAGGGTATTCCTCTTGCAAATCCTTCAACAATTCCTTATTTCTAACCAAATAAAACTTATATAAGGAAAAATGTGTTCTTGTATTTTTATTTTCCTTAATTTGTTGTAGCCAATTAAGAAGTGAATCTTCCCTGCTCCATGGACAAGCCCCTTATTTGTGCCCTTGTATCCCATGCTCTGTTTTTCTTCCACAGATCATTTTGGCTAGTCTTTCTAATTTCTAACAACTCTCTGCCTGTTGGCTCATTTGCTTCTGACTACAAGTACACACAGGTCTCTCCCATGCAAAAGAACAAAAAAACCAAATCTCTCATTTTACCCTACCATTCCTTCAAGCTTTCAAGCCACTATACTATATCTCTCCCACTTTTTCTCAGTCACCCCCCAAAATTGTCTACATTTCTTGCTTCCATTGCTCCTTCTCTCTCTCCACAACCACTTGCAATTTGATCTCCAACCTCATAACTCAATTAAAAGTTCCCTCTCCAAAGTTACTAATGATCTCTGAAAAACCTTGTTTAAAATCCACATCCTCCTTACATATCTCTGAAACATATGACATTGTAGACCATTTTCCTCCTGAATAGGTTCTCTTCTCTCATTTCCCTTGATAATGTTCTCTCTAGGTTCTCCTCTTACACATCTGATCACTCCTGAGTCTCATTTGTTGGTTCATTGAGCATATCCTACTCCCTCCCTATGGATATATACCAAAGATTAGTCTTATGTATAATCATTTTCATTCCCTACACTATTGGTGACCTCATCAACTACTATGTATTCAATTATCACCTCTATGCAGATGACTCCCTATCTCTGTATCCAACCCAAGTCTCTTCTGAGGTACAGTCTCAAGTTGCACATGCCTATTGGATATTTATAACTATCTATATCATAACTATCTCAAACAGAACACATCTTTTCACCCAAATCCACCACTCCTCAAAAGTTCCCTTTTTTATGTCAGGGTTCTCACCATCCTGCCATTCTCCCAGATTTTTAATTTCATAGTCATCCTCAATTTCTCATTCTCTGTTATTCCTATATTCAACTAGTTGCCACATCAGATTGGTTCTATATAAACAACTCATTTTTCACTCATTCCTTATTCTCCAGCTACACCAAACCATTCTAACTCAGACCTTCATCATCTTTAGATTGGACTATTTGAATGATGTCTGAATTGGTTTCATTGACTTAAGTCTCTCCTTACTCCAATCCACTCAACTGTCAATGTGATTTTCCTGCAGTGTGAATCTGAACATGTTGCTTCTTGGTTCAAAAACCCCATTAGCTTCCTAGTGCTTCTAAGACTAAATATAGACTCCATTGCTCAGTATATAAAACCTGTCACTAATTGACTCAACTCATCTTTCTAGGTTTGTAGTGGGTTGTTTTTTTGGTTGCTTCTCATACTCATTTCATCTCCTCTCTCTGGGTCTTTGCATTGACAGTGCCCTCCCCCAACCTCACCATCCCCTCACTAAGAATGTACTTCCTTGCTCACCTCCATCCATTTCAACCCCTAGTTTTCTTTAAAACTCAGCTCAATTGTCACTTCTTATGTAAGGCTTTTTTTGGGGGGGGGATTTCCCCCACCCTAGTCCTCCCCACACTCCCTGAAGAAAGTACCTTGTCAATCCAATTGGAAATTTATTTTATGTATCATTTACATATGCAAAGGAAGCAGAGTAGAATGGATATAGAACCAGTGTGAAAATCAGGAAGGACTAGGTTTGGGTCCTTGTCCCAATGTGTGATCCTGGGCAAATCACTTATTATCTCAATGTCTTAAGTAGCTCTGCAAGAGTATAAGTTGCAGAAAGGATGAAGATATGAAGTAATAGAGAATCTCCTTACTCAACAATTACCTGAAATGATGAAATCACAGCTCTAGTTCCATACCCTATACAATATATGTATATTATATAACACATAGCATACATACATGTACACATACATTCATTCATGTTTATTATGTACATCATATGAACATGAAACAAAATGAAAATTTGTTCTATAAACATACATACATATATATATATATACTTTATAAAATATATGTATATGTGCTTACATGTGTACATACTGTCTCTTTTAAAACAATGCAAGCTCTTTGAGGGCAAGAATTGTTTCATTTTTACATCATATTCCCAGTGTTTAACACATTGTCTAGCAAATGTTGATTAGGTGATTTATTGACAGAATAGAAAAAATATCTTTCCCCTTCTTCAATTAGACTGATTTCATTGTGGTTCTTTGAAATCCCTTAGTAGAGGGAAATCATAAGTACTTTCATAGTGAACACCATGGAGAAAGGAGTGGGGAAGAAAAGGAGAAGAAGTGGGGTGATAAAAAGAAATGGAAGGAGAAACAAAGAGAAAAAGAAACAGAGAAAAAGAAGATAGAGAAAGAGAAGACAGAGAAAGGGAAGGGTGGAGGAGAGATGGGAGAGAGGATCATTTGAGACAAACTGAGGAGATAGTTGTTTCAGCTCAACCTGCCTCACCAAGCTAATCAGCTATTCCTCTATTCTCCAGCTTTCTGTTTTCTTCAGATTTAAAGATGTATAGTTTTATTGGCATCCCTGCTTTCCCATGGCAAGGATGTTTATGAAGAAGGGTTATTTATTTGGATCACCTCTTTCTGTTTCAGTGTGGACTTACAAACATCTGTTCCTTTTCTACTTAAGTCCAATGTATAATTTGCTCACAGAGCAGAACTGATTCTCCTTTAAGGAGAAAAAAATTTACCTTCTTAGGGAAAGAGGGAACATTCAGTGGGGGTGTGTCAGGGGGAGAGAGGGAATACTCTATGGCTAGGATTCTACTAGAATCTGATGTCTGATGTAAAAGCTGATTGCATATTTGGTTAAAGCTAAATTCCTTTCATCTTATTTTGATCTTTATAAATTTTTGTTGAAAAATTTTTAACTGAAATAGTCTGATTTTCTTCATGTCCATGGACTTCATCTTCATTCAATTCAATTCAGTCACTGAACTGAATAGATATTGGTTAGAACATTTATTGAATAACTTACATGCAAAACAGAGAAACAGGTATAAAACCTTAGAGCCAGAAAGACCTGCATTCAGCACTTGTCATGAACAAATCCTGGTTGTATAATCTCCTAAGCAAGACACTTAACTTATTATATTCCCAGGCACCTTTCTAAGTCTATCAGATAGAGAAGCTTTGCCAGTCAATATGGACCCCAGAAATATATTGCCTCCTTACCCTCAATCTATCTCTTTTGTCAGCCCAATGGATGGGCATTACACAATCACAAAATATTAAGAGCTGGAAGGGGCTTCAGACATCATTAGTTCCAAATCTTAGTATAGCTTTAGGTTTAGATCTCCCCCTCCCTAGAACCAAAAATTGTGATGCATGCTTTACTAGGTGCTGGAAATACAAAAAAAAAAAAAAAATACAGCAATATCCTCTAGTAGCTTACATTTTACATTCTAGGGGGAAAATGAAAGAAATATAGCCAAGGATGAGCTGATAAATGTTTGATAACCAGCTCCCCAGAAGAAAAAAAAAGTACTTTCACGTTTAATCTATGACATTAACATTTTCTCCAGTTCAATCAACAAAAAAAAACATCAAGTTTTGATTTGAAGCACTTACTAAAGTATAATTGTTCATGCTGAAAATTTAACAATCAGCTGGCTAAACATACTAGAAAGCACTGCACTCTACCAAATCCAGCATTCATACAGATAAGAAAATGCCAGATAATTGTAGAATAATTAGGGCAATTAGGAAAGAGAAAAGATAGCAGAATGCTAAAAGAATAAAATGAAGAGAAGCTCATTCATAGGTGTTTCCCAATGGTACCCTATACAAGGAGGATGCATTAAGAATTCTGAGTGGCTCTGCTGTAAGTAAAGGTGTGGTAACTAAAGTTTCTCTGAAGTTAGTTCTTTTAAACTTTTTTTCTCAAGAATGCAAAGATGGTCCCTCTCAAGGGCAGACTTGGAATCACCCCAATACCCTCTCAGAGTGACCAGTTCTGCCATCCTTCCTTGTCTATTCAGTCAAGCCAAGTTAAACATACAATATGCCCCTCGGGGCCATCATCTCCTACAAAATAGGGATAGAAGAAGTTTGACTAAACAACCTCAAATGTCCTTTCCAGTTCTAAATCTTTGAATTTTAGAATAATTATGCTATAGATTTCAGCAAGTCTCAGGTATCCTGTGTAAGCTGTGTGCTGATATTAGGACAGATGAACTTAGATGAAAAGAAAAGGACTAGAGAAATAGATGGCCCCCACTGAAATGGAGGTGAAATCTAGATCAGTGATGTCAGGAGGAGAGAATGGAAAATTAAAAGTGGACAGGGAAGGACAAATTTTACTTGCTTTCCAAATGTGCCATGAGAAATATGTCACCTGAAATACCTCTCCTGGAAGGAAGATGGTGTGGCATAGTGTAAAGCATATGATCCATTAGAAGCAAGCTTGTGATCTATGAGTGAGTTTTGCCCATTGGGATATAACATCTTCATTATCCAATAAGGAGTAGTGGCAAGAACACTAGGCTTAGAGTCAGAAGGCCTGAGTCTAAGTCCCCAACTCAGTCATTTACTACATGTATGACCTCCAGAAGACCTCCTGCCATTCTCTGGGTCTGTGCTTCATCATTGCTGAAATGAGGATATTGGAACTAATGATGTCTGAAGCCCCTTTCAGTTCTTAATATTCTGTGATTGTGTAATATCCATCCATTGGGCTGACAAAAAAGATAGATTGAGGGCAAGGAGGCAATATATTTCTGAGGTCCATAAAAAAAACCTTAAAAAGCTTCCTACTGCCTGGATACCACAGAAACACATACATTACTTTTAGGCAATGCTTTTGCATAGATTGCTTCAAAAAAATCAGAGCTAACATTCCTTCAGACATGACCATTAAATCAGCAGTGATGTATTGGCTTGATTTTTATGAAATTGCCTCAGAAATGCTAAATATCTTCCTGCTCAATAACTCATTGCCTCCTAGACTCAAAGAAACTTAGAGCTGGAAGGGACTTCAAAACTCTAGTAGTACCTCCTTTCCTGTGCAGGCCCAGTCTCCCCAAATGAAGATGTAAAACCCTGTCAGTGATTCCAAAGATCACACAGCACTTGATTTTTCTGGCTAAGATATAAAGTCAGCCCAAATTTTACAGTGGTCTTATATCAATTTTATAAATCAAATCAATTGCATCCAACTATATTTTCTTTCATTGTATTGAAGGGGACAGAAAATCTCCAGAGTACCCTCCTCATCTATTCCCTGACATCTTCTCCTTTCAATGTGATACCTCATAACTTGGCTGGCAGAACCTAGGTGCTCACCACTTGGGGTGTTGCAGATTTGTGCCTTATTGGGTAAGGGATTGATACTAGGGTTCAGTGAGACTTAACTTCCAGACCTCTAAGGCAGGAAAGGAGATAGCTAATCTCTTTCCTCTTCTACTCAATCTCACAGGTCAGTTTTACAATTTGATGCTTCCATTCCTTTTGAATCTGGACCTTCACTCAGCAAGAAAGGCTTTGACCAGCTCTGGCTGATGCAAAATGACTGACTCTCACAGGAACTACCAAAGTTCGGAGGTATTTGCTTAGTCACTAGAGTTCAGTGTTAAGGAGGTCAAGGTTATGGAATCAATCCAGAGTGGTCAAATTAGCTTGGTTTTGTTCCCTGGCTACAGATCAAACCCTAAACCTCCTCTCTCTGGAAAGCTGGTGAAATTTTCTATTTGGTTGTAGAGTTGGAGAATAAACAAAGGGCTGAGTCATATCCATTTCTTCCTTATCATCCCATGAGGAGATGGCAAGCAGGAGAGGCAGCGACAGAACTTCCCAGATGAAGAAATGACCACTAACTCAGGATAATGGTAGAGAGACAAGTGGTAGAGGAGCAAGAGTTCCTGGGCTAAACTGTGAAAGGGAAAAGGGAAATTCTCACAGATCCAGAGATGACAACAATGGAAAGAGAACTACCTGATTGAGTGATCAGAGATACTCAATCCAGAAAGAATTAGTAAATCTTTCTCAGAGTTAAAGGAACTGGGTTTGAATCCCACATCTGCTACTTAATACCTGTGGGTATTTGGTCAAGTCTCTCTGTACCTCAGTTTCCTCAAATAGGTAATTAGAAAACTTCTAGCTCTAAGCTTATGAGCCTATTTGGCCCAATCCCCAAAATGGAGTGAACCCAGACTCTGACCATAGATTTGATTTTTACCTCGATCATAGATTGGAACCTAATCCTAAACACAAATTAAGTGTCATAGAGTCAATCCTAGTCATGGATTCAATCCTTATCCTTAACCCACAGTGTATCCTCTCTCTGGTTACAGCTTATTCATAATGCTTGACCACAGACTGACTCTTTATCCTGGCCCCCGATATAAATATGTATTCTTGACCAAAATTGACTATACATATGAATCATTTCATATTTACCTTTATTTCTTCTCTGGATATGCCTCAGGGTAGAGACCAGCCAAGTTTTTTTTTTCCTTTCTGTCTCTCCCACAGAACAGAGCACACTGAGAAATAAATGTAGAGCTCTTTTAAGAAATATTTATCCAATGATTGACTGAGAAAATGTGAGTTAAAGAAGGATGGCACATTTCATCCTTCTGTAAATATACCTGTGATCCAGTCATTACAGACCCATAGGAAACCTGCCCTCAACACCCCAGGTGCCCACCCCCTCTTAGCCATCACCAAATGTTTGTTATTTTTAACACAACTTATTAATATGCCTCCTTATCGGCAGGAAGGGCCTAATTTTACAGGAAGCAACAGCTGCCCCAGTTAAATGACAGGCAATTGGAAACTAATGAGGTGAGAAATGTAGCAGGTTGGTGAGCCCATCACTCCCCACAGCTGAACTAGGCCCCCATGGAGTCCAGTGAGGGCGTGGGAATAGACCCTGGGAGACCTCACAAAACAGCAATTTCTCAGTGGCCTAGTGTCTGTGACTGATAAATAGAAACCAATTTCTTCCTAGAGAGCATGACTGGGACAGTACCATGGACAGCACTGCCTAGGCTCCTGAAATATACACCCCCTTAGTTTGGGATGATTAGGTTTTTTTGGGGGGGCGGAATGTTAGAGAGACTTAAGTTCCCCATTGTGCTCTCTTCACTGGAAGGAGCAAGTATATCTCCTGGAATCTGTCTTTTTCTATACTTTCACTCGTAGCCTTTCAGTAAATGTCAGAAGCCTATTCTTCTTTTGCTCTGTTATTCCTTTCCTTCATGATACAAATGACCACCTCTCAAAAGCAGGATTTAACTTCAAAACCTCCTCTCTCTGGACCATGGTGGACTAGGGCCCTAGAGGTTAACTGGACAAGGAAGTAATCCAGCTCCAATTAACTCACACTACTTCCCACAACCCTTCCCCAAGAAGAGCTATTTTTCTTCTATTTGTCCATTTTATTAGAACTCAACCACAAGGCAATAGAAGTCAAGGTATTTAACTAAATCTGACTTTAATGCTCATACTGACTGAAGAAAACTTGGTCCCAGCTAATTGAGATCCATGCCAACCCTTAATTCTTGCTTTATGGCAATTAAGGTCAAAACCTCAAGAGGAGCCAGGTTTGCTAACTGTCATTGGCACTAGAATGCCTGGATATATACAAAAGAAATGGAATAGTGAAGTATCAGATACACAGGACACAATGTCTGTCAGATATGAGACTGAGCTGGGTGAGTCAGGAGGAATGAGAAGAAACAATGGAATCTCTATAGAATATGATAGGGTAGATTTCTAATATGAAGATATGACTGGTATGTATATGGCATGAATAGATACTTTATGGGATCTGGCTCACCTTATCTCTAAAGAAGAATACAATTTCTGCCTTTGCAGAGGCAAAGGTCACATAGCTAGACTTCCAAAAATCTAGTTAGAGAGGAATAGGCAGAGTTCAGGACCACTATGACTGGATATATTGATATATCAGCAGGGTCTCTCAGACAATCAGAAGCCTTATCTTTATATATGCAGCATGCAGGATTACACAGTTGTGTGGACATATTGCACCAAAGAGACAAAATACAAAGTAAAGTTGAAACAAAAGCAACCTAGAAATAAAAATCACAGAAAAGGTCACCAATATGATAATGAAGGATGACAATGGATATATCAGCTAAGACCATCACAAAGAAAGAAAGAAAACCTTTAAAAACATTCATTCATTCATTCATCTCTGGTTTTTCTGTTTATTAATAGTTGACTAGTCTGAGTTTCTACTGTGTAATCTCACCATTGCTACCACCTATGAGCATTCATATGGTTTTATAGAGAAAACAAAATAGACAAACTATTGGTTAATATTATAAAAAGAAAGGAAGAGAGGCAGCTAAGTGATGCAGTGGATAGAGCACCAACCCTGGAGTCAAGAGGACTTGAGTTCAGATTCAGACACTTAATAATGGTCTAGTTGTGTGACCTTGGGCAAGTCACTTAACCTCATTGCTTTAAATTATTAAAAAAGACTTTAAAAGAAAGGAAGAAAGAAAGAAGAGACCCAAATTACCAGAATCAAAAAATGAAAACACTGAATGTACCAACAATGAAGATGAAATTAAAGCAATTTTAGGAGCCATTTTACCCAATTATATGCCAATAAAATTAACAATTTAAGTGAAATAGATAAATGTTTACAAAAGTATGCTCAGATTAAGAGAAGGAAAAACAGAATACTTAAATAACCCTATCTTAGAAAAAATTAAATTTAAAAAGTCATAAATGAGATCCCTAAGATCCCTAGGACCAGATGGATTTATAAGAGAATTCTACCAAACATTTAAGGAACAATTAATTCCAATGCTATAAAACTATTTGAAAAAAATAAAGTGCAACCAAATTCCCTCTATGATGCAAATATGGTTTTGATACCTATACTGTAAAGAGCAAAAACAAAGAAAGAAAACTATAGGTCAATTTCTCTAATGAATATTGATACAAAAAAATTAAATAAAATATTAGTAAGCGATTATAGCAATTTATAACAAAGATCAAACATTATGACCAGGCAGGATTTATATCATAAATGCAGGACTAGTTCAATATTAGGAATAATATAAATATTATTGGCCATATCAATAACAATATGATTATATCCAAGGATGCAGAAGAAACTTTTGACAAAATGTAATCCACATTCCTATTAAAAACCACCAGAAGTCATATGAATAAATGGAGTCTTTCTTTTTTTCTTTTTGCAAGGCTTGCCCAAGGCCACACAGCTAGGTAATTATTAAGTGTCTGAGACTGGATTTGAACCCAGGTACTCCTGACTCCAGGGCTGTGCTTTATCCACTGCACCACCTAGCCACCCCTACATGGAGTCTTTCTTAAAATTACTATCTATCTAAAACTAAAAGCAAATATCATCAATAATGGCATGAATTAGAAGCCTTCCCAATAATATCAGGGGTGAAGAAAAGATGTCCATTATCACCATAATTATTTGATATTATACTAGAAATTTGAATTAGAGCAATAAGACAAGAAAAACAATTTAAAGAAATAAGAATAGGCAATAAGGGGGGAAACTACCACTTTTTGCAGATGATATGACCCTAGAGAACAGAAAACTTTAGAGAATCAACTAAAAAAATTAGCTGAAGCCATATGCAACTTTAACAGACTTGCAGGATAAATAAATGTACATAAATTATCTGCATATATATGTGGTTATGCATGTATATCCATAAATACATATCCACATAGATATGTATGTCTAACAAAATCCAGCCAAAAGAAATTTTAAAACGACCATTTAAAATAATTGCAAGCAATATAAAATACTTGAGAGTATACTTAAGATAAACCCAAGAATTTTGTACTTTTTGTTTCTTCCTTAAGGATATGATTTCTCTCTCATCACACTCAATTTGGATCAATGTACAACATGGCAACAAAGTAAAGACTGACAGATTGCTTTCCGTGGAGGGGTCGGGGAAGGAAAGTAAGACTGGAGGAAAAATTGCAAAACTCAAATACAATCTTTAATAAAAGAAAAAACCCCAAACCAAAAACCCCACAAAATAAATAAACCCAAGCATTATATGAATACAATTACAAAACACTTTTTACACAAATAAAGTCAGATCTAAACAATTGGAGAAATATTAATTGCTCATGGCTGAACCAGTACAATTAGAATGATAATTCTGATAATTCTACCTAAATTAATTTACTTTTAAATACCATTTATACCAATAAAATTACCAAAGAATTATTTTATAGAGTTAGAAAAAATAATAAAATTTATTCAGTAGAACAAGAGGACAAAAATTGCACAGGAATTGTTGAAAAAACAATGAGAAGGAAGGTAATCTAGCAGTTCGAAATTTTTAAAGTGTTATATAAAATAGTAATTATCAAGACAAACAGGTACTAATTAAGAAACAATAGCAGATTGGTGGACCATATAAGGTACATGATATATAGTAATAAATGATAATAGTAATCTAGTGTTTAATCAATCCAAAGATTCAGACTTTGGGGATAAAAACTACTACTTGACAAAATTTTTTTGAACAACTGGAAGTAGGAAAGTTGAACAGAAAGTAGGTAAATCCAAACATCTCACAATATGTGCCAAGATAAGGTCAAAATTATGGGAGTCTGGAAAAATTAACCTATCAACTATATGGATAAGGAAAGGAGTTTATGACAAATGAAGAGATGGAGAGGATGTCAGGAAGCGAAGTTGATAATTTTGATTATATGAAATTAAAAAGTTTTACAGAAACAAAACCAATACAGTCAAGATTGGAGGGAAAGCAGGAAACCTGTGAGAGAGAAAAGGGAATTTACAGCAAATTTCTTTGACTAAGACCTCATTTCTAAAATATAGGGAACTAAACCAAATTTATAAAAAAAGAGTCATTCCTCAATTGATAAATGTCAAAGGATATGAATAGGCAAGTTTCAGAAGAAAAAATCAAAGCTATCCACAATCATATAAAATATTCTAAATAATTTCTGTTTAGAAAAATATAAATTATACTAACTCTCAATTGATCAGTATACCTGTCAGATCTGGCTAGCTTAATGGAAAAGGAAAATTAATGTTGGAGAGGATGCGGATAGGGACATTAATACTCTGTTGGTGGATTTGTGGACTAACTTAATGTTCTGGACAGCAATTCAGAATTATACCAAAAAGGCTATAAAATTGTGTCCTATAAGTACCACTACTAGATCTGATAGCTCTTTTTTGTAGTGATGAATTGTTGGAAACTGAGGTGATACTAACCAATTGGGGAATGGTTGAATAAGTTATGGTATAAGATTGTGATAGAATATAATTGTATTATAAGAAATGATGAGCAGGATGGTTTCAGTAAAACCTGGGAAGACTTGTATAAATTAGTGGAAAGTAAAGTGAGCAGAAAATGAGAACACTGTACATAGTATCATCAGTTGTAATGATGTTCAATTGTGAAAGACATACCTCTTCTAATTGATACAATAACCAAGACAATTCCATGATGAAAAATGCTATCTACCTCCAGAGAAAACTGATGAATTCTGAATGTAAATTGAAGACACTTTCTTCACTTTATATTTCTTGCCCTTTTTTTTGTAACAAGACTAATGAGGAAATGTGTTTTTCATGACTCCACATATAAAATTGATATGTTGCGTTCTCAATGGGTATTTACCACTACTAAATTCTGTATCCCAAAGAGAACAAAAGAAAAGAACCTCTGAGTATAAAAACATGTATAGCCATTGTTTTTGGTAGTGCAAAGAATTGGAAATTGAGGCAATGCTCATAAATTGAGAAATGATTGAAAAAATTGTGGTATATAATTATGATAAAATACTATTGAACTATATATAAAAATAATGAACAGGATGGTTTCAGAAAAACTTGGGAAGACTTTCATGAGCAGAACCAGAAGAATATTGTACACAGTAACAGAAATATTGTAATAATTACCTGTGAAAGACTTAGCTTCTCTTATCAATACAATATTCTGTAAAACTTTCAAAGGAATCATGATTTTAAAAAATGCTACCCATATCTAGAGAGAGAATTTATGAACTCTGAATGAAGATTGAAGCTTATTTTTTTACTTTCTTTTTCTTGTTGTTCTGTCATTTCAGTCATGTCCAACTCTTCATGATCTTCCCCTATGGTTTTCTTAGCAAAGTTACTAGAGAGATTTGCCATCTCCTTCTCTAGTTCATTTTATAGATGAGGAAACCAGAGGCAAACAGGGTTAAATTACTTGACCAGGGTCACACTACTTGTGTCTGAAATCAGATTTGAATTCAGAAAGATGAGTTTTTCTGACTCTAGGCCACTGTGTCACCTAGCTTCCCTCCCCCCCACCTTTTTTTTGCAACATGTTTAATGTGGAAATATATTTTGCATGACATCATATGTATAATAGGGATCATATTTCTTGCCTTCTTAATGGGTGGGAAAGAGTAGAGGAAGGGATAAAACTTGGAACTGAAAATTAAAATTTTTAAATCCTACAGTGCCTCAAAGTTTTGTTCTTGTCATTCAAGGCCCCTA
Source organism: Macrotis lagotis (assembly GCF_037893015.1). Taxonomy (NCBI): domain Eukaryota; kingdom Metazoa; phylum Chordata; class Mammalia; order Peramelemorphia; family Peramelidae; genus Macrotis; species Macrotis lagotis. The sequence continues at coordinate 353,065,418 of NC_133658.1, read as the reverse complement.
CAAAAAACATATTGCCCCCCCCAGTATCTTATTTATACTTCTCATTCTCCCCTGTAACCTACATATCTTGTATATATTGTTTGAAATAAAGAATGTTTTCATCCTTGTTTTCCTTGTACTATGTCCCTAAAACAGTAGGTGTATAATAATAGATATTTTCTGAAATATTTGTTGAATAAGAAGAAATGAGGAAAAGAAAGGAACATTCTGTGCTAGAAACTGGGGATACAAAGATAAGGTAGTCTTCTAAAAGACTGGGCTAACTAGGAGAGGGGAGGTGAACTGCCAGAAGATATAGTGTGTAAGCAGATAATTATCACTATTATCAGCAGAGAAGGAAGAAAGCACCAGTGGTAAATGGGATCTAGATAGGATTACCACAGGAGGCAACACATGAATTGAAACTGGAAGGAAGGAAGAGATTCTAAAGAGCATAAGTGGTAGGAGGAGGAAGGGAAAGGGTAGGAATTAGGGAAAGGAGAAAGAGAAAGAGATGGGGAAGGAAATTGAACAGCTTGGGCTATTCGCAGCTGAGCACTTTGGCTATGCAGAGTATTTGAGAGACAAAAAAACAGGCCAGCCCATGACCTGGGCCCTTATTGAACATTTGTACCTTTGCAGGGTTCTGTATCCATCAGAGCTCTCTCCTATGATTCTATTGAAGAATGAAATACCTCAATGTCCTCTAACCCTTGCCCCATCTGAAACCTCACTCTTTCCAGAAACAAATGAATGGAGTCTGCCAAACCCCATAAGCCCAGCTCTGGGTCTCATGGAAGCCAAAGCAGGTTGAACTGGAATCATTTTTCTCTCTTCATCCAAAGCATCATTCCAAAAACCAATCATTCTCACTCAGCAGCATCCCCATAACCCTGGAGCTCAGGGACTGTTTAGGTTGTAGCCAGAGGCCTCCCATATGCCTCCACCCCCAGAGCTTTGCCTATGAGAGGAGCACCCCAGCTGCCTGATATCAGGATGTGGCTGGCAGACATTCGTACACCACCCTCCTCTATTTGGCAATTGTTCTAGCACTTGATGCCCTTGGGCACAAAATCTCCCAGATGGCAAATAACAAAGCAGGGTCAAACTCTTGGTTTGAAGTGGATGTGTTGTTAACAAATAGGACGTTTTAATTTATTTTAATAAATTAATCCTTTCTGTGTAATTTGTTTAACAGTAACACAGGGCACCGGGCCTGGGAGAGCTCACCATCAAATAAAAACCCACTATGTATTGAACACTTTATGCTTTTATGAGCTTTGTCAGGAAATAATATCTGATAAAGGAGGACATTATACAGTTTTCTGCAAAAGAAAAACACTAGAGAGTGAGGACCTACATGAAGAGAGGCAAAAAAGAGGAGGAACAGGAGAAGGAAATCAAAGTTGGCTATCACCTTAGAATCAGCATAAAGCTTCTCTAGTATGTGGGCAGTGAATAGAGTACTGGAACTGGAATCAAGAAGATTCACCTTCCTGAGTTCAGTTTGGTCTCAGATACTAGCTGTGTGATGTTAGGCAAGCCATGTCACCCTGCTGCCTCAGTTTCCCCATCTGTAAAATGAGTTGAGAAGAAATGACAAACCACTCCAGTATTTTTGCCAAGAAAGCCCCAAATGGGATCACAGAACATCAGACATGACTGAAAACTGAGCAATAGCCAATGATCCCAAATTGGACTCTCTTTCAACTGATTCACCAACTTACTTTAGGGGGAAGAAACTCATCACTGGGAAGATGAATACCAATTGATGAATTATTTTGGCTCTGGAAACTTATAAAGACTACCTAAGATTAATAAATGTTGGTTGAGAATTGAATTCAATCAATTAAAGGCTTTCTTCAGTAAAGGAATGACTACTAGCTCTTAGAACTGAAGAAATAGAGGTCATTTGAGTACTTTGGCTGCATAGAAAGCGAACAATTTGCTAACACCCTTTAGTGAATCCTACAACAAGGCAGGGTCTCAAGTGATAATCTTCTTCCTATAATAATCAGCATTTATATGGTCCTAAATTGTGCCAGATATCATGCTGTCTTTGTACAAATATTAATTTAATTGAACTGCACAACAATCATTTGAGGTGGGTGCTAATATCACTATTTTGTGGTTGAGATATTATTATCGCCATTTTCTGTTTGAGGAAACTGAGGCAGACAGAGGTTAAATTACTTGTTCAGGATCACACAGCTAGTGAGTGTCTGAGGATAGATTTGAATTCAGGTCTCCTGACTCCAGGCCCAGCACTTCATTCACTGAGCCTTCTGGCTTTCCCTTTTCTGATAAAGATATATTGGTTAACGTGGCACTGCCTGCTGGATGGCAGAAGATTTCCCAAGCTTGTGTCAGTCAGAAATCAAAGCCAGTGTTTTGAACCTCAGACCACAAAGGGATCACCAAACACATATCTAAGAGATAAGATGCCTACTAAGGTTGACTGGTTTGCCCCAGGGTAAGTTACACACCTTGGGGAAGGTTCAGACATAGAAACTACATGAAGTTCCTTGTTTGCTTGACTGAATGAATATCCTGGTCTTTTAACAGAGCATTTCCTGATGTGTAAAAGGAAAGCATACCCAGGTTCACATAGCTACTTCCAAAGAAGGCCTGAGTTTTTAAAATGGGATTTGTAGTCAAAGGTAAAATCAACCAATCAATCAATATTTATATTTATTGTGCCTATTTGTGGGAGCAACCCAGAGCTAAGTATAAAGGAACATAGAATCAGAGGTTCGAACAACCCATCTCCACCATTGATTAAACATCTTTATTTGTCAGTCATTGTGTTAGGGTATACTGAGGATGCAAAAATCATAAAACAGCTGCTTCTCTCAAGATACTTAGAGTCTATTGGGGGAATCATAGGACATAGACCAGAGGATAAAGAAGCTCAGTGGCTATTTAGTTCAACTCCCTGGTTTTTCAGATGAAGAACCTGAGACCCAGGAGGACTTGGCTGATTTCCCCAAGGTTTTACAAGTAATAAAAATTTGCATCCCTGCCCTCCAGAAGCAGCATCCTTTCCACTGTACACTTTCTGCAGTCAGGAAGACTGGATTCAAATCCTATCTTAGAAACTTATTAACTGTGTGACTCTGGGCAAATCACTATTTACCTCAGTGTCCTCATCTATAAAATGGAAAAAATTATGGCTAGTCCAAGAATTGTTCTGAGGATCAGATGAGATAAAATTTGGGAAGTGCTTTTATTTCCCTATTTCCTTACTAGGATGTAGAAATTGCCTCAAATTTATAGCCAATTAGCAGATAAAACTTGTAGCTATTCTATTTTTCCCTGACCAACTAAAGCAGAGGCACCAAGTTAAGGATTCACTTGATGATAGGATTAGAATTCAGTCTGGGGTAGTGTTTAGGGTTCAATTTGTGACAATTGGGGCTCAGTTGGAGGAACAGAATGAAGTAGGCTTATCTACAGAGGATCACACTATGATTTTGGACTCATTAGTACAGGGCTCTGACCGGGAGGCATCTCTGCAACTTTGGGTGTAATCTTCCTTTGTCTATAATCTCACATGATGTATACTCTCTTGATAAGAGTTCCTGAATTATATTCAGCAAAGCATTTGATATCTTCTGCCATGCTGTCCTTATAGATAAGATGGAAAGATATGGCCTAGATGATAATGATGATAGTATACTCAGGGAGACTCAGTATTGATTGACCGAGCAGAGCTAGAGTAATCCCTAATGGAGAAATCTCAACAGGTTACAACAATAGAATTAATCTAGTAAAGTAAAAATTGCCCAGGTTAAAATTCAACTCGAGTAAAGCTGACTAGATAGTGATTGGTCTAAGAAAAACTTGAAGATATTTAGGAAACTGTGAGTTCTGTGTAATATCACAGTATAATATAACATTCCTCCTGCCCTTCCCCTCACCCTCCCCCCCAAAGTACTGATATTGCTTTAGGGTCTTTGAAAGCACAAAAGTGTAAAGAATATAGGTAATAATATAAAGGCTAAACAAGTTGTGGTATATGGTTGTGATGGAATACTACTATGCTATAAGAAATTATGACCTTGATGATCTAAGAAAAACATGGATAGACTTGCATGAAATAATGAAGAGTAAAATGAGCAGAATCAAGAGAATGTTGTATACAATAATTGCAACATTGTTTTAAGAACAACTTTGAATAACTAAATCATTCAATTATTATAAAAATTCAATTACAAGGGGCGGCTAGGTGGCATAGTGGATAAAGCACCGGCCTTGGAGTCAGGAGTACCTGGGTTCAAATCCAGTCTCAGACACTTAATAATTAACCTAAATAAATAAATAACCTAAAAAAAACCTCAATTATGAAGGACATCCAAAGGAAGATACTATCTGCATCCAAGAACAGAAATGATAAAAAGGATATATAGAATGGTTTAATATATACATATATATATATATATATATATATGTATAGTTGTGTCTTATGGTAGCCATCTGTTTGGCAAAAGGGAGTGAAAAAAAGGGGGGAAGAAATTTACATGATAACTTTATTATATATTTAAAAGGAATACCAAGTGTACATAATAGATGTGCAGCTTCATGTGCAACCATCTTTCTTTAATTTATACTGTTATGGAAATGCATGTTTTGTTAATTTATTGATAAATTATCAATAAAACTTTAAAAAAGACCATAGAATTTTTTTGATGCATTTTGTTCTAGTCAAGCTACATCTGAGTTGAGATCTAGTCACCATATTTTAAAGAGATTGGTAAATTGAAAAATATACAGAAGGGACAACCAGAATATTGGAAATTTTTGAGAACATGTCATATGAAGATCAGTTGAAAGGAACTGGGGATATTTCACCTGGAAAAGATAAGACTAAGGAGATAAGGGATGACAGTGATTTTTTAAATATTTGAAGTTTTTCATGTAGAGAAGGGATTAAATTTGCCCTCTTTGGTCCCAGAGGACCCAATTAGAAGCAATGGATGGAAGGGGAGCTACACAGAGGTAGGTTTTGACTTGAGGTTAAGAAAACACTTCTTAAAAATCAGAACTGTGCAGAAGTGGAATACATCACCCTGGTAGATAAGTTCTCCATCACTGGAGTTTTTCAAGTAGAACCTGGATGACCACATTTTAGAAATGTTGTATAGAGACTTTCTATTTCTAAACATGTTAGGTTATGTTCAAGGAAAACAAGTATCTCTGATGTGAGGACTGCCAAGCCTTTGTCAGAGCTGCTTTCTACCTTTGAAATCCATCTGAGTCATGTCTCCCACCTGTGACTCTAAGAAGCTGTAGCATGCATAGCAGCCAATAAACTATGTCAGCAGATGTGCTAAGCCAGATTGAGGGTAACCAAGGAGATCAAACCCATCCATGAGTTACGGAGGTGTCTGCACCAAGCATGTGAAGACACCATTCCCTAGTGGAATGGGTGGATGAGAATAATTTGTTCCAACAGCCTTGAAAGCAGCTTTAATAGGCATTGTGGAGTGCTTAGAGTTTGGTTAGACAGTGAAGAAGCCAAGGTTATCTACTGCATCTCTAGCTGTCTCCAGTCCTCTTGACTCTGTCATACCACTGGACTGATGATTTTGGTTTTAATTTTTATTTTTTTAGGTTTTTGCAAGGCAATGGGGTTAAGTGGCTTGCCCAAGGCCACACATCTAGGTAATTATTAAGTGTCTGAGGCCAGATTTGAACTCTGGTACTCCTGACTCCATTCTCTATTCACTGAGCCACCTAGCCACCTGGACTGATGCTTTTGGAAGAGAGAGGGAAGTTGATGACTTTGTATACTTCTGCTTCACTTAAATTCAATTTGCATGTGAATCAAAAGATATCACCCATACCATTTTAACATTTTTACCTATCTCAAAGCCTTGTGGCAACAGGCAAGTGCAGACACATTGGGAACTGTAGTCATAGCCCTAAACCCAGATAATCAAGACATAGGGCTATCTCCACACAGGAAGCAGCACTAGGATTTGGCAGTCCCCTAGGTGGCTGAGCAGCCTTTTAAGGATTATACTACTCTCCTCCTGGAGTGAGGAAGGGGCTAGAAAAGGTACCCTAAAAATTGTCTGCTTACCCAACCTTAGTATGATTACCATGGTGGGTAGGAATCCCAGTCTGTGTTCAAAACACACCAAAATAAATGTTTTTCTTCAAAGATGATTCCACTCTCTATTGGTATATGGAACACACTGCGCACATTCATAGACAATACAAGATCCAATAGACCTGGAAGATGAAACAGCTCTCATGAGAGAACTTAGTAGGTATCACATCCAAATAGCAGCCCTGAGTGAAACAAAGCTGGCAAATGAAGGTTAGCTTACTGATGTCAGAGCTGTATACAGGTTTTTCTGAAGTGACTATAGTGAAGAGAATGCTGTGAAACTGGGGTAGGTTTTACAATGAAAACTAATCTGGTCAACAAGTTTGTATGCCTACCAAATGGAATATCATGGCAGGCCCCCTGACAATGTGATTTACACTTGCAGGAAAACACCACATCATCATCATCATCATCAGTGAGTGCCTATGCTCCCATCATGATGCAAAGAAAAAAATTTTGAAAATCTGAAGGCCCTTACAATCAATGTACCAAAAGAGGACAAGCCTACAATTCTGGTAGTCTCAGAGTACCAGACAAGGCAGGGAGGCCTTGAGAGGAATAGAGTTAGAAACAGCAACAGTAATGGCCACTTATTACAGAAGATTTATGCATCTCATGACCTTTCCATCATAAACACATCTTCTATTTACCCAAATATAATAAAAAACGTCTTGGATATACCCTCACAGGAAACATTGGCATCTAATAGACATAAAGAGAAAAGACAGACAGGACATGCATGACATAGAGTACTAGACTGATCATAGCTTCATCTACTCCAAGCTAAAAATGACTACTAGAAGAATTAATATCAAGAGATTGGAGTGCTTCTCTGAAAGTTAACTCAAAGGCAAAGTTGAGCCAACACACAGTTGACAACAAGGGAGCAGATAGGAATGGGCAGCAGATCTGGTATACAACACTACATTTGCTCATCTGGGTCAGAACACTTGAAATCATCAAGACTGGTTTGATGAAAATGGTGGGGAAATACAGAAAACTCTAAATGAAAAACAAAAACTCCACAGGGTTTATCAGCAAGAGAGTTCATTCATTTCTAAGAAGGCTGAATTTAATTCCATCAAATGTAAAGTACAAGTGAAACTTAGATAAAAGATTTTTGGCTTAGTAAGAAGGCAGATGAAATTCAGTTCTATATAGATAGTAGCAATCCAAAGTGCTTTTATGATGCCCTGAAGGCTATCTATGGGCTAATGTGGTGCATTTCAGCTACTAGGTGGATGGAGCCACAATGATTAGGGATAGGAACATGATCTTAGAGAGACTGGTTGAACATTTCCATAGCGATCTAACAGAACATCATCAATCAATGTGGAAATCATTGATCATTTCCTTCAAGTTGAAATCCATCCATCCCTAGATGAAGTTCCAACTGTAGAAGAGGATTTTGAATACCATTAGACTCCTTTCATGAGGCAAAACACCTGGTGTTAATTCTATTCCAGCTGAGTTTTACAAGTGGGGGATTCATAGCTCTTATATAAGCTGGTTGAAATTTTTCAGGTTATAAGGCATGAGGAGGATATCTCCAGGAATTCAAGGATGTCTCTGTTGGTCACCTCTCTTTAGACATAAGGGGGAATAGATTGTCTTGTGACAATCAGAGGGATGTTTCTCTCTTAGTCACTGGTCTTTTCTTTTCTTTTCTTTTCTTTTCCTTTCTTTTCCTTTCTTTTCCTTTCTTTTCTTTTCTTTTCTTTTCTTTTCTTTTCTTTTCTTTTCTTTTCTTTTCTTTTCTTTTCTTTTCTTTTCTTTTCTTTTCTTTTCTTTCTTTTTTTTTTTGCAAGGCAAATGGGGTTAAGTGGCTTTCCCAAGGCCACACAGCTAGGTAATTATTAAGTGTCTGAGGTCACATTTGAACTCAGGTACTCCTGACTCCAGGGTCCATGCTCTATCTACTACACCACCTAGCCACCCCTCTTAGTCACTGTTAACAAGATTCTTGCCAGAGTCCTCCTTAATAAACTGATCCTTCACCTAGAAGATGGTCACCTACTTGAGAGCCAGTGAGGTTTCAAAAAGGAAAAAAAGAGGTTCTAGGAAAAATGTCAGTAGCAGAACAGAGGTCTTTATACAGTGTGTGTAGATCTGACCTAGACCTTTGACACTGTCAGTTGTGAGGGTATATGGAAAATTATGTCAAAATTTGGTTACTTGCATAAGTTCATCAGTGTTGAACTTCAATTTCATGATAGCATGCTTGCCCAGGTTCTATATAATGAATTTTGCTCTCAAGATTTCCCCATCACCAATGGAGAGAACAAGAATGTGCCCTTGCTCCCATGGTTTTTTAGCATGATGTTTTTAGCCATATTATCAAATACCTTCACTGAGGATCAACACAGAAACAAGGTCAGTACTGCACCGATTATTCAACTTGTAAAGGCCAAGACCAAAGTGGAGGGAGTGTTGGTACATGACTGGTACATGATTTTCTACTTGCAGATGAGTGTGTGCTCAATACAGTCTCTGAAGGTGAGTTGCAACAAAGATGAATGGATTCTCTGCTATTTGTGCTACTTTTGACCAAACAATTAATACCAAGAAAACACAGTTGCTCCATCAGCCAGCACCACACCATCCATATATGGAACCATCAGTTACAGCAAATGGAGAACTTTTTGAATACTGTGGATAAGTTTACTTATCTTGGCAGAATACTTTCCAGGGAGGTACACATTTATAATGAAGCTAACACATGCATTGCTAGAGTTGGCTCAGTGTTTGGAAGACTCCAAAAGAAAGTGGAGAAAAGAGGTATTAGACTGACTACCAAACTGAAGGTATACAGCACTGTTGTGCTGATCTCATTGTTGTACACCTGTGAAACCTGGACAGTGTACTAGTGCCATGCCAGGAAACTTTCATTTAAATGTCTTGGGAAGATTCTGAAGATCAGCTCTCAGGATGAGATCTCAGACACTGAGGTCCTTCCTCAAGCTAAACTACCTAGCATTTAAACATTACTCTAGAGAGTGAAACTCCAAAGGACTAGTCATATAGTTTGAATTTCAACATTTGCTTGCCAAAACACTATTTTATAGAGAATTCACACAGGGCAAGCACTCATGGGGGGGAGAGGGTTTAGAAAAAGGTATATAAGATCACTCTTAAAGACTCTCTTAAGAATTTTGGAAGTGATTTGCAGCATAAGAGTCATTGGCACAGGACTTACCAGGATGGCATGCCTTATCAGAGAGGGTACTATGCTATGAGAACAAGGCAGAATTGAAGTAACTTAAAGGAAACATGAAATGCACAAGTTTAGAGAACTCAGTGGAGGTGATCACATGTCCTATTTGTGTCCAATCTTTGGGTAGAGCATTCCAAGCTCATATTGGTCTGATCATCCACAGTGGGACACATTGCAACTTGACTCATAATATAGTGGTGTCACTTTGGTCCTCTTCAAGAACAAAGGACAAGAACCACCATCACTCACCACCAAACCAGGTAATCACAAAGCTCCCTTACAACACTGAGATATTAAAAATCTATGATTCAATGATTACTGCCCCCCCAAGAGCAAAGCAACTCATCTCATTAATTTGACATTGGTGACATCTTAAAAATTGGTTCCTCCCTTGTGAAAACTGTTTCTTTTATTTCAGACAATAAAGAGCAGTGAACATGCTTCTCAAAGGTAATGATCAACACTTTTGCCACAGACGTATTTCCCACAGTATATTTTGGAAGAAAGGGTTCTCTTTAAATAGGCACTGACTTCTAGAAAAACATAACTATTTGTTGAGTATCCTTTCACTCAAACTAATTTGGGCTCAGAAGTCCTCATTGTGCAGATCATCTCAATGTTTTCTGTCCTATTAGTTGTGTCCATATAACTTGATCCATTTTTTAACTTTTTAATCAACATGTTTTTTCCTCCACATTTCCCACTGACAAATTTTTTAAAAGAAAGAAAAGAAAAGAACAAAACTCTAGGAATAAATATGGTTAGTCAGGCAAAACAAATTCTTTTGATATCCATGTACAAAATGCTTGTTTCCTTCTATATCTTGGACCCATCACTTCTTTGCCAGGAAGTGGATAGCAAGCTTCATCATTGGCATTTGGCATCATGTAGGATCATTGCCTTGATCAGAGGCTGAAGAGGAGAAAGGAACCAAAGATGTTCTTCAAGTGTCAAATCCAAGTAATAGAGAATGGGGTTCCAGTGAGAGAAACAGGACATCTGAAATAGCCAAAAGATTCACTCCACATCACTGTCACACTTAGAAAAAAATGCTTCATTCCTGTTATCTGTCCTTCTCACCTCCTGACTTCCATCCCTTGCCCCATTTCCCCCATCACCACCTCTTTCTGGTCTCACAGACTTAATTGCCCAACATAGTTTCTCTGCTCTGCCTGCTTTCTGGGGCAACAGGAGGAGACTGAGAGAAATGTATTATTCTGTTGGGTCCAAATGTGGTAGGCAAGCTGTGTATGAGCGATGGTGACAAATGACTTACCAGACGGTAGCTCCTCTCACCTGCCAGGGTCTCTTTTGTTGTGCCGAGATATGATCAGGGCACATGCCGCCTCTCAGCAGCTTGTAAATGATTTTTCAAGCTTATCGCACAGAATGTTACCTCTTGCATTTATTAACACTAAGGGGTGCCCAGCTATCTCTTTCCTACTCATTTCTCATCAGGTGGCATTGGGGTACATTTTTTTCATTTGTACATTAAACAAATGTCTCTCAATAGGAAAAACTATTGTCATAAATTTGCTTCTAATATCACCCACCTATAACTAGTCATTTTCTCTCCATTTTTACCCTTTTATAGGATCAATGATAGAAAGCTAGAACTTCAGAGTCCATTAACCCAACACTCATTTTACAGTTGTGGAAACTGAGATTTCAGAAGCTCATAATTTGATAGATTTAGCACTGGAAGGAACCCCAAAGGTCATCTAATCCAATCTGTTCATTTTTAGAAGAGCAAACAGAACTCTGAAGGTCATAGAAACATAGATTTAGAATTAGAAGGGACCTCAAAGGTCATCTAATCCAGACCTTCTATTTTAGAGATTAAAAAAATACAAAGTAAAGTGACTTGCCTAAGGTAACACAAGTAATAGAATTTGAACCTAGATCTTTTGACACCTGACTAACTGACAATGAATTGTGAATGTGTTTTTCCTTTGTATCATGCTGTCTCTCAATGATCTTCCTTAGAAGATTGTGGATCAAAGAGAATAGGAAAAGGGATTAGAAGAATGAGTCTCCTGCCTTCTGATGGATCATACTCTAGGGAGCTCCTTGCAATTAGAACTATCAAAAAGTGGGCCTGAGCTCCCCATCACTGGAAGCATTCATGTGAAGTCTGAATGACTACTTGCTATAGAAGAGATCCTTAGTCAAGTTTAAGACAGACCTAAAGCCCTCCAAGATATTTCTAACCTGAAACTCTGTCAAAAAAACAAGTCTTTAATAAGCACTGTGCTAATCATTGGGGATACAAAGAAAGCAAAAATACAGCTCTGTTCTCAAGGAGCTCACATTCTTATGGTATTCTTAGATGCAGATTAGATGACATGTAAAGGGATACTGAGCAATACATGATTGATATATATATATATATATATATTATGCACATATATCCATATGTCTACAAATCAGACTGGACTCTATAGGATATCAAATGGCTAACCAGAACCTGGAAGACTCAGGAGAGTTGAACCAATGGTTTGGTTATTTGGTTAATTGATAGATTAGTACAGGGAAAACTTCTCTAATCTTTAAGTGGTCCTAAAAGAGAAAGGGAAGCCTTTCAGTAGCCTTGATAACTGCTTTCTTGCCCAATAAATTCAGAATATGATCTCATATGGTATTCCAATTGAGGTAAGATAGAAAAGTGCACTAGATTTAAAATCAGAAGACCTGGGTTCAAATTACTAATCATATGACCTGGAGCAAGAAAATTCTTTCTCTGGCTCATGTTCTCACTCTTTCTCTCTCTAAACTGGGAAGAAAGAGGTAACTAGATGTTAACATGGAGAGGGGGCCAGGCCTGGAGTCAGTTGTGTTATCTTGGACAATTCATTTCTATCCACCTCAGTTTCCTCAATTATAATGATAACCCCTACCTGCCAGGATTATTATGAGGATCAAATAAGATATTTGTAAAGCACTAAGTAGGTACTATAGGTACTTAATAAATTCTTGTTCCCTTCTCTTCTCCCTCTCTGGGCCTTGGTTTCCTCATCTGTAAAATTATCTTTAGGAATTTTCAAATTTTAAACTCCTATAAGTCTGTGATTCTCATGAAAAATTGCTTGCAACCATGACCTTCTTGCTGCTGGGCCAACTGTCTCCTGCCTAGATGGCAGCTCTCTCCTGCATTCCCCAGGGTAGACCTAGGAACCTGGGAATCCCAGCTGTTGAACCCACAGGGAATCTTTGAGGTCCAAGCAGATACTGTTCAGCATCCTAACTACATATGTAGCCCAGGGGAAGAAGCATTAAAAGAACCTGACAGCAGACAGAGAGTTGGGGATGTTGTCCTCAGCTTCAGGTATTAGTCCACTAGAGGTACAAAAGAAAAGAAAAGAAAATCTTCTTTTTGGAGGTTATAATAAGAGCCCACATTTTTATATACTTTTCATTTTACAGTGATGACCATGAGGTCCTTTAATGGGTCTTTTAATGGAATCCTACTTGAGGCTGGCGGAAGTTATTAAGTTGCTAACAAAGGATTTTATGATTTTAATTATAAACAGGTAATGGAGTCTATGCAAAAGCTACCTTTGGATGGAGTAGTAAAAATCCATTTCCCCTGAGGCAAGGTGACCATAAAAGGAAAGGACTTTCTGACAGGGAAGGAAGAAGAGGCTAATTTTCTGACCCTGGGAGGTTCCAAGATCAATTGGGCATTCCATATTCAGAGAATTCTGGCATCTCCCTCCTCCTCTTCTGCAGGGAAAGGAAAGAAAAAAAAAGGGAGACTCTTAGTATTTCCCAGAGGCCCATGTTCTCTCTGAAGAAACCAGAGACTCTGTGCCAACCACCTTCTGAGCCCATTAAGACTGATGGAGAGCTCTTAATGCAACTTACCCTCCTCCTTGTGATTCATGTCTCCTCATGCCTCCCCATTTTTAGAGGTCTAAGTCATTTCAAGCATAGACCAAAGGGGAAGACTGGATATCAATCCATCTTTCATCAGACAGAAATGAAAAGGACAGAGGGCCTAAGTTGTAAAGTTTAGGAATCATAAATAAATGTGACATTCTCCCTCCCTACGTCCATCAGAACAGGGAGTCCCTAAATAGTGATGTAAGAAATTAAAATTGTGAGGGACTATAATATCCATCTAGCTCAACTCCCTCATTTTAAACTGAGATCCCCAAAGAATAATTTGATAGTCATTAATAAGCAACAGAGCCAGAATTTGAAACTAGGGCCTCAGGCTCCATGCTCATCTTCCTATATCAAGTTGTTATTTATTCAAGAGTAGGTCAGGTCCCAGCATGAACAGTTCCAAGGAGCAGCTATCTTAGCTATATGTACTATAGGAATTTTTTATATGAGACTATTATTTGACAATGACATGGACCTTCAATTTCTTTATTATATGGAGGTCTTTGTCATGAATGGATCCAGGATGCTGGCATTTTACTTGTAAATAGTCAGAAGAATCTAGAATGGAAGTCAGTAGATTGCCATTAACATACCATATGACCTTAGAAAAATCACTTCACTTGCTGATCTTCAGTTCATTTAATCCAAACCCCTCATTTAAAAAATTATTACAAACTTTATATCTATTAACAAATACAATCAAATAAACATACCAAATAAGAAATAAAATCTTACATAAAATCCTAAGCATTTAAAAAATATATAACCCAATGAAATAACAAACTAAGAAATAAAAAAATACATTTGCTCTGTTTCCTTTGTATTCTTCATATTTATCATTTTTATGGTGCCATAATACTCCATTATATTAATATAATTTTTTTGGTCCAGACATTAACATACCATAATTTATTCAGCCATTCTCCAATCATTGAATATATGTTTCCAGTTTGTTTGTTTTTTGCTACTAAAAATAAAGCAACTATGAATATTTTTGTAGATACATGATTTTTTTTCTTTTAATGATATTTATTTCAACCCCCAGATTTTAAAGATGGAGAAATTAAAATCTTTCCAGTGCTTAGAATCTATACTAGAAGGTAGCATTTTATCTCATTCTATTGAGCATAGCACACAAAAGTTTCCTAATTATTTCAGTTTAAGGGTTTTGGGGTTTTTTGGTTTTTTGGTTTTTGGTTTTTTTAGATTTTTGCAAGGCTATGGGTTTAAGTGGCTTGCCCAAGGCTACACAGCTAAGCAATTATTAAGCATTTGAGGCTAGATTTGAACTCAGGTACTCCTAACTCCAGAGCCAGTGCTCTATCCACTGTACTACCTAGCCACCCTCATGAGAGCCTATTTCCTGACCATACCATTGATCTGAAACTATTCTCTTCAAGATTACCAAGCTTTTCTTAATAGCAGAACCCATTAGACTTTTCTCAGTCTTCAGGATTTCTGAAGCAATTGTCATCCTTCCCATACTCTCCTGTAAATCTCATGACATCGCTTTTTTCCTGATTCTCTCCCTACCCCTTCCTAATGACTCCTTTTTTTTCCATTGGACCATTACCATGGGTGTCACTAATCCTAGGCCTTCTTCTCTCTATATATCATTTCACCAACTATCATAGATCCACTTATTATCTCTTTGCAGGTCTATATATCCAATCTTAATCTCTCTCCTGAGTTCCCATCCTGCATTACCAATTTCCTATTTGCATATCTCCAGATGGATATTCTATCAATCTCTCCAATTCAACATGTCCCAAATGAAATTCATTATTATTCCCTCCCACCCTCTTCAGACTTTCCTATTTCTGCCAACATTTTTCCTTTCCAAGTTGGCAACCTCAGTCAACCCTAACTCATTTTCACCCCATATCCAAGCCCTGTTCATGTTGTTTCAATTTTACCTCCACATTTTCCCCCTTCATTACCCTCTCTCCTTTCACATGACTCCCATCCTAACTCAGGCCTACATAATTTATTACCCAAAGGTTATTGTAAGGTCTGCTCCTGCCTTCCTATCCTTCTCCCTTACAATTTGCGACTGCCAAAATAAAATTCCTAAAGTATATTGTTTGTTGTCACTCTGCTGTTTAAAGAATCTTCTGCTGCAACCAGAATATTGCACACACTAACAGCAACATTGGGTGATGATCAACTAGGATGGACTTGTTCATATCAGCAGTATAATAATCAATGACAAATCTGTAAGACTTGGGATGGAAAATATCATCCATATCCAGAGAAGGAACTGTGGAGTTTAAAAGCAGTCTAAAGCTTACTATCTTCAATTTTTTAAAAGTTGTCTTAGGTATTATGTGGTTTTTTTTTCTGGTTCAATTTGATTTTTCTTTCACAACATGATTAAAATGGATCTTTGTTTAGCACAGTTATACATGTATAGCCTATATTAAATTGCTTTTTGCCAGGGGGAGGTGAGAGAGAAGGGAGAGAGGGAGAAAAATGTATAATTCCAAACCTTGCAAAAAATGTTCGTTGAAAATTACCATTGCATGTAATTGAAAAATAAAGAAAATATTAAAAAGAAAAAAAGAATCTTCTGCTATTTTCTATCTCAAACAAAATTCAAAATCTCAGTTTACCTTTTAGAGACTTTCTGTTTCTGGCCTTTCTAGTCTTTATTCCCATTCATCCACTTCATTTTTGAGCCAAACTAACCCATTCACTGTTCCCTGAATTTAGCATTCTATCTTATCACAGACTATCTTTCATGTCTGAAATATATTCTCTCCTCACTTCTAGTATTTAGAATACTTCAAGGCTCAACTTATGGGTCACCTCCTAAGAGGACCCTTTTCTGATCCTCAGTGAATAGTTCTCAATCTTTTTGGTGTCATGGACCACTTTGTCAGTTAGGTATTGTCAATGGACCCTCTCTTAGAATTATGTTTTTAAATATATAAAACAAAATATATAGGATTGCAAAAGAAACCAATTATACCGAAATACTGTTCATTTCAGTGATGTCTGGCATTTTATGATCCCATTTGGGGTTTTATTGGCTTACATTTGCCATTTTCTTCGCCAACTCATTTTACAGAGGAGGAAACTGAGGCAAGCAGGGTTAAGTGACTTGACCAAGATTATACTGCTAATAAGTGTCTGAAGTCAGAGTTGAACATAGGAAGACTCATCTTCCTGAATCCAGGCCTGACACCACACCACTCTGCCACCTAAATGGCCATACTGAAATATAATTCAAAAAAATTTCAAAATCAAATTTATGTATCTGAGGTTGCAACTGCTGCCTCACATAATCATGTCCATCCCTATTTATTTTCATGTTGTATCCCCACCAGGAGAATAGAAGCTCTTTGAAATCAGTGACTCTTCCATCTTGTCTTTGTATGCCCATAGTAGGCACTTGGAAAATATTTTTCTTTTTAAAATTACTTTGGAAACCATAAGATTTATACAAATAGGAATGCCTCACCACCCCTCTCCCAAATTGCTGATTTCATCAATAACCTCACCCCCAACATGGTACCTTTCCAACCTCTTGCTATATAGGTAAAGAAATTCCTAGTTAACTACTCTGCCAGGAAGGGAAAGAGAATTGCCTTTGCATAGGACAATGAAAAAATTCAGACTAAAATCCAGATTACCTTCCCAGATCTGAATTGTAAATTCTCCTTTATAAAAATAAAAAGAGTGGGGTGGAGGAAAAGGGAACAGGAGATAGAAACAGTGTAATAGAATTCTTGCTTGCCAGGAGAAGATAATTCCAAATGCTCCAGGTTCCTGCCCCTTCTCTTACTTTTCTTACATCAGTAAATCCATTATTTGTTTCCTCTTACTGGTATCTCCACTGACATCCCAGCACCACCACCTGTCCTCTCTGACTTCTTAAATCTTCCAGGCTCTTCCTGCAGAAGGTTTCCAATGTTCTCCTGCCCTTCAGCAAACAAACCTCCTTCAGTCTAGGATTAAAAGGTGAGAGAGGGCAGCTAGTTGGCATAATGGATAGAGCATCGACCCTGGAGTCCAGGGGACCCAAGTCCAAATTCGGCCTCAGATACTTAATAAATACTAGGTGTGCCACCTTGGGCAAGTCATTTAACCCCATTGCCTTGCAAAAAAAAATTGCCCAGTCACTACAGGAATTAAATACACATTAATTTAAAATGACAAAAGAATACAAGCCCTTTGAAAGCAAGGGCAATTTTATCTTGTCTCTTCTAGTACTAACCTCAGTGCTTCCAAATAATAGGTGCCTACTAGGCTGAATTAAATTGGAAAAGAAGGGTTCTCCACCCTAACTTCCCTCCCTAACTCTTCTTCCAGCTGCTATCATGTGCTCAACATCTGTCTCCACCAAGATATCCAAAGAGTTACTCAGGCTCAACTCATCTAAAACCAAACTCCTCAGCCTAAACTCCTATTTCTCCCTTGAATTTGCCTATTCCTGTTCAGGATACCACCACCTTTCCAAATGGACATATTTGCCTTTAGTGATTCTTCCCTCTTTGGCGCTTTTATATCATCATTTATTCCTATTGGTTTTGAGGATACTTTGCTGTTATTTTTTTTAAATGTAACTATGTAAAAACTAATTGAATTTTGAGAATTTTTAAAAAATTTTATAAAGTAAAATGAACCAATATATTAGCCAAGTGAGACAATGCTTGCTGTTAGTTGGTTGGTTGCTGTCCTTTGTTTTCAAAGAGAACAAAAATAGCATCACTATGTTGGGGTCAAGATATACATGTCTGACTGTGGTTAATCAGAACAATATGAGCTCAGAAGGCTCTACCACAGGTTTCCTATAAATAGTACCTATGAACATTTTGAGTTAGCAAGTGCTCTAAATTTGTGCTTCTCACTGTAACTTGGCTTTACTCATAGAATACATCACCTTCTTTGCAAGAAAGCATGTCAAGTTGGTCCTATACCAACGTCTCCCAAGTCTCACAATGGATTCCAAAGTTTGTTGTATTCTTCATCAGTAGTCTACCACCTCTCTGCTAAGACTTCATCCACATCTGCATTCTTCAGGATTCCAGTCTGTCTTTAGCTATTGTTTTCTTTCACATTTTCATGCTCATCATGTCATGTCATATTCTACTGTTTCTGCTTATTCTCCCATGAACTTTGCAACACTGTTTTGATACACTATAGACTAGACAGGAAGAATGCCATTCACTTTCTTATGATAACAACTTGGAACTTGCAAGTACAGTCGACAAAGCTTTTTTCCTGGTTCAACAAAATTAATTTATGGAGAGTCAATACAAAGTCTAATTACATACTTAATGCTGGAAGATGAATAGGCAAAGAAGAGGGGAGAAAGAGCAGCTATGATGGAAGCCTGTAATGAGATGTCACTAGAGCCCACTGTAAATCATTATTAAGCATATTCCAGCTTTGGTGGCAGTCACTGGCCCTTCTGCCCTTAATGAGCAGGGGTTTTTATGCCCTGGGGTTAATGTCATTGTATTGAAATGTGTTTCTTATTCTACATCTAGCTGGCTTCATGACTGCCCAAGAATTACAACACTGGTGAAGGGCAAACAAATTCAAAATCAGAAGCGATGAAAGGGAATCCTGACTTTGATACCTGCTGGCTATGTGACCTCAGATAAATAATTTAACATCTCTAGAACTGTCTCCCCCCTCTACAAAATGATAGCAAATTGAGTGATCTCTGGGGTCCCTTCCAATTCTAAATCTAGAGCATAATATGGAAAGGCATTATAACTACTGGTAGACATTACAAGCTCCCTTTGCCTGCATGTATCTTTCAAGTCCAAGAAATATGGCCAATTAGAGGAAAAACATCTTTGGGGGTAACCAATACCTGAAATGAAGTTAAGTCCTCTTTGCACATGACCTTTTGCCTGGAGACTGTTGAAACCACAACCTCTACTGCAGGGGAAGGTCTCTCAGTTCTAGTAGAAGTTCCCATTTGTGTAGAGGAAACTCAAGTAGCCTTCAAATCCTCTGAGTTAAAGACTGACCAGGATGGGGGTGGGGAGTGAGAGGAAAGGAAAGGAACAAGATTTTAATAAGCTCCTATTTTGTGTCAGACCCTGAGTTATGCTTTCAGATAACATCTAAGAGTAGCCCTGACTGCTTATAGATCTCATGGGGAAACTAACTTGTCCTGTCTCAAAATAGCTTTGAATAATGTCTGTAACCTCAAACTAACTCAACTTCCAATGTGTTCCATTGTCTCAGGACCCATGTCCAAGACAAGATTTTTTAGATCCCAGCTGTCTAAAGGTATCAGGCCACTGCCTCAAAAGGCTGCAGTCTTCTCTGCCTATCAAAACAAATTTCTGGCTAATCCCCATCCTGCTTTGAAACACCCAAGTTCAAACCCTGACCCTGATATCGACTGGCTCTGGCTCTGGCTCTTCCTAATTGTGGCAATCAAGCACCTGGGGGGGGCGGGAACAGGTACACCTACTCTTCAATGATGCTCAATATTTGATTCCAAGTTGGTAAATCTTACCTTCTCCCTTCTTTCCTTTCCTTGATGCTCCCCAACTCAACATCTCTCCTCTACTGGTTTCTTTCTTCCTCCTATGCCCCAGCCTTAGACAAATTGTAGCTGTCCCTATAACCTAATACTAGTCTCCTTGCACTATTGCCTCCCTACACTTGTCCCCAATGTTCTTAATGCCTCTGCACCTGCCCCCTGGCTATCAGTGGCCTCCAATGGTCACATTCAGAATGCCCTCCCCCAATCCATTTCAGGTTAACCCTTGGTGTGCTGAGAAGATTGGCTAAGAACAAACATGCTGCCAATGACCTACCCCAAGTCACTCATTTACTACATTCAGTCTCCTGCCCAGCTAAAGTGAGCTACTGAATTGAATGAAACTGTCACTTAGACAGATAGAAATCTTGGCACCACTCAGTGCTGTATTTGCAGTAGGTGGCAGCAAAATTGTGACTCTAGGTTTCAGTCAGACTTAGACCGTTGCTCATTAGCAATCATTTCTTTCTTTTTTTTAAAGATTTTATTTATTTTGAGTTCTACAATTTTTCCCCCAATCTTACTTCTCTTCCCCCCCCCCACAGAAAGCAATTTGTCAGTCTTTACATTGTTTCCATGTTGTACATTGATCCAAATTGAGTGTGATGAGAGAGAAATCATATCCTTAAGGAAGAGACAAGAAGTCTAAGAGGTAACAAGATCAGACAATAAGATATCTGTTTTTTCCCTAAATTAAAGGGAATAGTCCTTGAACTTTGTTCTAACTCCATGGCTCTTTCTCTGGATACAGATGGTATTCTCCATCACAGACAGCCCAAAATTGTTCCTGATTGTTGCTCTGATGGAATGAGCAAGTCCATCAAGGTTGATCATCACCCCCATGTTGCTGTTAGGATGTACAGTGTTTTTCTGGTTCTACTCATCTCACTCAGCATCAGTTCATGCAAATCCCTCCAGACTTCCCTGAATTCCCATCCCTTCTGGTTTCTAATAGAACAATAATGTTCCATGACATACATATACCACAGTTTGCTAAGCCATTCCCCAATTGAAGGACATTTACTTGATTTCCAATTCTTTGCCACCACAAACAGGGCTGCTATGAATATTTTTGTACAAGTGATGTTTTTACCCTTTTTCATCATCTCTTCAGGGTATAGACCCAGTAGTGGTATTGCCAGATCAAAGAGTATGCACATTTTTGTTGCCTTTTGGGCATAGTTCCAAATTTCTCCCCAGAAAGGTTCACAGCTCCACCAACAATGTAATAGTGTCCCAGATTTCCCACAACCCTTCCAACAATGATCGTTATCCTTTCTGGTCATGTTGGCCAGTCTAAGAGGTATGAGGTGGTAGCTCAGAGAACCTTTAATTTGCATTTCTTTCAATCATTTCTTTCTAATCATTAAAGCAGGACATTTACTAGTGAACATTTAATTAATCTGGAAAGTAGAATGAGAGGAAAAGACCACTGGACTTGAAGTCAGAAATCCTGGATTCTAAGCCCTATTTTGTAAGACTTCGGGTAAGTCATCTCTCTGAGGAGACTCAATCTCCAGCCCTGTAAAATGGAAGAGCTGAATTAGATTATGTTGAAGATCTCTTATGACTGATAAAATAGATTAATGATGATGATGGTAATGAATCTTTGCATAGCATTTAAGATTTGCAGAAGTGTTTTTAAAATGTTATCCCCAGGGGCAGCTAGGTGGCATGGTAGAGAGAGTACTGGCCCTGGAGTCAGGAGACCTTAGTTCAAATTTGACCTCAGATACTTACTAATTCCCTGGCTGTGTGACCTTTGGTTTTTTTTTTTTTTGGATGGAATTTGCAGGGCAACATTTAATTAAAAGTGGTTTTACTTACCTGATAAGTAAATACTGTAAATAAAATATTGGAGTCAAGAAGATCTCAATTCAAGGGGTTTTTTTTTAATATATTTTCAAGGCAATGGGGTTAAGTGACTTTCCCAAGGTCACACAGCTAGGTGTGAGATCAAATTTGAACTGGTCCAGGGGCGGCTAGGTGGAGCAGTGGATAAAGCACCGGCCCTGGAGTCAGGAGTACCTGGGTTCAAATCCAGTCTCAGACACTTAATAATTACCCAGCTGTGTGTCCTTGGTCAAGCCACTTAACCCCATTTGCCTTGCAAAACAAAACCTAAAAAAAAATTTGAACTGGTCCTCCTGACTCTCCACTGCACCACCTAGCTGTCCACTGTGTGACTTTGGTCAAGTCACTTAATCTCATTGACTTAAATTAAAAAAAAATGTCCCTTTTTATGCTCTCAATAATCAAAGATGGCAGGTGCTATTATATCTATATGAAAAACCTGACACACAGAGAGGTTAAGCAATTTGCCCAGAGTTGCCCAACTGATCAACATGTTAAGTTAAAATCTGAACTGAGGAGTAGTTAGGTGGTACAGTGGATAGAGCACCAACCATGGAGTCAGTCTGAGTTCAAATTTGCCTCAGACACTTAATAATTACTTAGTTGTGTGACCCTGGGCAAGTCACTTATCCCCATTGCCTTGAAAATATTAAAAAAAAAAACTTGAATTGAGGTCTTCTTGACTCCAGTATTTTATTCACAGTATTACTTATCAGGTAAGTAAAACAATTTTTTAACTAAATGTTATCCTGCAAATTCTATCCTTGGTCTTGTAAAATCAAGTTCTGACTCAGAAAAGTTCTTCCAATTCATCATGGTGTGGATTATAAAAGAAACATCCCTGATGACATCACCTTGATCACCAAACATTGTCTTAAAGCTGTTTTCACAAACTAATGAGAAAAGTATTGGTTGTGTCTCTAATTCCTGTTGGGAAGGAAGTACAACCTGAGAAGATAAGAGTGAAGTTTGATCTAAATAAAGGTCATTCTTAATTTGCAATTTCTTTAGACCCTTTCTCCATCCCTTAGGGAGAAGTGAATTTGGTTTCTATGGAGAATTGATGAAAGTCAGGGGAAATTGGTTTCATTCCCTTTATGTTCTAAGGTTCTCCTTGGTTACTGGACCATAAAAACTCACCGAATTTTAATTTCTGATTATGGGAGCATTTAGGTGGTATAGAGGAGTGTACCAGCCTTGGAGTCAAGAGGTCCTGTGTTCAAATTCAGCATCAGACACTTGTGAACTAGCTGTGTGACCCTGAGCAAGTCACTTAACCCTTCTTGCTTCTAAAATAAAAATCAATTTCTGATTGCATTCAAGTAAGGCATTTGGGGCATTTGGATTTGGGGCTGGATTTGGGATCAGGTTTCAGATCCCACCTCTGACACTTAGTAATGACCCTGGAGAAGTCCCTTAACCATTCTTAAACTCAGGAAATTTTTTAAGACCTATCTTCTAAATTATTAATGTAGGGAGTTCCTATAGCTTTGAAATAAGAGTGGTGACATGCAAGCCCCTGTGAGCCTCAATAAACTTTGCAAGCTTGAATAAAACATGTGAATCAGACTTCTTGTTCTCAGTGAGATTACAGTCTAGTAGAGGAATTTATTGACTCTCTGCTTCAACCATAATTTTTTTATTCTTTCCATGCATGCACCATCCTACCTCCTCCCTATAACTCTTCGAGCCTTTGCTGTATCTTAATCTCCACCCATCACTTTCAGGCTTAAGGCTGCTTTGCATAGAAGCAGTTCCTTGGAAGTGGGAGACAAGAGCTCCATGCTAGAGAGCAGCTCAATCAGTTTTGGAAAAGAAGATCCTTGCCCTTTCTTGGTTGGGAGAGAGGCAGCTTTATGGCATGGTGTAAAATTGCCCAGGAGACAAGTGGCAACAGACAGATGTCTCGGCAGGCAGACAGAAAACTGTATGAGAGTATAGTAACAGGTGATAATCAGAGGTCCAGACTGTCAGTCAGCAGCAGGTGGCCAAGCAGCAGATCATAGAGAGGCAGCTAAAGGAACTATCAGACACAATTCTATAGTTGTTGGAAAAACTGGAAGAACTAGGACTATTGAGCAGATCAAGGAAAGAGCAGGAGCCTAGTTCCTGGGGAACTTTGAGCCAAAAAGGAGATATGATAATGAGTAATTCTAGGTGCTTAGGATCAGAGGCAGTATTGATCCTGAAGTTTAAAGTCATAATAACATAGATTTCAATACTGAAAGGGATCTTGGATTGGACAAGCAGCCAACTAGTCCTACCAGCTCATTTTCCAGAGAAGGAGACTTAATCCCAGAGAATTTAGAAACTGGTCTAAAGTCACACAGCTGTAAGCATCAGACATAAGAACTGAATCTATTTTCTCTGAAGAGGATCAGGAGGATCACAGAGGCAATATTTTATGGTCTTTATCTCTTCTTTCTTCCTACCCTGGGACTGAATTGACCCCCACCCTGTCCTGGAATAAGACTGAAACTAAAACTACTTAGCAGATGAAGGACACTGAGTTAGGTAATTATACCAATCAATTCAAGCTCTGGTATTTGTGTTTCTTCCCCATCCCCCAAAAATGGAGAGAAGATTTGCAAGTCTCTGGATTCATCTCTGTACAGTTGGAGAGATGGAGTTTATTATCACATTTGGTTTCTCAATTTTTATCACTATCCAACTGTTGTCATCCTAACCCAGTGTCATGAGGGGAGGAACTATTGGCACAGAGCAAATATAGTTAAAACACCAAGAAGTGACCTGGGGACAATCGGGAACCAGAGACAGGTGTTCAGCTACTGGGAAGAGAGTTGCTGACCACCTTGCTCCTAGGAGTCTAAATGGGTATAGTTCATAAAGACACAGAGATGCCTAGGATTGCCATTTCAGAGCAGACAGAATAACTGAAGATTAATTCCACTGTCCCCTGCCTTGGTCAGTTCTCATTTAGAGTATTGTGTCCTACTTTGAGCACCACATTTTAGGAAGAAAATCAAGAGATATTTCCAACAGAGAAGCAGCATGATATAGTATATGAAGAGCCAGCCTCAGAGCTAGGAAGCCTGGGTTCAAGTACCACCTCTGACATACTGGCTTTGTGGTCCTGAACAAGTCATTATGTCATCAGACAGTATTCCTAGATGACTGTCCGATCATGCATTACAGAGAAGGTGCCAATTGATACTGGTGGTAAGAGTCTGCTTAGGGAAATTCCTTATGCCATGAAACCACAGCTATGATAACTTCATCCCTACTGAAAAATGGCAATGAGTCCAGAAGAGGATGACCAAGATGGTAAGGAGACTATATTTGTTATGGATCAATGAAAAGAACCAGGGATGTTGCATATGTATAGGAAGGCATAGGATAACTGTCAGTCTTTCCTAGGGTGGGAAGGAAACACACTATATCTAGTCCTGGAAAGCAGAATCAGGAGATGTTGGAGGTGGGGTGAAGATAATTATAAATGGAATATTATAAATAAAATAGTCATTCATGTTTGTCTTCATTTAATTAAACAATTGATAACAATAATCATAGCTAACAATTGTATAGCACTTTAAATTATGCAGAGAATTTCAAACACATACTTTAACCTTAGCCTCCTCACAATTCCATTAGATAAGTGTTAGAGATATTATTATTTCCATTTTACAGATTTAAAAGAGACCATAAATGCTCTTAATAAATGATGAATAATCAAATAAGTAATGAAAACAAGACTAAGAGAGTTTGTGACTTGCCCAAGGACACAAAGCAAGTTTCAGAGGCGGTATTTGAATTTAGGTCTTCTTGACTCCAGTATTCTACACACAATATGGTTCAGCCTCCTCTCCTAATATATGTGCATCCAGGGTCATCGACTTCTAGCTTGCCATTAACTTTGAAGACTCTGAAGGAGGGAGTGAGGCTAATGACTTTGTACAGCCCTACCTCACTTAAATCCAATTCACTCAAGACATCACCCTCTGATGTCATTGGTCCTCTTCAAGGAGGAAGAATGAATAATAACAATGTTATAACATGCAAAGAATTGATGACACAAAGAAACAGTAATCTAGTTTCTTCTTAGAATATGTAAATTCTGTAAAGGGAAGGTACTTGGTCTTATCTAAGCTCTGAATGTGTCCACAAAAATCAAAATAAAGTTCTCAATATAGATGTTTAATCTCATTCATAGCCTTGATTTGAACTTAAAGCTTCTAATCTATCATCAAAGAAGCAAAGAATAATCTCCTCAGGATTAGAGATGCCTGATACCCAATGATGGAAATCTCCCCTTACATATATTCCAATTTCTACTCTCACTCCCCAGATCTCTCCGATCCTTCATGAGCACCCCTTTAATTAAATTGCTTTCCTTTCTCTTAAAACCTGACTGAGGAAAAGAGAAATTGTTAAGGGGAGGAAGGAGGAAGGCACCTTTACAGATTTCTTTCTCATAGTAGGAATCATAAATATTGATTAAGGATGGAAGAGAGAACAAAGACAATGGAATTTGTAACTAGGGAAGCTTAGAGATCATCTAATTATAGAAGGAGACCTGGGAGGAAGCTTGGAGATTATTTTGTCAACCCCCCCTTATTTAAGGTGAGGGAGGCTGGGGTCCAGATTGGTCTCCCCCCCATTCCCGTTGCATTTGCCATGTTAGGCAAGAACCCTCCCTTCTAGAAATTGATGGGAAGCATCTCTCTGAACTCTGACATCCTTCTAGAATATTCTCCCACTCACTTCCCAGGAATGTATCAAGGGACCTACAAACTGTGTGCGGGAATTTAAATGGATTGAGCATGTGCTTCTACTTTTAAGAATAAAGCAATTTTAACATTATTGAAACATTATGCAAGAGCTATACGGCAATTATGTTCTGAGAAGAAAATGAACATCATTAGGTGCATTGTTTCCAGCAAACAAAAGTGTGTGACTGACAGACAAAGAAGCCCCCAATAGTCCAGGTAGGAGCAGGTTTGAGAGCTCACAAGCAGAGGGCTAGAGGGGAGGGGGGGAAGGAGGGAGAGGAAAGGAGGGGGTCTAATTGACTCTTAGAGACTGCTTGGGAAGGTGGGGAGGGAGCCTTGGGGGTACATAGGTAGGAATGTGGACAGTCAGGGGAGAGAGACAGAATGGAAAATGAACTAAATGTTGTTTCCTTTTCACTTGGTTACCTCAGTACCACATGTATTCACAGAACCCTTCACATCTCACATATAATTTAGAGGGATGGTATGATTTGGGAAAGGGCACCAGATGTGGAGTCAGGAGAGATCTAGATAAAAGTCTTGATTATGATAATAGCTGAATGAAAAACAGAACAATTTGCTTAATTGTTAGGAGCCTCAGTTTCCTGTACAGTTAAATGGGGTCAACAATTTTTGTGTTCTCTACCTCATTGGATTATTATGAGGAAAACACTTTGTAAACTTAAAAGTAGTAGAGAAGTATGAGGTATCATTTTCTTCAAAGAACACTAGATTTTGGGTCTTTTGACATCTTGGATCAGAGACATCTTGGACCATGGGAAGACTTTAATCCCCAGGCTTAGAGGTGGGGGGATGTTTATTAATATTGTTATCATTAACTTTATTATTTATTAATAATAACTGTTAATTAATAAAAATGTCCTTGGGGCCACAGCTCCCCTTACCCCCATCACCAGTACATCTAAGTTTCGCAGGAACCCAGAAAAGATAGAGGCTGGCTCAGGGTAGAAAGATAGGTATAAACATAGAACTCTGACTATTTCAACTTTAGCCCCAGCCTTATACCTGAACACTCTTCCCAATCTTTAGAACTAATTCTGCCACAACTGCTCCTACCTCTAGTCTTACTTAAATTCTTCTATTTTCTGGCCAGTATCCCAAGACCCCCCTGCCCCCAACCATCATTAGTTCCCTAGATATGTCAAAGTATATTATAGTGTCAAAAGAACACTAACAGTCAGTACTGGTCTGGGTTCAAATATAAACTCTTCTCCTAAATTCCTATGTGATATCAAGCATGTCATTTCCTCTCTTGGCCTCAGAGATTACCCTTTCATTGTATAGAGAATTGATGAGCCCTTCCAGTTTTATTATTTTAGCATATGAATGGGCCACAGCGTCCTGGCTGTCTTAAGTGAACTCCATAATCATGCAATCAGCTATGAGCACTATGTTCAATTCTAATGTTAATGACCATAAAAGATTATTAAAAGAATGATAAAATGAAGTCCCTGAAGCAAAGCAAAAAGATAGCCTTGGAATAGCTTTTCCTGCTGATGTAAAGGATTGTCTGGATCTACTTCTTTTTCAGCTGTAACACTTTGAGGAGGAACAATGCTGTTTTTTCTCAAATAAGAGAATATATATATACTCCCACTCTAGAAAAGCTGGGAGGACAGAATTCATTCAACTTTTCTCCTAGGCAGCACTGAACAGTTTCTTTAAAAAAACAGCAATGAAGAGAACCCTAATTTGGAAATTAAGAGCAGAATCTGAACTAGAACCCAGATATCCTTGCTGGGTGACTCTGAGCAATGAACTTTCCAGTCTTCCTTTGTCTGAACCTTCATTCTCAACTTGTCAGAGGAAGGGAGTATACCAGACTGCTTCATCACCAACAGAGACATGGTTATAAAGAGAGAGATGGGGAAGAGGAAGTTTGGTTTCAAGTTGGTAATTTAATCAAACTTAAAAGTCATTGTTAGGTATAGGTGACTGGTAGCTTTAAAACACATTTTAAGGGATAGAAAGAGAACTAGAACTAGAATTGAAGTCCATGACCCTGGATTCAAATATTGGCTCTGCTATTCGCAACTTTATACTTTCCTAATGTGGACAATGTTCTTACCTTCTCTGTTTCTTGATCTTTGAAATGAATTAGTTAAATTATTTATAAACTCTCTTCCAATTCTAGATCCCTTAACTAGAAACCAAGCTCCCCAAATTTTCCAAGTATTTTAAGGCTATCCTATAGACCATTTATTTTTGCAAGTTATGAGGATCTCGTATAAAATGTAATATTATATCATTGCTATTCGTGACTTTTAGATACAGGATCATAGCATGCCATAGTCTGGAGAACTTTAGATTCCTGGTCCTTATTACAAAAGAAGAAGTTGAGGCTCAGAAAAGAGCACTATTTATCCAAAGCTAGACTGCTTGAGTTGTCTGACTCTCAATGCCAGTAATACCATAGAGAACACCAAACTTTACTCTAATCAAAGACACAGAATGTCACCATCATTAAATATTTCAGCTGTACTTCTGTAATTCAGTTGTCAGGAGGCTTACATAGGGTCATAGGATGTCTAGGATTGGAAAGACCCCTTCAAATATAGAACACAGAACCATGGAATGCCAGGGGCTGGAAGGGTTCTCAAAACATAGAACACAAAACATAGACTATCTGAACTGGAAGGGACTATAAAGACTGTCCATTCCAGCTCCCTCAGTTTACTGAGAAGGAAACTAAGGCACAAGGACCACAAGTTTTCTAGAAATGTCTCTATGTGTATTTCTGACTGAGTCATTCACTGAATCAGTTTACCTTTCCATACCACAGATACTGCTCAGTTTTCAGGGGTTGCTGGTCAATTGTAATTGATTTTTCAATTAATATTAGATCTCAGTCCTGCTCCCTTCAGTTACCTCCCCTCCACCTTGTCCTGATTCAACAATTTGCCTTCACCCATTCTAGGAAAGGCTTCTAGTTCAATTAAATTCAACAAACTGTGATCGGGTAGCTACTAAATGTGTGCTTAGCCTTGTTTAGATAAGACAAAGAAAGACTCTGACCTCATATACCTTACTATTGGTAGCAGCTAAGATACAAAACCAAATGATATGGGATATTGCATGATTTTCAGATTGAACTAAATCTAATAAAATAAATTTGAATAGGGATGAATTTAGTGTAGTCTGCCCATGTCATATTATATCTGGAACATTGCATTAAGTTCAAGATAGCTCATTTCAGGAAGGATGCTGATAAGTTAAATTGACCATCCAACTGAGAACAATCAAGATGGTGGAAGACTTCAATTTCATGCAAAAGTAAGGGATATTTGAGCAATTTAGGAGGAAGATAAGATAAGGGGCATGTGACTGCTCTCTTCAAATATATGAAATGCTATGATGTGGAAGAATTAGCTTTGTTCTTCTCAGGCCCAGAGAGTAGATCATAGAACAATGAATGGAGGCTGGTTCATGCTAATTAGAACTTTTTAAGGCACTTGTCAAGTATGATGTAAAGATCCTTAGAAAGGTAAGTGTTGAATATAATGATCTCTGAGGTCCTTTTGAACTCTGAGGGTCTACCATCCTGTGAGACTTTAAAGGCTCTATATAGAATAGAATCTGGATGGTCTTTTACTGGTACTAGTAACTAATATGGTACAATAAGTGGAGTGGGTACTATGGATTGAGACAAAAAGACTTATCTTCATGAATTCAAACCTGACCTCAGACATTTTCTTGCTGGGTGACTTTGGGCAAGTCACTTCATCTTGTTAACCTCAGTTTCTTCATCTGTAAAATAACCTGGAGAAGGAAATCACAAACCCTTCCAATTTCTCTGCCAAGAAAACCTCAAATGGGGTTACAAAGAGTCAGACAAGACTGAATTGGTCTTTTTCTGATTTAGGAGATTGTGGGTTATGGATTTGAGAATAAGTAGGGGGAAGATTGGAATAATGTGCCTTCATCCATAAGCCTTCCTTGCTCCTCTCAACTTCTCTCCAAACTCTCAAAGTTTATACATTTCTGACAATAATGCATTCTATTTTGTAGATTAACTTCCTCTCCCTATCTTAGCACCTCTAGATTGGAAGCTATTCAAGGGCAGAGACTTTATACTATTCATTTCTATGTCACTCTCACTCAGTCCTGAGCACAGAAATCTGAAAATAAATGCATTGCCAATTTGAGTTGCTGAAGGGAAAATCCTTTTAAAAAGACATGTAATTTAGAAAATAATGAAAACAACTTCAGCCAATTCTTCACTCATGCAACAAACATTTATTGTTCCTGAAAGGTGGCCTGTAAATCAAATTTCTGCTAACCAAATTACTTTTTCTATGAACTAGGAAAATTTGCAATTTTGGAATGTGAATAATCATTTTCTCGCTTGTATGTCTTGCACATTTAGATTTCTGTACATTAGAATAGCTTAAAATTGAGTAAATATATATGTATATATATATATATATTTAACTCTGTTGACAGCTTTTCAAGTCATAGTACATAGTATATATAACTACTTCGAATTTATGGATGAGATTGGATCTTTTTTTATTGAACAATTGGGCAGCATCATTATACGTAAGAGTTCAGGGCCTGCAGACAAAGAAGACTCATCTTCCCAAGTTCAAATCTAGGCTCAGACACTTACTAGCAAGTCAATAACTCTTCTGAATTTTTGATTGAGATGAAATCTTAATCACCATTACATAGAAATCTAGTGTCCTGACTGAAATATGTGATAATTATCTCTCTGGTCTGGTCAGACTATATCTGAATATATCCTGGCTTTTGCCACATCCACAAAAGTATGGTCATAGAAGCTTTAAGTATCAGTCTGCTGGTCATGAGGACCAGTTTCCCAGTGACTCCAGTGAATATTGTGTCCAGCATTATATTTTATGAAGTCAAATGATACCTTAAAATCCATATGATAACATGAATAATATAGAAACTTTTTTTTTAGTTTTTACAAGGCAATGAGGTTAAAGTGACTTGCCCAAGGCCACACAGCTAGGTAATTATTAAGTGTCTGAGGCCGGATTTGAACTCAGGTACTCCTGACTTCAGGGCCAGTGCTCTATCTACTGTGCCACCTAGCTGCCCCTAATATAGAAACTTTTAACATGATTATACATAAATAACATATCAGATTATTCACTGTTATGGGAAGGGGGGGAGAGAGAGGGAGAAAATTGTAGAACTCAAAATCTTACAAAAAATGAATGTTGAAAATTATCTTTATATGTAATTGGGAAAAAATAAAATAAAAACATATGATGGAGAATTCATAAGAGCATAGAGCCTGAATGTTTAGAAGACAAAAAAAACCTGTCCAATGAAGGATGAGAGAGATGTTAATCTGGGAGTAAAGAAGGGGGTTTTGGCATAGGTCAGGGGGAAGACCATGATGACTCATTTAAAATATCTAAAGAGCTGTTGTGTTGATTTTGTACCATTGCCTTCCAAATTACTGAATTAGGACCACTGGTGGAAGAAATAGGTGTAAGAAAAGCTTTTAGCTTTTGGCATTAGTATAAGGAAGAAACATCTAACAATAAGAACTCTCTAGAAATGAAATGAATTGCCTTATTAGGGAGTGAGTCCCAATACTAAGCAGAGTCTTTGGGTGACTTCTTTTTCTTAGAGATACTGCTGAATGGATCCCAGGAACTACAACTTCTTTGAATTAGTCACCTTGATCCCCAGGAAAATCATCTCAACATCAGGATGAGCCCTGGGGTAGAGATGACCTTGCTAGGCAATAAACTGAGTTACATCAAATATAAACTTTCCCTTCTCCATCAAACAAGAATAAGGACTCACCTGTTCTCTGCTCTTCTCTGAAATCTATTTATCTAATTCCTAGACTAAAAATCAAATCAAAATTTATCATTGCTATGGTTCTCTTTGGGAAGCCATAGTAAAATAAAGGAGTAGATTATGGCAAATGAGAAAGTATGTGAGTTGAGGTTATTAGAAAAAGCTCCAATATGCATACTGAAATTGCTTAGTATAAGGCCAGAAGTTAAGGAGAGAATGACAGGAAGCCTGGCACTGAACTCACTGATGAAGGAAGAGGAATGTCCTGGAGATATATTAGACAAAATCTACTAAAATCTTGATTGAATGATAAATATAGATTGAATAAATCTTATAGGAGGAAAAGTTATTGAGTGATGGAAGTAAAGAAAGAGCTAGGTAAAAACACTAGGAAATAAGAAGTATCCTACTTCCCCACCATGACTAGTGAATATTCAAGGCATGATTGAAAATATGAGCAGAGCTAGAAAGGGTAGCTAGGGAAGATGCATCATCAGAGAAAGCCAGGTCTCAGTGAATGTAAGAAGATGGAGGTAGTAAGTAAGGAAACAATTTAAGATGAAATCTGGAATGTTACCTATACAGCAGGCAGTCCAGAGAACATAATGGAAAGATTGAGTACCTTTAGAGTGAGAGGCTGTATGACTAATTTAGAAATATGTTTAACATGATTGTAAATGTATAACCCATATCAGATTTTTTTGCTGTCTTGGGGAAGGGGAGGGAAGAAAAGGAGAGAAAAATTTGGAACTCAAAATCTTACAAAAATGAATATTGAAATTTATATGAAAAAATTACATGAATTTTAAGCTAGAATGGGATTGTAGGTATTGTGTTGAGAAGGATGGGAATAAGAGATCAGGCAGTGAGGGATGGTGAATGGGATTTGAATAATGGCAACCAAGGATCAAAACTCTCTTAGATGGGTTGGGTATGAGGAAATAGAAGCATATTCATTATTGAGAACTAAGTTCCTAGAACTTGTTCACAGGGATTTGACCTTGGAATTATCCTAGGGAATCAGGCAGATAAACACAAGAGCCCTGTGAGAGGCAACACCTCAAGATTCACCAGTCCTGTTTCCAGTCCAGCTTTTGTGGAGAAAAAGCCAGTTAACCTCAACAACTACCAGTTACAGGGCAAACAATTCAGCCCAACTGAAGCAGTAAGCACCCAAAGGGAAGAGAGAGGAAAGAACATGTGCTAAGCAAATCAGCTCATTATTGCAACATCATTGACTCCCCCGTCTCTCCTCAAACCCTTGAGAGATCCCAAGACCCTGATCTAAAAGCCTTGTTCCCAAGGTTCTTGCTTACAGCAAAGCTACCAGTTCAGGGTCTATAGTCAGCATCCTGGGATATAGCCCCCAGGAAGGTGCATCCTGACAAACTGCCCCAGTAAGCACTATAGCCATTGCTACTAAGGACCCAGAAAAGAACACTGCTTTAGATATTTGGCACTGTCTAATGGTTCAACATCAGAAATGATAATTTTGTCAATGGTAATGGCATTAAAAAAGAGATTTCATCATTAATTTTCCACCCTAACCACTATGGGACTCTTCTATCTTGTTTTGTATCTGTAATCTTCCACATGCATTGTCTCAAATAAAATGTGACCTCTTCAAGAGCAGGAATTTTTTTCACTGTTCTATATGCATATATATATATATATATATATATATATATATATATATGTATATACATATATATACACACACATATATAGATGCACACATACATAAAACTCATTCTATATATACATGTGTACATGCATGTCTATATGTATATGACATACATATACATATGTATATATTCTATATAGATATCCCCAATACTAGAAAATACTTAATACATACTTCATTCATTCATTTATTCATTTAGAATATATACTTCTTGAGGACAAGGCCTCTATTGATTACTTGTACTTATTTCACAAGCATTTAGCACATTGCCTAACCCATGTAAGCTATTAACAGAATACTTTTTCATTATCCACTCATTTGAACCATACATAGAATATCTTCAGTGAACAACACAATTGCTGAGCTATATTTCCCACTTTAACAACTCATTTGCTGTCAACCTCAAACACTTGGGGAACTTCTAGAATAATTGTTTTAGTCATATTCATCCCAAACTCTAATTTAATTTTTATCTATGAGTGAGAAATACCTGAATTTTCTAGCCAGAAAACCCATGAAACTCATAACATTATTTATAATGAGAGAGATGCCAATAAATACTTTCAGGCTGTGCAGATCTGGTGACATTCCTACCTTTTTCCACATGCTCTGGGACCCAAAGTAGTGACATCTCCTTATATGACAGAATAGTTTTTCATGTAATTTCCGTATGATGCCAAGATTTCTTATGACTAATCAATTGGAGGGGTTGCTTATCTGCACTGCCTGTTTTTTTTTTTTAACAAGGGACTCATTCCCTCAATGTGAATGTGTTAAAGTTTTAATTGTGTATTAAACTTTTGCAAAAATAAGAAAAGTTAGCAATATGAAGACAACTTGAATTGCCTGTCCTCTGGGAATACATCCCTTTCTGTGACCTTGCTCATCAAATCCATGTGTTCTTCCACTGCAGATGACGTCTCTTTTGAGTCATTTAATAAACAGCAGGTGGTTGTTTCAGCATTCAGTCCAAAAGGTTAAGGAGAAATTGTCTGCTAAAATAGATGTGGCCCTATCTTTTCTGCTTGTTAAATTTTATTTTAAAGGGAGAATTCATTAAGCAATCAATTCATCAATAAATACATAGGTTGAGCTTTCTATGTGTCAGGTATAATGTTAGGTGCTGAAGACACAAAGACAAAAGCAAAAGTCAATGGGAGAGGCATATACAAGATAATCTTTGGGGATGGCATGAGCTATGGGGGAGACCAAGGAAGATTTCATGTTTATAATGACCCTTTAGCTAAGTCTTGGAGGAAGTAAAGACTTCCAAGGGGCAAAGGTATTGAGGGAAAGATTCCAAGTTTAGGAGACAGAGAATCTTCAAATCTTCCTGATCATATTAATATAAGGCTCCTACCAACTCAGTCTCAAAAGCAAAAACAAACAAAAAAAGACTCTCTAATCTTTAGCAAGAAGTCCTCTAGCTAGAGTTCCCAGGCTATTACTAAGCTTTTCTGATGGGCTCCTTAATATATATATTGAATTCACCTTTCTTGAATTCAGTCTGTTCTTGAGGTATCCGAGGTCACTTCTGGTGCAAGGACTTGTTGATCCCTTTTCAGGGTTGCTCTTGTACCTTTGCTATCCACCTGATTCACCCAGTGCTCTTTTGGCTCCAAGAAGCTGCAGTATGCACAGTGTCTCACACACACACACACACACACACACACACACACACACACACACACACACACACAAAGACAAGAACACCCCCCCCCAAACTGTCAAACCGTTCAAGGAGTTGGGGAACATCTACCTAGGCATGTGAAGGTTTTCTTAAGTAGAATCAGAAGATAAGAACAATTTGTTTCAAATTCAAACAGCCATGAAGGTGACCGAAATAGGTGCTGAGGAGTACTTAGAGCAAGTTCTAACATCAAAGTTGCTGAAGGCATCCTCTACATCTTGGACCATCACCAGCATCTTGACTTTTGCCCTGTCATTAGACTTGTTTTTTTTAATAAATTTATTTCCCCTGCTACATGCAAAGATAGTTTTTGACAGTCATATTTTGTGAGATTTTAAATTTCACATTTTTTTTTCTCTCCCTCCTCTCCCTTCCCAAGTCCCTGAATGGAGAGAAATCTAATATAGGTTGTAATGGCATAACTATGTTAAACATAATCATGTTGTGAAAGAATCAGAATAAAAGGGGGGGAAACTATCGAAGGGGAAAAATCCAGAAAACACAAAACAAATTTTAAAAATTAAATGTAGTAAGCTTTGGTCTACATTCAGACTCCTTAGTTCCCTCTCTGGATGTGGATGGTCTTTTCTATCACAAATCCTTTAGATTTGTCTATGAATATTAAACTGCTGAGATGAGCAAGTTCATCATAGTTGATCATCACACAATGTTGCTGTTAATGTATACAATGTTCTTCTGGTTCTGTTCACTTCCCTCAGCATCAATTCATGCAAGTCTTTCCACTGCCTCTAGACTTCTGTTTTGGGAAGAGAAAATGAAGTTGATGATTTTATACAATTTTTCCTCACTTAAACCCAATTCATGCAAAAATCAAAACATCATCCATTATGTCATCTGCCCTCTTTGAAAACATGGGACAAATAATCTCTCTATACCTTCTAATGCAGACATTTCTGTCAATTATTCTAGGGATGCTACTAGATTAGCAAAGGGAAGTCCAAAATCTTCTGAACCCTTTAAAATGAAAAGGATCTTTCTTCAGTTAATATTGGCAGCAGGGCCCACTGCCCGCCTCCCCTCCCCCGCCTGCCTCAGTTGCCGGGTTAGCACGCAGCACCCCGGGGGGGCGCCCCAGGCCCGAGCCGCATGGACACTGGGGGGCAGGTGGGCCAGGTACAGGCCCAGGCCGCGGGGAGGGGAGCCCCCCGGGGCAGCTGGGAGCGTCGGGAGCCCGCGCCCCCTGAGCACCCCGGGGCCCCGGGAAGAAGGTGCGATCCGAGGTGGGAGCCGCGAGAGGCATTGGGAGCCGGGCAGGTAGAGAGGAGCCCCGGGCCTCGCCGGGTTGTGGGGGGGCCGCGCGAGGCGGGAAGCCAGGGGAGTGGCGGGGGCATGGAGGCGCGGCCCCCTGGGTCGTGTCCCCGGGCCCCGGCCCGCCACAACACCGAGTGGCCTTTGGCGCCCGTGGCCGGTCCCGAGCTTCCGAGGTTCTGGCCTCAGCCCCTGGAGGCCCGGGCCGCCGAGCCCCTTGGAACAGGACCGAAGCGTCCGCCCTTCCGACGTTACCCTTTGTGGGTGCCCGGGTTGGCGCCCAGAGGCGCCCCAGGCACGGCTATTCCCCAAGAGTTCCCAAACCGAGATTAGTGATGGAAACCCGAGGTTGGAAGGGAAAACTGACCCTCCGCTGCGCTGAGGCGAATGCCTTCTACATATGCTCAACTTTGGACTTGGTATCTTTAAAAAGAAACATTCATCCCTCTCAACCCAAAGGACATTTTGTGCTTCACTCACTTGAACTCCTCCCAAAGTAGAAGATTCTAACTAGAGAGCCAAAGGTGTCTATTAAAAAAAAGATCTTTTTCCATCAGTATATGGCACCCAACAAGTTCAAGTGTGGCAAACACTAATTAAATTGTTTCAAGCCTAATGACTTCCCTCAACCCCACCTTCATGGTTAAGGGAAAGTCTAGCAATAAAAATTGCCCAACTTAAATTTATTTGTATAATCAATTTTAATAGACAATAAACATAAAGCCAAACAAGTCCGTATTTTATTTAAAAAATCAGATATTTCTTTTTGTCTGACTCTACCCACCTGGCCATTCCATGCACAGCCATTTCCCAAAATATACCCCAGTGTTTATCATTCTAAGACCAGATATAGGCAAAAAGGGAATAGGTTAAAAATATTCCAGGTGCCTGAGAGACTAGGAGTGAAGAGACAGCAATCAAAGATTCCCCAATACAGCTTACAGCTTATCCTACTTGGCCTCCAAGCAAAGATAGGAAAATGGCGGCAATGGGGTGAAAATTGCAGGGAAGCATATTTCATCTCAATGTAAGGGAAAATACTTCTTTTGGGTGCCATATCCTCCTCACCCAGGGTCTTTAAGCAAAGACAGAATGACCATATTGAGGGGCTGTTGTGGTGTGAAAGATCTCTGTCATGTCTCAAGCAACAAGAGTTTATGGAGTAAAGCTTTTGGGGCAGCTAGGTGGGGCAGTAGATAGAGCACCGGCCCTGGAGTCAGGAGTACCTGAGTTCAAATCCAGCCTCAGACACTTCATAATTCCCTAGCTGTGTGGCCTTGGGCAAGCCACTTAACCCCATTGCCTTGCAAAAACCTAAAAACAAAAAACAAAAACAAAAACAAAAAATACTGGTAGCAGGAAGATATGAAAAAAAACCAAGGCCAAGGCATTTTCTTCTTCAAACCCCAACCCTTCCCACACACACACACACAAAATTCCTTCTAGGATTCACTGAAACATCTCTCCTTTACATTGGCAGGCAAAAGCACATTTCCAAACTGACCTCCTAAATTTCTACAAACTTCAAAGAGTCTTACCAAATCCTTGAACCAATAAGAACAGAATTCTTGTTGCATCCAGTTAAAATTTTTTTAATTTGATTTTTAACTTTTTTTTACCCCAGCTACATAAAGAAGCAAGTTTCAACGTTCACTTCCAAAATCTTGAGTTCCAAATTCTCTGCCTTCTTCCCATCCCACTCCCACATTGAGGAAGTAAGTTACAGGTGTGGGTTAAAGATGTGTAGCCATGAAATGCATTACTACAATAATCATCTTGTAAAAGTAAATATAATCCCTGCCTCCACAAAGAAAGAGAAATGTCAAAATAAAAATAAAGTGAGAGAAAAAAAGTATGCTTCAGTCTGTATTCAGATATCATCAACTCTGTCTTTGGAAGGGATAGTATTCTTTATCATAAGTCTATCAGAGAAGTTGCTTCACATTTACAATTGCTAGTTATATTTCCCTCCATCCTATTTCTCCCCCACCCCCATTTATTCTATTCTCTCTCTCCTTTCACCCTGCCCCTCCTCAAAAATGTATTGTATCTGACTAACCTCTCCCATGATCTTCCCTGTCTTCTATCACCTACATTCCTCCTCCCCTCCCCCTGTCTCCTTTCTCCCATTCCTTTCCTTTCCTATTGTTCTCTGGAGTAAGATAGAGTTCTATACCCAATTGAGTATGAATATTATTTCCTCTCTGAGCCACTTTCTATGAGAAAAAGGCTCACTCACTCCCCCTCACTCTTCCCCTTCTTTATCTCCATTGCAAAAATTTTTTCCTTGCCTTTTAGATGTGAAATAACTTAGCCCAGTCTACCTCTCTTTTCTTTTTCTCCCAATACATTCCATTCACATCCATTAACTCCATATTTTGAATTTATTATACCTTTAAATTCAACTCCTTCCTGTGCCTTGTCTATATATGCTTCTTCTAACTATCCTAATAAATGAGAAGATTCATATGAGTTATCAGTATCATCTTCCCATGCAGGAATACATGCAGGTCAACATCATCAAGTTCCTATAATTTGCCCTTCCTGTCTGCCCTCTCTATAGCTCACCTGAGTCCTGTACTTGAAAATCAAACTTTCTGTTCAGCTCTGGTTGTTTCCACAGGAAAGTATGAAAGTCCCCTATTTCAGTGGAAGTCCATCTTTTCCTCTGAAAGAGGATATTCATTTATGTTGGGTCAGTGATTCTCAGTTGTAATCCAAACTCCTTTGCCTTACAGAATATCATATTCCAAGCCCTAGGAGCCCTTAATATAGAACTTGCTAATTCCTGTGTTATCCTGACTGTAGTTCCACAATATTTGGCTACTTTTTGGCTGCTTTTAATATTTCCTCCTGGACTTGGGAGTTCTAAAATTTGGCTATAATGTTCCTGGCAGTTTTTATTTAGGTATCTCTTGCAGGAAGTGATCGTTGGATTCCCTCAATTTCTATTTTTTATCTCTGCTTCTAAGATATCAGGGCACTTTTCATGGATTATTTCTTGAAAAATGAAGTCTTGATTCTTTTCCTGATCGTTACTTTCAGATAGCCCAATAATTTTTTAGATTATCTCTTCTGGATCTGTTTTCCATGTCAGTTGTTTTTTCCAATGAGATATTTCACATTTTCTTCTAGTTTTTCATTCTTTTGGTTTTATTTTATTATTTCTTGATTTCTCACAAAGTCATGAGCTTCTCTTAGCTCCATGCTATATTTGAAGGAATTATTTTCTTCAGAGAGTTTTTGTATCTCCTTTTCCATGTGACCAATTCTGCTTTTTTAAGTTATTCTTTTCCTCCTTGGGCTTTTGGACTACTTTTCCTCTTTGACCTAAACTTGTTTGTAAGATGTTATTTTCTTCAATATTTATTTGTATCTCCTTCACCAAGCTGCTGACTCAATTTTCATGTTTTTCCCATAATGCTCTCATTTCTCTTCCCAGTTTTTCCTCTGTCTCCCTTACTTGATTTTCAAAATCTTTTTTGAGCTGAAACCAGTTCATATTTTTCTTCAAGGCTTTGGACACAGAAGCTTTGACTTTGTCATCTTCTGAATGTGTATTTTGATCCTTCATATGACCAAAGTAACTGTCTATGGTCAGATTTTTTTCTTGTTGCTTGCTCATTTCCCCAGCCTGTGACTTGAATTTAACTCTTTGTTAAAAGAGTTCTGCTTCCACACTGTCTCAAGTTTTTGCAATTGTTTTCAGGGACCCCCCCCCAAGGTCTTATGAGACTCTGACTGCTCTTCTGGCCTGTGGATGACCACAAACATTCTCCTCTGAACTGTAACCACAAGGAGAGTCTTTGCAAGGATATGGCAGTAAACCTCCTTTTCCTGAGACTGGGGCCCCAGACTGGGACCTGGATCTGAGCATGGGCAAAGCAACACAGTCCTGCCTAGAGATAGCAAAGAGATCTCTGAAATCTCCCCCAATCCCCTTACTGTCCCGGGAGGCTAAGTGATCTGGAAGCAGCTTCCAGATGTCTTCCTGTGAGATAGTTCCCCAAACCTGCTCCTGAGTCCCCTGGGACCAGGTCTGCACTAAGGCCTTTGCTGGACTAGGTTCTGCATTCACTCTGTGGCAGTTTTCCTACTGACCTTCCAAGTTGTTCTTGGTATTTCCTGGGCTGAGAGGTCTGGAAATCACCACCACTGCCACTGACCCAGGTCCCCCCCAGGGACCCAGGCATCTCAAAGGTTGTTCCTGGATGGTTGGAGTCAGTTTGTTCAGCACAGCCAGCATGGCCCAGGCTGTATTGTGGCTTTTTCTAACATTTCTAACCCTTCCCTTGGTTCTTCCAGGTTGTCTTAGGTTGGGGAAATTGTTTTACTCAGTCTTTCTGTGGATTCTGCTACTCCAGAATTTTACTAGAGTGATTATTTATAGATATTGGAGTTTCTTGGGGAGAGCCCCAGAGTTATTGCATTTTCTCCACCATCTTGACTCTACCCCCAGTTAAAAAATTTTTTTGTGATTCAACAAGATGTCCAGGTTACTTTCTAATTGATTGAATCAATCAAGAAATGTTCTCACTTGACAAAGTTAATTACTTATAAGTGAAGTGGAAAAATCAATGGACCCACCCACTCACCTTTATTCAATATATTGCCCTTTTTTTTATAGTCATTACATTCAACTCTTTGAAGAAATGAAATTATCATATGGGCTCCCAATTCTTTTAAACTCATAGACTGACAGAACTAGAAAGAACCTTATATGTTATTATTCAGTCATTTCAGTTATGTCCAACTCTTCATGATTCCTTTTGGGGTTTTCTTGGCAAAGACACTGGAATGGTTTGCCATTTCCTCCAGTTTACTGTCAGAGTTAGAAAAAAATCTTATAGACCTTAAAAATGTAAAAACCTTTCTTAGCTAAAGAGACTATACAAAAACAGCCTGTGGGCTGAATTTGACCAAATGTTTATCATTTACTTACTCCTATTATAGACCAAGAATAATGATTTTTGGACTTGAAAGGATAGAGGGGAAATGGCTAATGGGGAGTTTAAATACAGAACAAGAAAAGAAATAATAAGGGAGTTCTATTTTCATTCAAGTTACAAAACCCAGAAGAACAGAAAAAAATAGAAAGATGTGATTCTTTACCTATTGTAAGTGACCTTTGAAATCTTAAAGAAAACAGTAGAAAGATTAATCTTCAGGATCCGGGAAAGACTAATGTTGTTCCAGTGTTCAAAAAAGGGAATGGATTGGATCCTGAAAAATATAGGTCAGTGAGTTTAACTTCAATTTCTGGCAAGTTGTAGAAAATATTATTGTAAGAATAATGAATAACAAGGAGGTAAAAGGAAATAATGATGATAAAGCACTTGATGACTCTACCAACAATAGGTCATAGCAGACTAAACTAACATCCTTTTTTCCAATTGACATTTTATTTTCTAATTACATATTATGAAAGTTTTTTCAAAATTCATCTGCATGTATGTGCATATTTATAAGTTACATAATTTCCTTTCACTCTCCTTTCCTACCTCTTCCCCTCAATGATAAACAGTCTGGTGAACATTATACATAGACATTTGTGTTTTAACAGGTTTACAGATTATTCTTTTACTGTATGAGGTATTAGAACTAAAGGGAAAGAAAGAAAATTATGAGATAGGAAAGAAAACCATAAGAGAAATTTTTAAAAAGTGAATGTAGTATTCATTCAGATTCTGCAATTGTTTTTTTTTGTTTTATTTATTTTTCTTCCTCTGATGTAGATAATATTCTCCAAAACAGATCTTCCAGGGTTGTCCTGGCTCTCTGAACTGCTAGGAGGAACTACATCCATCAAGGTAGATCAACTCACAATGTTGTTGTTAATGTATATAATGTTCTCTTGGTTCTGCTCCCTTAGCTCAGCATCAATTCCTGTAATTCGTTGCATGCTTCTCTAGAGTCCAGCCATTCATGGTTTCTTATTGAACAATAATACTCCATAACATTCATATTCTATCACTTGTTCAGCCATTCCCCAATTGATGGGAATCCCCTCAATTTTCTATTCTTGCCCCTACAAAAAGAACTGCTATAAATATTTTGGATCATGTGGAACTTTTCCCAATTTTTATGATTTCTTCTGGATATAGACCTAGAATTGTTATTCTTGGGTCAGAGGGTATGATCAGTTTTATTACTCTTTGGGCATAGTTCCACATTGCTCTCCAGAATGGTTGGATCAGTTCACAATTCTACCAACAGTGAATTTATGAACCAATCCTCTTATAACCTCTCCAAAATAGATCATTTTCCTTTTTTGTCAATTTAGCCAATCTGATAGGTGTTAGGTGGTACATCATAGTTCTTTTAATTTGCATTTTATTTGAAGCATTTTTTCATGATTATATATAACATTAATTCGTCATCTGAAAACTGCCTGTTCATATCCTTTGACTATTTATCAATTAGGGAATGACATGTAACCTTATAAATTTGATTAAATTTTCTATTTATTTTAGAAATGATACCTTTACCAGAGCTTCTAGCTGTGAAAACTGTTTCTAAGCTTTCTGTTTTCCTTCTAATTTTGGCAATGATTTTGTTAGTGCAAAAACTTTTAATTTAATATGGTCAAAACTATCTATTTTACTATTTATAATGAGCTCTATTTCTTGGTTGGCCATAAATTTCTCCCCTTTCCATAGATCCAACAGATAGAGTATTTCTTGATCTATTAATTAGTCCACAGTATCACCCTTTACGTATAAATCCTGTACCCATTGACCTTATATTAATATAGGATATGGGATATGGATCAGTGCCTAGTTTTTGCCATACTATTTTCCAGTTTTCCTAACAATTTTTGTCAAGTAGTTCTTATCCCAGAAACTAAGGTCTTTGCATTTGTCAAATAGTCTATTATTTTAATCATTTACTACTGTTTCTTTTGAGCCTATCCTAATCCACTGAGCCACTGCTCTATTTCTTAACTAGTACCAGGCACTTTTGCTGACTACCACTTTATAGTACAGTTTTAGATCTGGTAGAGCAAGGCCACTTTCCTTTACATTTTTTTTCATCAGTTCCCTTGATATTCTTGACTTTTTGTTGCTCCAGATGGATTTTGTTACTATTTTTGCTAGTTTAATAAAATAGTTATTTAGTAGTTTGATTGGTTATGGCACTGAATAAGTAATTTAATTGGATAGAATTGTCATTTTTATTATATTAAACTTGCCCTAATCATCAGCAATTCACATTTTTCCAATTGTTTAAATCTGACTTGTATGAAAAGTGCTTTGTAATTATGTTCATTCAGTTTCTAGATTTGTCTTGGGAGGCAGATTCCCAAGTATTTAATGTTATCAGCAGTTACTTTAAATGGAATTTCTCTTTCCATCTCTTGCTCTTGGGCTTTGTTGTTCATATATAGAAATGCTGATGATTTATGTGGGTTTATTTTATATCCTGCTACTTTGCTGAATTTGTTAATTGTTTCAAGTAGTTTTTTACATGATTTTCTCAGATTCTCTAAGTCTAATTTCCTTTTAAGACTGGGTTATTAGACCATTATCAAGGGAATATTGAACAGTTAACTTGGACTTCAAACATTTGACAAACATCCATATTATTCTGGAAAGGGGTCCATAGACTTCCCCAGATTGCTGAAAGCATTCAT
Organism: Macrotis lagotis; assembly: GCF_037893015.1. NCBI lineage: Eukaryota > Metazoa > Chordata > Mammalia > Peramelemorphia > Peramelidae > Macrotis > Macrotis lagotis. The sequence goes on along the minus strand of NC_133658.1, from coordinate 353,021,049 downwards.
GAAAACACACAAAAAGGTTCACAGGTAATTTGAATTTTTCTTTTCCTTTAAACAACAAACTTTTTTTAGAAAAAAAAATTTAACCTTTTTTATGGAAAACAAATTTTTTTTAACTCTCTAACATATTCTTAACCTTTTCTTGCTAGCTCAGTCATCTTCATCACCAACATCATCTAACTGAATTTTGTCTTAAGCTTGATGTACTTGTTGATGGGAGGAGAGAGGTGGCCATTTGAGCCTGTCATGATTGACTCCATGTTTCTGGATTCAGTGACTTCTTGTGTCTGTATCCACAATGACTCAGTGGTTCATACTGTGTTGTAATGAAAAGACTTTCCCTTGATCAAAACAGGGGAGATACTGTGACAAAGTCACAGAGTAGGAACATACAAATGGATTGATTTGTCTCTCCTTCAGCCCCCTTTGCCTATTTTCTTTCTGGCTTTCAGGAAGCAAGAATTGCTGTGGGTAGCCCAGGAATAGCTTCTTTATCCTACGCCTTATTCTACCAAGATATATGTATGGATGCATGTGAAAGAAATGAGTCTTAATAATCATTGATTTGGTGGGGTCCAGAGTTCTCCCCTTTTTCTGAAGTCCTGATTTTAAAAAAAGTTCAGTCTCTTGAAGGACATAGCTGATAATGAGATTGGACCAACTTTCTTGTTCAAGACTCTACCCAAGTAGAGTAGACATTGTTTTCTGCTCAGGTTTGGGGTAAGGCAAAAACTGTTTGAACAGCTTGCCCGTGACTGGGGGATAGCTTAAGTATAGAGATAGTCTCATGGTCCAAGGATGTTATGATGTCACTCTTAGACCTTCATTAAACACCTACTCTTCAAAGCATAAATTGTGAACCTACCACCATGATTATCTTAGATCTAGAAAAACAGTCAAGTGATGGTCCTTTTATTAATACATGTTCTGATTTCATTAATAAAATGATTAAATATCCCAAGAACTATGTCTTTCAAATCTTTTAAATTACTTATATATGTCATCTTTGTTTAATTTGGGTTTATCCTTTCCTCAGGCAAATATATATTCCAAGACAGGAGTGCCCTGGCAACTGTGAGATTAGAAAAGTCTTCAGAGCCATCAAAGAGATCCCATTGACAATCTCCAGATGGTAGATATAGCGATTGAGTCTAGTGAAGAGCCAAGGTAATAGCTGAGCAAACTGCTTGACCCTCATCAAGAGTGAACTGACATACCAACCAAGATAAAGCACCCCAAAAGGAATCAGCCCAATTTAACAAGAACATAACTTGTCCATTGGTAATACCTAAACTTGGAACTGTAATAGGTCTTCAAGGGTCAAAGAACTGCTCCCTCAGCTCCCAGTGTTTCCTACATGTTTACTTCACTACTTTTGGGTTTCACATATGACCTGACTGCCCAGAGGGGGTCATTTTAGAACCACTACTCATTCTGCTTTTATCTTTGTTGTTATTGTTTAGTCATTTTCAGTTATGTCTAATTCTTTGTGACCTCATTTAAAGTTTTCTTGGCAATGATACTGGAGTAGTTTGTCATTTCCTTCTCCAGCTATTTTAAACTCAGGTTTTAGTGGCAGACTTAAAGTTAGGAATATTCCTCCTCCTTAATTCAAATCAGGCCTCAGACTCTTCTGTGTGACCCTGGTCAAGTCACTTAACCCTATCTTAGTTCCTCATCCATTTAAAAAAAAAGAGTGGAAATGCCAAAACACTCCAATATGATTCCCAAGAAAACTCCAAATAAAGTCATAAAGCATTGGATATGACTGAAAAATAGAAGACTCAATTCAAATTTCTGACTCCAGGATTAACACTCTATCCATTGTAATAAGGAGGCTGCCCATTTTACCTCTAATAGAAGCTATTGATGTCAATTATTAGATGAATATTGGAGAATACAGTAGATGATTAGCTTTTGAGCCCTTCTATTAGAAGCCACACCCCCACTAGATTACCCTAGAATCCTGCAAAGGATAAATAGTATTCACCCATCTGGAAACCTAACCTGGCAATGCATTAAGAGTTAAAGGAACAGAAAGTGGAGGCAGAAAGGAGAGAGTATAGATGCTATATAACTGCTAAATAAACCAAATGCCAGTCTAAGAAGCTCTCTAATCTTAGAGCATGATTTTTAGTGTCTATGGATCTATTTAGTTGATCAGTACTCTAATGCCTTACTTGAGGACCCCCTCCCAATCTCAGAATTCCATCACCTAGCTCTGGAACTTGAGCTGCTGCTGGAACAACTGGAGTGGGGAAATCTGAGAAAGCAGCTGGGGTTCATTATGGGTGACAAAATCACCAGATTCTGTGGCTCAGGGAGGAAAGAAAGGCTTAGAATTCAATTTACAAGTCACAAAATGTTTATTAGTTTCTGTGAATAACTCAGCAAGATAGTCAGTTTCAGAATTGCTGTGAGTTAAAGGAAAAGAGAGTTTAAAGGAGGGCAGGCTGTAACTAGCAGAATCTGAGGGAAAGAAAGATTAAAGTGAAGGCAGGAAACCGCTGATCCCTAATAAGAAAAAGAGTAACCACATGGGGAATCATGCTTTGATTCTTGAGTTTCTAAGAAGGTTAAGCAAAAAGAGACAGTTGGGGGAAAATAACAAAGACAGTTAAGAAAGGGAGAGAGGAAAGGGTAAGGAAGCAGTCACCAGATGCTGGTGATTGGGTGTAGATCACTGTGGATCCAGCTGAATGGAGGTGGGATCACATGAATCCAATAAGGAGAAAGGAAAGGGGAAAGAAACTGGATAGCAGGCTGCCTGGCAAATCAACTAGTAGAAAAGGGAAGGTTAAAGGACCAGACCCTCTTTAAATGCATTTCTATGGTGGAATCAATAGTTGCTGCATTTAAGGATGTACCAAACTTACTCCAATTAACACATGGTATAAGGCAGCATTTACTGAGGTGAGTGGCATCTGCTGCATCTGCCCCTGGGGGCATAACCAAGATCAGACATTTGGTTATCCATTGTTGAGTCCAGAGTGGTTTAGGATTAAAGACATAATGCTTACTGCTTATTGGGGTTTACAAAATTCAATACAGAAACAAACACTTTAACAGTACAAAAAAATTTACATGATTTATTTCCAATACAAAAGGTTTACAACATTTCTCTGTGCCCACAAGTTACCCTGCTTCAGACCCAGACTGTGGCTTCTCATCCCACTTCTACTTCCATGTCCAGAGTGCACCTCCATCTTGTCGTTCTCCTAGAAGACTATAGTTTCTTCCCAGACTCAGTTTCACATGCCATCGCCTACAGGACGCTTTTTCTGAGCCTTCTAATTGTCAGTATTTTCTCTCTCCTTGAATTATCTTGTACTTTCTTAACTATATAAATATTGTAGTCCCAATATAAAGTCAAGTCCCAGAGGAAAAAGACCTCCCTCCTCCTCCACCCCCTTCCATTTTTTCTTTATATTCCCAGTCCTATATATTTCAAGTATGTATTTCTTGAATTGAACTGAATCCTTTACCATCCCTATTGGTCTCTAGGGGAACTGCTTTGTCTTCACCAAAAATTCTCCTTAATTTCCTGTCATAATGAAATCATAAATTAAACGGACATGAGTCCTAACAGGTGTGCCAGTTCTCATATTTTTGTCTGCAAATTTGTATTCTCCTATAAACCTCGGCTTTATTTGCTAGCAATTAATTTGTAATTTAAAAAACAAAACCTCGAAGATAAAGCCAGGCTTGATCCCACAGAGTTCCAGATTGTACTGCTTATGTACCCAGAAGATAGGTAGCACCTGGGCTGGATAGCCCTAATCTGACCCCCTAAACTATTTTGGACCCTATAGTACAGGCATTTTCAGAGCTACTCAAGAACTCCCTAGAATCTGCTGTTGTTTGGTTTGGAGATTGGTGTATTTGAATGCAAATGTTAGCATTGTTATGCAAATTGCTTTAAAAGCAGTCCTCTGCCAGCTTAAAGGCAGGTATAAAGTGTCCACTCCTGGTTAATGTGATTAGGAGAGAATTCAAAACACTCCCCTTTCTGTCATACAAAGTGAGTAGCAGGGACACACCCTGCCTCTTTGAAAACTGGCTGGGGGTGGGGTAGGGGGGGGACCTAAGCCCCAAATGAAAGAGATTGAGTAGAAAAAAAAACTGAACTACTTTTGAATTTATCCACCCAAGAGATAGCAGAATATAGATTAGTTAGAGGAAATTAATTCAAATGTAAACCCTTGATGCTACTAATAATAGTTAACATTTCTATATCCCAAATGTTTTGCATATTTCATCTAAACCTCACAACCTGACCTCACAATCTGACCTAAAAAGATAGGTTTCTGCAATTCAGATTGGAAGCTGAGGTTCCAAGAGGTCCTTGCTTATGTGTACACACTAGCAGATGTCAGACATGTCCTTTTCTTCTCCTGACTCTGTGACTAGCATTTTTTCTGCTACTCCACCCTCTCCTTCCCCTAGTTACCTGTATGGCCTTAGACAAGTAATTAAATCTTTCTGGGTCTCAGTTTGCTAATCTGTAATGGTGCAAATTTCAGTCCCTTTTAGCTTGCCTTAAATGATCCTGTATGTCTCTGTTTTCAGTCACTTCCTACCTGGAAAGTCCCAGTCCTGAGATGTAAACCACCACTACCACTACCACCCCTCCAATAAAAAATATGGTATTTTCCCATGCTATTATCCTGTCAAATATGAAATTATGATTGCATGAAGAATACTTTTTTCTTGAAGTGAGCTCTTTTTTTTTCCATTTAGACTAGCTTAGTTTCTTCTATATTGCACAGAAAAATTCCTCAAGTTCCCCTTGCTCCCAGAAGTATTCCTCCCCCAGACACCCCAGGGCAATATGGATGAGTTCTGTCAGTATATTTCAAGCCCCAAAGTGTTCTGTGGCCAAATTAGTTTGGGGAAGTGTTAAATGAAAACAACCTGGGCTGATAAAACAGTCAATCCATCCAAGGGGCAAAGAGATAAGCATAGGAATTTCTAGGCAAAACAAAGTACATTAATGCTTCTGTTCAAAAATAAAATAAATAACCAAGAAAATAGACCAAGGCTTCAGGGTAAACAAAGACGTGGGTAACTTGGGATGCTTGACAGATAGTGAAGAGCTGCAATATTTGTGACCATCTTCCTAGGCAGGGTGGGAAGAACAGAAGGAGGGAAAAGGGAAGGAGGAAAGGGACTGGGACTTTGGGCTGTTATACTGATGCAGTCATGGAAATAGGGCATCACACTAGGATGAGAAGACTGAGCTGAGGAGGCAATTAAAACAGGAGTGATCCAACTGTGCTCCTAGGAAGATTCTCAGGGGCCCCACTGAGATGGAGAGAGGATTCTGGATAGACTACTTTTAGGAACAGGGGCACATAGCTAAGTAAGTGTTTCTAGAGGCCAGGTAGGACATGAGCCTGAGAGGGTCCTCAGGAGGCTGAGAACATAAGCAGGTTGTGAAATTGTGCAAAGCAACAATAAAAGCTTCCAAAAATTCATTATGGGCTTAGTCAAGCCTCTCTGCTTTGGCCAGTGGCATTACCACAACTGGCCATTGCAAGTATGCAGAGAAATATATCTGTTTGTGACTGAATGTGTCCATTCCCTTGCCTTCAGGGGCTGCAGGTAGTCAAGATTTCCCCTTATTCTTTTTTCTCTGCCCATTTTTCCTAGAAGAAGCCAGGGTAGGTGGCATCTACTATTATGGGAGACGTCCTGATTTCCAGGGGTGATTAGATTCTAAACTTCCTGAAGGTATGTTCAATTTCATGGAATTTGAGTATCCCTTATGCTTCAAATAAAATAGATGCTTAGGAAGCTGCTAGATAGTGCACTGATAAAGCTAGGATCTGGAGTTAGTAAGCCCTGAGTTCAAATATAGTCTCAAACATCTACTAAACTATAACTTTGGACAAGTCACAACTTCAATTTCCTCTTCTGTTAATGATAGAACCTCTCTCCCAGGATTGTTTTGAGGATGGAATGAGATAATATTTGTAAATCACATTGAAGTACTGTATAATTACTATATAAAATATACTATTGAATATAATTATAGATAAAGATAAATCAACTATTAAATATTTGTGGAATGAGGCATCTGGCATTTCCATACCCACTGTCAATAACATCAAAGTCTCTACTCAGATTCAGTCATTTCCAAAACTTTTGTGTTATCATTAATTCAATTCAATAAACAGAGCATTGGACTTGAAGTCAAGAAGACCATGTAATAATTCTACTTTAACTGTGTGGTCCTAGACAAATCACTTAGTTTCTGTTTTTCTCAAGTTCCCTTATCTATAAAGAGAGGGAGTTGGACTTTATTGAAACTAAGAGAAGACCCCTTCCAGATCTAAACACTCAGTAATATCACAGTAAACCATAATGGATACCTAGGGCAACTAAATGGTACAAGGGATAGAACACAAGGCTTAGAATCAGGAAGACTTGGGAGCATCTAGGTGGTGCAGTGGATAGAGCACCACCTTGGAGTCAGGAATACCTAGCTGTGTGGCCTTGGGCAAACCACTTAACTCTATTGTCTTGCAAAAAAAAATAGAATCAGGAAGATTCACCATACTGAGTTCAAATGCAGCTTTAAATACTACTAGTGGTAAATATGAACTAATCTCAAGCAAGGGGATCACTGATGTGAGGAATAAAGAAAGGCTTCTTGTAGGAGGTGTATGAGTTGAGCCTTGAGGGGAGTTGTGGTTTCTGAGTCAGAGATAATGAGGGAGAGCATTCTAGCTATAGAGGGCATCCTGTAAAAATTCACAAAGATGAGAACTGGAATGTCATTTATGGTAAACTTGGCTAAAACATAGAATATACAAGGGAGTATAATGCATAAGCAGCCTAGAAGGATAGAATGGAACCAGAAGAGGGGAAGAATGGGAGCATCCTATAATTTTTCAGTCAGTTAAAGCAAAAGTCTTGGATTGTGAGGCATAAGATTTGGGTTTGGGTTTCCCTTAACAATATGATTTTGGAAAAGTTCTTCCCTCTTTTGGGGTCTCAATTTCCTTCTCTGTAAAATGAGGGGACTAATATGGGTAATTTCTACAGTCCTTTCTAGGTCTGATTGACATATGGTTCTGCCAAGATTGAGGCATTCTGATTTCCCAGGAAATTAATAGGATGACCTTGGAGCAGATAAGTAAAACAATGACATCCTCACTGAGTTTCTTTATTATAGAGTCTTCTTTCCTGACTTGAGTTTGCTTTTCCCTGTCCCTGGACTTTGCCTGGGTCATTGGTGGAGAGAAGGTAGATTTTGGCATTGAAGCTGAGGTCTTCTGACTATCAGAGCAGATATTACTATCCATCATTCCAAACTTCCAGCTCCCAGACCCAGATACCTCAGTGAGCTCTAGCAGAAGAATGCTCTTTCTTACATTTTCATTTTGCTGGTGTCAATTAAATCAAATTTATAGGATTTTCTCTGTTCTGTAATTATCCTAGGGAATTTATTTCAGATTGTTCAAGAAGCCAATTCGCCTCTAGAATTTGCTAGCTACAGTGTGGAATTATGACTGTAGATTCTCATTTGCCAGGGAAAACAAGTTATTCTATTATTTATTTCATTGTATTTATGTTTATAGAGTCAGATAAGAGAAACGTGGATCTTGTTGCCTCCTGTTTGGCAGGAGAAGGCTGCTCTACTGGTCTCATACTATTTCATCCTGATCTATCACAAAAATCACAGCATTTCAGAGTTGGAAAGGACCTCAGCTGTCATTTAATCCATCTCAGAGCTGAAGTGTTTGTTGTTATTGTTGGTGAGTCGTGTCTGATTCTTCATGACCTTATTTGTAGTTTCCTTGGCAGAGATTCTGAAGTGGTTTTTCGTTTCTTTTTCCAGTTCATTTTACAGATGAGGAAACTGAGGTAAACAGGGTTTAGTGACTTGAACAGGGTCACACAGCTAATAATATTTTGAACTGGATTTGAACACAGGTGTTCTTGACTACAAGCCCAGCATTTCATCCACTGCATCAACTAGCTGCCTGAAAAGAAAGTACCTTCTAAAATATAACTGTCAAGAGATCATCTAGCCTTTACCTGAAGACCTCCCATGTAAGGAAAATTACTACCTTTTCAGGCAACCCAATCTCCTGTAGATAGCTTTAATGAATGTAAAATTATTTCATCCTTAATTTGTAACTTCCATCCATTTGTTCCTAGTTCTGCCTTCTTAAATCAAGTAGAACAAGGCTAACCACCCTTCTTCAAGAATGTTCTCCCTACAATTAAAGATGGCTATCATTTCCTTTGTGCTTGCTCTTTCAATATAATAAGTATCCTCACTTTCTTCTTTAGATTCTCATATTGCACAAACTTGAGATCTTTCATCATAGTGGTTGCCTTCCCCTGTGTATTCCCTGCTTTATCTATAGCTTTCCTAAAATTTGTTGATCAGAACTTAACACAATTCTCCAGATGTGATATGATCAGGAAAAAATTCCAGTGGGATGATTATTTCATTTATTCTGTATACTTCCTTCCTTAAGGTAGCCTAAGGAATACCAGCTCATATTATTTATATATGTGTGTCTGTGTATACCATATTACACTATTGATTCATATTGGGTCTATGGGTCATTTTTTAAGAAAAACAATTTTGCTTTTTTAAAAAATTAATGTTTTAATTTATTTTTATTCATTTTTAATATCCTTTTTGTTTTAGATTTTGAATGCCAGATTCTCCCACTCTCTCATCCTTTCCCTCACCCACTGAAAATGCAATCAATATAATTAATATTATATTCGCAAAATCATGGAAAACAGATTTCAGTATTAGCCATATTTCAAAAACAAAGACAAAAGCCAAATAAGAAAGTGAAAAGATTAACTTTAGTTTGCACTCAGTGTTTATCAGTTTTCACTCTGGAGGTAAATAGTATTTTTTCATCAGAACTTCTTTCAAATTGTTTTGATAGAACAACCAAGGTTTTTTTCTTTTGATTGTTACAATATTTCTATTATTGTACATAATTAAATTCTGATTCTTCTCACTTCACTTTGCATTATCTCATATAGGTTTTGCCTTTTTTTTCTGCCCTCCATGCTTTTTTCCCTCTGTTTATATTTTCCCCCTTCCCCCCCTTATCGGTATTCCCCAGTATTTGGTTTCTGAATACCACCCCCTTCAGTGTGTTTGCCCTCCTATATCACCCCCCTCCCCTTTCTTTCCCCTTTCCCTTTTTCCCTTTTCCCTTCCCTTCCTTTTGTTAGTTCCCCTTTTCCTCCACTCCCCCTCCCTTTCTCCCTCCCCCTCCCCTTTCCCCCTTTTTAATACTTGAGAGGTTAGATGTTTTTTAAGTTAACTAAGTATGTGTAAGTTGACTTTACACCAAGTATGATGAGAAGAAGATTCAGATGTTTCTCATCTCCTCTCTTCTTCCCCTCTATTACCATAGGTATTTTGTACCTCTTAGCGTCTTTTGGGGTTTGTGGGTCGGATTTTTGTTAAGAGGTTTGTTTCATATGATAGTTGGGGAAAGATCAGGAGACTTTAGAACTGTGCCTGTCTTCTCTCCGCCATCTTGGTCAGAAGTCTCTACCTTTTTTTTTTCTGAAACCACTCTCCTGCTTTTTCATTTCTTATATTACAATAGAACTCCATCACATGCTGCAACTTGCATATCAATTTCCTAATTGATGCACATTCCCTCAATTTCCAATTCCTTGCCACCATGAAAGGAGTTGCTATAAATAGTTTTGTACTTAGAGGTACTTTTCTTTTTCCTTTGATCACTTTTGGGATATAGACCTAGTTGTTGTTTGTCCTTGTTCTCAAAAGGACCCTGAAGGTGATGTCATGATTTGCAAGTGAATTGAATTTAAGTGAGTCAGAGCTATGCAAAGTAACCAGCCTCACTCTCTTCTTCAGAGTCATCTAAGTTCATTGGCAAGATGTAGAACAGGACAACTGTAGATATTGATGGATATGCACAGTTTTATAGCCCTTTGGGTACAATTCCAAATTGCTCTCCAAAATGTTTGGACCAGTTCATTATTCCACCAACAGTTCATTAATGTACATTTTTTTTCACTAATCATCTACCATATTTGTCATTTCTGAGAAATATAAAGTGGTTCCCGAGAGTTATTTTAATTTTCTTTTCTCTAATTCATAGTGATGTAGAACATTTTTATATGACCAGTGATAGTTTTCATTTCTTCTTCTGAAAACTACCTGTTTATATCCTTTGACCATTTATCAATTAGGGAATAGCTCTTATTTTTATAAATTTGACTCAGTTCTATACTCAATATATATTTGGGAAATAAGGCCTTCATCATATGTAAAAAAATTTTTGATAGTACTTTATTGTCTATAGTAACTTTTGGAATTTTGTAGTTTCCCTGATTATTTCTTTTAATTAGGTCTACTTTTGTTTTTGCTTTGTCTGAGATAATGATTGCTAGCCTTGCCTTTTTGACTTCTGTTGAAGCATATTAAATTCTGCTCTAGCCTTTTATTTTAACCCTGTATGTGTCTTCCTGTTTCAAGTGTGTCTCTTGTAAACATCATATTGGATTCTGGTTTCCAATACATTCTGCTATCTGTTTCCTTTTTATGAGTGACTTTATCCAATTCACATTTACAGTTCTGCTTCCTAACTGTATATTTCTTTCCATTCCATTTTCTTTTGTCTTCTTCTTCTTCTTCTTCTGTCTTCTTCTTCTGTCTTCTGTCTTCTTCCTCTGTCTTCTTCTTTCTTCTTCTCATCTCTCTCCCCAAAGCCTAATTTGCTATTAAACTTGCTTGTCACTCTTAATTTCTATGCACAACCAAATCTTTATATATAAGTACATACTTACATACATACACATTCTTCCCCTGAATCAATTTTGATGAGAGTGATTGAGCTTCCAGTACAACCAATCACTCCCAGACATTTTCTCTTCCATTGTCAAAGTTCTTCCTTATGTGGCTCTTTTATGAGAAAATTTTCCCCATTCTATATCTTCTTTTCCTCTCCTCCTAGTACAATTAAGTCCAATGCCTTCTATCTATGTAGAGATTTTTCTAACTGCCCTAATAATGATAAAGTTCTTAGGGGAGTCCTTTATGATTTCTTTTTCATGTTTACCTTTTTATGCTTTATATGAGTCTTTTATTTGAATGCCAAATTTTTTATTCAGCTCTGGTATTTTCATCAAAAAGCCTGAAAGTGGTTATGGAAGACCTCAAAAAAGATTTTGAAAATCAAGTTAGAGGTAGAGGAAAAATTTGGAAGAGAAATGAGAGCAATGCAAGAAAATCAAGTCAGCATCTTGGTGAAGGAGATACAAAAAATACTGAAGAAAATAACATCTTAAAAACAATTTAGATCAAATGGAAAAAGGAGTCCAAAGTCCAAAGAGAAGAAGAATGCCTTAAAAAGCAGAATTGGCCAGATGGAAAAGTAGATACAAAAGTTCTCTGGAGAAAAAATTCCTTCCAATGTAGAATAAAGCAAACTTTGTGAGAAATCAAGAAGCAATAAAACAAAACCAAAAGAATGAAAAATCTAGAAGAAAATGTGAAATATTTCATTGGGGAAAACAACTGACCAGGAAAACAGATTCAGGAGAGATAATTTTAAAATTATTGGGCTACCCAGATGTCATGACCAAGAAAAGGTCTTAGACTTTATTTTTTTCATGAAATTCTCCAGGAAAAGCAGAGAGAAAAATAGAAATTTAGGGAATTCACCAATTATGTCCTGAAAGAGATCCCAAAATAAAAGCTCCCAGGAATATTATAGCCAAATTTCAAAACTCCTAAGTCAAAGAGAAAATATTACAAGCAGCCAAAAAAATAAAATAAAACCAATTCAAACATCATGGAGCTACAGTCAGGATTACATAGAATTTAGCAATATCTACCCTAAGGGATCATAGGGCTTGGAATATGTTATTCTGGAAGGCAAAAAAGCTTGGATTACAACCAAGAATCATCTACCCAGCAAAACTAAACATCCTTTTTCAGGGGAAGAGATGGGTATTCAGTGAAATAGGGGACCTTCATACTTTCCTGTTGTAATGACCAGAGCTGAACAGAAAGATTGATCTTGGTGAACCATAGAAAAGGTGACCAAGAAGGGCAAATTATGAGAGATTTAATGATGTTGAACTGTTTATACTCCTGCATGGGAAGATGATGCTGATAACTCATATGAACCTTTTCATTTATTAGAGCAGTTAGAAGGAGCATATATATATAGGCAAGGCATAGGAGGGAGCTTAATATGAAGGTGTAATATTTTATAAAGATGGCGTTAATGGGAGAGAAAGGAATGCACTGGGAGAAAAGGAAAGCAGAGGTAGAATGGGCTAAGATATTTCACATAAAAGAGGCAAGAAAAAACTTTTGCAATGGAGTAGAAGAGGGAGAAGGTGAGGGTGAATGAGTGAGCCTTCATTCTCTTTGGAAGTGGCTCCAAGTAGGAATAACATACACACTCAATAGGGTATAGCAATCTATCTTACCCTAGAGGGGGAAAAAAGGAGAGAAAAGGGATGGAAGAAAGGGGGCAGGGGGAGGGGAGAAGGAGTGTAGGTGATAGAAGAGAGGGAAAATTGTGGAAGACAGTAGTCAGATGCAATATGCTTTTGAGGAGGGACAGGGTGAAAGGAGAAAGAGCATAGATTAAATGGAAGTAAGGAGGAAAGGATGGAGGAAAATACAGCTAGCAATAGCAAATGTGGGGGAAAAAATTGAAGCAACTTATCTGATGGACTTATGGAAAAGACTGTGATACATCCCAGAGACAGAGCTGATGGTATCTGAACTCTGAAGTACATTTTTTTCTCTCACTTTATTTTTCTCAAGGTTTCTCTATTTTTGTGTGGGGAGGGCAATTATTTTTACTTTTACAACAAGACTATTGTAGTAATAAACACATAAATGAATAAATTAATTAATTAAATGTTTGTAAAATGGCAAAAAAAAAAAAAGAAAGAAAATGCCTGAAAGACCTCTATTTCACTAAATATACACTTCCCTTAAAAGATTACACTAACTTTTTCAGGGCAAGTTATTCTAAGTTGTAATCCTAGTTTGGGTTTTTTTTTTTACCTTCTGGAATTCATATACCAAGTCCTCCTCTCTTTTGACATGGAAGCATTTAAATATTCTGTAATTCTGACTGTGGCTCCTTGATATTAAAATTGTTTCTTTCTGACTTGAAATATTTTTTCTTTGACCTGGGTAGCTCTGGAATTTGGTTATCATATTCCTTGGAGTTTTCATTTTCGGATCTATTTCAGGGGGCAATCAATGAATTTTTTCAATTTCTATTTTTACCCTTTGGAATTAACTGTCAGGGCAATTTTCCTTGATAATTCCTTTAAAATATAATGTTTGGGACTTTCAGGTAATCTAATAATCCTTAAATTATCTCTCCTCAATCTGTTTTCCATATCAGTTGCTTTTTCTGATGAGATATTTTGCATTTTCCTTTTTCACTTTATTGTTTCTTAATGTCTCATAGTCATTAACTTCTACTTGTCTAATTCTAATTTTTAAGGAATGAGTTTTTTCTAATGAGATTTTGTACCTCTTTTTCCATATGACTAATTCTGTTTTTTAAGGAGTTTTCCTCCAGTACATTTTTGTACCTCCTTTACCATTTGTCTAGTTCTGTTTTTTTAAGGTATTATTTTGTATCTCTTTTACCAAACACTTCATTCTCTTTTTCATCTTGCATCACTGTTAATTCCTTTTTTTAAATTTTTCCTCTACCAGTCTTATCTCTTTAATTATTCCAGTAATTCTTGTAGAGCTTGAGGTCAAATAGTATTTTTCTTTGAGGCTTTGTTTGTAGTTGTTTTCATCCTTTTTTGTTATTTGTTCATTTTTCTCAACTATTATTGAACTTTGAACTTTATTTAAACTTTATGCCCAACTTGAAGTGGGAAGGCACTTTTTAGCTTTTTTCTTGTTGCTGTTTCCATAGCTAGTTTCGAGAGTCTGCAAGTTTGTTATGCTTTCCATATAGTATGATCCTGGAAGAGGAATGTTTACTACTCTCCTTATCTGCACTCTAGTTTTTATTCAGGAAGAATATTTGGTCCCCTGCAGCCACAAACACTAGCACTCCTTTTTGCCTTGGAACTGTAACCATAGCCCTTTCTCCCTTGTGACCAACACCCAGAGCTCCTATCTAGTCTAGAGCTATGTATGGGCAACAGAGTGGTCAATCAGTGTTAGCTGTACCCAAAATCAACAAAGAAACCCCTGTAATCTCATTCTGACCAAAATGAGACCCTCTTTTCCATCTCTGTGCTGAGAGCTCCCAAAGCTTGTGCTTCTGCTATGCATGACACATGTGGGCTCAGGACAAGTCTCTTCCTTTATACCTCTCCTCTCTTCTTAAATTTTTTTAGGTTGGAAAAAATCTTCCAACTTTTTGTTGGCTCTGCCACTCCAAAATTTGATTTGATACGTTCTCTTACAGTTGTTTCTAGGAGAATATTGGGACAATTCTGCCCCTAATTTGCCATTTTACTCTGCTAACAAACTTGTTTTCTAGTGTCACTGCCCCTTCACCATCAATCCAGTTCTTGTCTCACTGGTTGATTTTAACCTAGTTGCAAAATTTTATCCTTCTGTCTAGTAAATGTCATCTTTTATCAGTCAGTCCACATGAATTTATTAAACATTTATATCTCAGGCACTGTTATTTAGAGACTTAACCCTTTGTGATTTCTGTGAAGCTCTTCATAGATATTGGGAATGATTCACCCCCAGAGGGATAAGACCAGACCCAAAGCCAGGTTTTCAAATGTCTGAGGTACAGTCTCTTGGCTCACTTTATATCTGCCTTCCATATATTCCTGCTATAGGACATGGGGTCACCATTTCTGTGAAAGGCAACACAGACAGAGGCATGTTGGATCCACCCCAGGCTGTCCTAATGCAAATTCCCATTGCTTACTTTGCTCTACAAGCATTTCTTTCTGCCTCATAGCCATAAATTGAGCTTCTGACATTGGTTTAGATAGCCCCTTGTTCACTGGCACAGGATTCTGAAGGTTCTCTCAACCTTACCATCTATCATCATTCTGGTTGACCCTTGTGATAGCTGGTGATAAGTTGGGGAGTTCAGTGGTCTTAATAAAGCTGCTAAGTCACCACAGGCAGCTAACAAGACAACTTGAAGCTCACAAGAAGACTATGGGTTTATATAGAATTGAGGATTTAGATTGAAAAATCTGCTTAGAGATAGTTTATTCCAAAACTCTCTCTTTACAGAAGATGATACAGATCCAGAGATAGCTAGTGTTCTGTTTTTCCCATATGACCACACAGCTATTAAGTGGTAGCAACATCAGGATATGAATCTGTGTTCTCTGACTCCAACTGGAGTACTCTAGTTTCTTAAATCAAGACTGCAATTTTCACAGCCTGTGGACTTCAGAGGTGTCCCCTCAACACATCTTACATCTATCCCCTTTTCTCCATTCACCTAGCCATCATCCTAGTTTTGGGTTGAATCACCTTTCACTTATACTACTACAAGAGCCTCTAAATATCTCTCTCTCTCTCTCTCTCCAATTTCTCCCCTCTCCCATCTCTCTATGCAGCTACCAAAATCAAAGCCTTCAATTATTGATCTAATTGTGATACTCCCCTTGTCAACTAATTCTGATGGTTTAAAATTGATGTTGTTGAGTCATTACAGTCATATTTAATTCTTCATGACCCCATTTGTAGTTTTCTTGGTGACTGGAGTGATTTGCTATTTCCTTCTCCAACTCATTTTAAAGATGAGGAAACTGAGGCAAAGATAATATAGTGATTTTCCCAGGGTTACACTGCTAGTAAATGTCTGAGGCCAGATTTGTATTCATGAAGAGGAACCTTCCTGATTTTAAGCTCAGTGCTCCATTCACTGTACCTATTTATCTACTATTAACTCTTGAATAAAACACAAATTCCTCTGATCAGTATTTATAGCTCTTCATAGACTGGTTCCAATTTGCCCTTCTAGACTTATTCCATATTAGTCCCCCTCTATTCTACTTGCTGTTCCACAGGTATGACATTCTCACCTTTCCATCAGTTGTCTCCCATGCCTGGATTGCTCTTACTCCTCACCTCCATTTCACAAAATCTATAGCTCCCTTCAACACTCAACTCAAAGGAAACCCAGCCCTTCAATAAGGAAAGACCTTTCCTGACTGCCTAAAAATGGTTTTTATTATTTCTACCAAAATTATTTTGCATTTACTACACATATAGTTTATACTTACTTATCTGTATAGATGTTATTTTCCTCCACCTCACACAGCCATTAAGATCTAACAGGAAGTTAATAATTATATATCAAATTAAATTGAGAAGAATTCTTTTTACAGTTTCTAGGAGGAACTGTTATTCCTGATGTTGAACCCATAAAACCACACCCTCTGATTCTTGTTTCAGCCTTATAATTAACCAGCCCTCCTGAGAGGCTCATACCATACCTGGAGACAACAGGGTGGTAATGGAGACACACTGGGCTTAATTACTTTCATCCATCACCAGTTACCCTACTGATGTTGACAAAGTATGGCTAAATATTTAAAGAAGTCATTTCTCTTCAGAGGCTGGAGCTTTACATGCAGCAGAGCCTGCCAGTAGTGTGAGCAAACATTACTAAGCCATGGATTAAGGGGGATTCATCTGAGAGGTAGATGGAAGGAGAGAAGAGAGAAATCATAAAATAGAGAGTGACAGAGGCTTAAAGCAAAAAAACAAACAAACCAAAAAACCAAAAGTATATATAAATTCTCAGAATAAGGAACCTGGAAGCCCAGAAATGACCCACCTCGATCAAGGTCACTCAGCTATTAAATGGTCAAGACAGATCCCCAATCTCCACATTCATGTGATTGGAAGTGACCTGGAATTGCCAGGTTTTTCATATGGGTTGCTGTCTAATGATGCCATAATCTTCTTTATCTGATATCCTCAAAATTAATTGTTTATATCCAATTTGTTCTTTGAGGGCAAGGACTGCTTTTGTTTTAAATTTTATCCTCACAATACCTAACTTTCACCCTTGGACAGTTAGGTGGTACAATGAATATAGCACCAGCCCTGGAGTCAGGAGGACCTGAGTTCAAATTCAACCTTAGACACTTGACACTTAACTAATTGTGTGACCTTGGACAAGTCACTTAATCCTGAATGTCTCATATCCAGTGCCATCTCTAGTTGCCCTGATTCATACCTGGCTACTGGATCCAGATGAATCTGGAGAAGAAGGTAAAGCTGGTGACTTAGCCTGGCACTCTCTCATTCAAATCCAAATCATTTGCTTATCCTGATGTCAGAGTCTTCTTCAAGAATAAAAGAGGGGAGGTTAGGTGGAGTAGTGGATAAAGCACCGGCCTTGGAGTCAGGAGTACCTGGGTTCAAATCTGGTCTCAGACACTTAATAATTACCTAGCTGTGTGGCCTTGGGCAAGCCAGTTAACCCCATTTACCTTGCAAAAAACCTAAAAATAAAATAAAATAAAATAAAAGAGAAGCATCACCACCCCAGTACAGAGTATGTATAGACAATAATTGCTAAATAGAGAGAGGGAATGGAAAAGACCAGGGATAAAACTATGAGATGAATGAGTTTAGGTAAAAACTAGAAATGAGCTAGTAAGTAAAAGTGGTTTGCTAATTCCTTAACTCTTATTAATTATCCCCTTTGGGGCATGTCTATTCAGCTCAGGAGAGGTCATAGAGGCAGCTTGGACCTTGCCTATTCAGTATCTTTCTCAATGACCTGAGGAAAGCATTAGATGACATCCATGTCAAATTTGTGGATAACATTGAGCTGGGAGGAAAAGCCAAGATGATGTATGATAGACTTGATTCATCATTTCAGTTGCTTAAGATGTTGGGGAATACTGAACTTATTGAGATCACATTTTCCTCCATTAAATTTTAAGTTTTGAATTTAGATTTAAATAGTCAATTGCACAAGTGATTACACATAAACTTATGAAAAGGACTATCAAGTTTTAGGTGACTACAAACCAAGTGGATTTGGGGTTAGAGGACTTGGGAGCAAATCTTTTCTCTGAAGCTTACTAAATACATGACACTGAACAAGTCACTCTGAACCTCAATTTTCTCATCTGTAGAATGAAGATGGTCTCTAAGGTACCTTCCATTTCTAAATTTATGATTGAATGGTCCTA
The DNA here is from genome assembly GCF_037893015.1 of Macrotis lagotis. Lineage (NCBI taxonomy): Eukaryota > Metazoa > Chordata > Mammalia > Peramelemorphia > Peramelidae > Macrotis > Macrotis lagotis. Next base: position 353,002,890 of record NC_133658.1, on the reverse strand, counting down.
CTCTGTGACATTTAAGTCAAATGAATGGATGTGTATTTAGGTTGCAATTTATACAAGAATGATGTTGTATTCAGATCTAGGGAAGCAGCAGTCTCGTCCCTGGACATATCATATTCTGTTAAGTTTTAGGATGTGGATTGACAAATCAGAATTTTTCCAGAAGAGGGTAACCAGAATGTTATATTTTATATGTTGATATATTTTACATTATATGAGAACTGTCTGATGAACAATAGCAAATTCATGTAGTGTAAATGTAAATTCATGGTAGTGGGGAGGCTGAAGTAGATTCTGTTTTCAAACATCTGTATGAGGGGCTGCCATGCACAAAGAGGAATGGAGTTTTCTACTTGGCTCCAGAAGATAAAATTAGAAGTCATATTACTAGTTACTAGTTAAACCTGTGTCTGATACAAATTTAAAGGAGGGGACAGGGTCCATCAACAAGTATTAATCAAGCATTTGCCATGTGCCAAGCATTGTGGTAGGCATTGAAGAAAGAAAAACAAAGTGGCAGTAGTCCACTTCATGGCAAGGAAGGAGGAATGAAAGTACTATAGAAGACTGATTGATGGCTATTGAGGGGTGAGAAAGAGGCACAAAAGGAACACTTAAGACAGACCTAACACTAATGTCATCACTATGAGAATGATGGTCCATTCCCCTGCCCGAGTCCCATAGGGATGAGGGAGACTGGCGGCAGCATTTGCCCCACCCCCCACATATACATACCTCCAGAAGAATCTATTGTTATATTCAGGGATATGATTGAATAGAGAGGAAGGAAAGCCCATCCATCTAGGAGGGAAAGTTTACCCTCCCATGTTGGTATCTTGTAACAAAACCTTGTTTTCCCCATGCTAGTTACAGCTCTGATAATGAGTAGAAGTTACAGGGAGAAAAATTTCAGCACATTGTTAAGAAGCATTTTTTAATAATTACAACTAACAATAGAAGGAACCACCTTGGAGGGTAGTGACCCTCCTACCCCAAGGTCCAAATATGACCACTTGATAAGGATATTGTAGAAGAACGTTCATTTAGATACACTCTGAGTCTTTTACAATTCTGAGAACCTATGATCAGTGAGATGACCAAGAATGAATGCTAAGCCTTTCCCATTTTATTCAAGAGAAATTGCCTTTTTTCTTCATCCATGAAGTTTTCTTTTTTCCTTCTCTTTTCAAAAATATCTTTTCTTTTATCTAATATCTTTCCTGAACAAACAGTACCTCTCCCACCCAACTCCCACCTCCCAAGAAAAGCTATTCTACACCATCATGCCTGGGCTCCCCTCAGATTCCAAACACCATGGAAATAAGCACTCAAAAATTGCTATATATTCCTGGTAAAGTTTGCCTCAGTGAAGGATATAATTGTTACTTTAAAAATATTTGGTTTGGCAAAATTATATAGCTTGTCAAAATAGAGTATATCCAACCTGATAGCTTATATTTTGTAGGTTTTTACTCCATTTCATAACATTTAAATAATTTTTAAATAAGGCCACACTATTTTCAAAGTTGAATTTGCAAACATTTCCTCCTAGCCTTCCCAAGCCCTCAAACATTGCTAGTCCTAGAAGAACCAAATTTCTCCATTCTCAATTTCACCTTGTTCAAATAGCAATTAAGTGCCTGAAATGTGGGCAGCTGTCTGTTGAAATCATTTCTCAAGACTTGAAACCTAAATGGATATAGAACTGACTCCAGTTTTTCAAAAAATTGCCACCAGAGAACAAGGTCTGTAGGTCCTAACCTGCTTCTAAGGCTTTAAGACTGACCCACTGAGAATTCTACTGTACTAACACTAAAGCAAGCAATGACTGATTCTACCTTGGTCACAGAGGTCTTCTCAGTCCTTTGGAAGTATTGAAATATAAAAATTTTGCTCAGTCCATGATCCAGGGACACTGACCTGGTTTAGGTTCCTTGTATCACCTCCTGACTCTAGAGAGTTTTACTGGTTGTCCCCCCATATGTGGAATTCTCCTTGACCTTGTCTCTATCTCTTAGTTTCCTTAAAAGTCTCAGCAAAATCCACACTCTCTATAAGAAGCCTTTCCTAATCCTTATTAACTGTACCTCTGTTGATTATGTCCAATTTAGTCAATAAGTATCTTGTATACACATGGGTGTTTAAGTGTGGTCTCTCTCAATAGATTGTGAGCTCCTTGAGATCAGGGATTATTTTTTTTTACTTTCTTTGTATCTTCAGTACTTAGCACAGTGCCCACTGCATAGTAGGTATTTCATAAATATTGATTGAGCTAAAGAAGAAAATTGGTGGTCTTCAAGGAGCTTATACCTCAGTGAAGGATCTTGCAGAGAGGGTCTGTGATACAACAGATGTCATTTTATCCTGTCATTCACAGAATCTTAATATTGGACTGGCCCTCAGAGGTCATAATTCCTACCCTCACCTAAACATGAATCCCTCTTATAACATAATTTTAAAAGGGTCAACCTGTTTTCACTTAAACCATCCAATGACAAAGGAGAAGATAAATACCTTCTATTGTTCTGTTAGATGAATCTAATTTGTAAAGGTTATCTTCACATTTTAACACAATTTATTAAGCTAACCTTCCCTAGTTGGTAAGATTTTATTTATATTAAGTTGACATCTACCTCTCTCTAATTTATGTCCATTGCCATTGGTTTTGTGCCCTGGGGCAAGGGGGGGAAAGTCAACTCCTTGTTCCCCAAGTTAGTATTTTCTCACTGGTCAGGTTGAATCAGTGGATCTGTGCTCTAATTCTGATTTTGATTTTCTAATGAATTATTCTTGGGCAAGTCTCTTAACTTCTCTGTGGCTCAACTTCTAGAATTGTAAAGCTGAGGGATTGGACTACCTGATCTTGAAGTTCCCTTCCAGATCTAAATTCTTGTTTAGTTGGTTAAGTTGTACCTGACTCTTTATGATCTCTGTTGGAATTTTCTTAGCAAAGAAACTGGAGTGCTTTACCATTTCCTTTTCCAGTTCATTTTACAGATGAGGACACTCATGGAAATAGGCTTAAGTGACTAGCCCAGGGTCACATAGCTAGTAAGTATCTGAGGCTGGATCTGAATGTAATCTTTCTCACCCCAAGCCCAATATTCTATTTACTGTGCCCCAAGATGCTAAGTTCCTCTTAACCTGAGTATTATGCAAAGTCTTGTCAGAAGAATCAATCAGTCAACAGACATTTTATAAAATATATATAATTGTTGTAGGCACTATGATAAGCACTCAGTATACTTCATAAAAGATGTTTTATTTGATCAAGATCTAAATGATAAATCAACAAGACAAGCAGGGGCTGAGGGCATTCTAGGAATAACAAATGGAATGAATAAGAATACAGGGCCTGTTAGGTGAAATCCAATAGAATGTAAGCTCCCCAAGGGCAGGAACTAACAACTTAATTTTTGTCTTAGTATTGCTAGTACCTAGTCTAAGATCCCTAGAAATAGGGGCTCTTTCATAAATTCTTGTTGATTGTTGTAGTTGATAGAGGGGGAAGCAGGGTATAGTCAGGAGATTTCCTCAGAAAATGAGAGTTGAGGAAAATGACATGAAGGAAGTGAGAAGGCCATAAATAGAGGACATATTAAGAGGTAATTTTAAGCAAAAAAAAAAGTGTAGGACTAGGGGATGAAAGACCTAGGGAACCAGAAAAAAAGAATTTATATGTAAAACAGTCAAAATGGGGCCACTGAAGCTTTTTGCCATAATCAGATCAATGTATAATGAAGATTAAATTATCCTTGATAGCAATCCTAAATTAAATGGGAGAGACTAGAGGCAAGGAGTCCACTTTGTGTACAATCCAAATGAATACCCAGAGTTGTGGGAATAAGGGAAGAGGAGTTGCTTCCTGCTCAGGAAGCTATCCAAAAGTAGCCAATCAAGGTTTTAATTCCCTTCTCTGAAGAGAGCAGCATGCATTCCAGGTATCTTCTTCATCAATCCCATGAAGACTCTCTCTTCTCAGGATTCAAGTAGAGGTCAATTTTTGCAAACATCTCATTTTTTTTTCCTGAGGACGTCTAAGTAATTTGATTGAAATATCATATCTTCAAGATTTATTAAAGCTGTTCACTGTTATGGATATTGGACAGAAATAAATGATATTACTTTGTGCTAGTGGCTGACTTAACCAGCTTAGCAACATATGGGGTCATGTCAGAAGGAAAAGATGGTAGAACCTGTGAATCTGGGTCTACCACCACTGATTTCAATTAACCTCAGAAGCCTATTTTTCAAAGAGACACAATCCCTTTAAACAACCAATCATGGTTTCCTTTGAGCACTGAGAACAGCATCAGGTTGCCCTAACTCTACCTAATGTGGATCAACAATGTACAAGGGCAGCCAAGAAAAAGCCAAAATAATCTCATGGTATATCTAGAGAAGCACTGAGTATAGATCTAGGAAGGTAACCATTCTACTCTATTCTGCCCAGATCAGACCATAGTGGTGTCTTGTGTTCTTTCCTGATCACCACATTCTAGAAAGGACATTAATAAACTAGAAAGCATCTAGAAAAGCAGATCTGGGGTCAGGTGAGTTGACCAGGATAGTAAAGGGCCTTGAGATTGTGTCAGTTGAGGATACATAATTCAGAAATGGAATTAATCTTATTCTATTATCCCTAGAGAGCAGAACTAGGAGTAATGAGTAGAAGTAACAAAGAGGTACATTTAAGCTTAAGTGAATGGGAAAGATCCCAAATCATTAGAGATACATAACTTTTTCAGTGAGCTACTAAGTGGAAGGAATCATCTTGGGAGGTGGCAGTTTCTCTCTTCCTAAATATTTACTGGACTGCAAGGTGGCACAATAGATAGAGTGCTAAGCTTACAGTCAGGAAGACTCATCTTCCGGAGTTCAAATCTGGCCTCAGATAGTTACTAATGTGTAACACTGAGCAAGTCATTTCACCCTGTTTCCCTCAGTTTCTCATCTGTAAAATGAGCTGGAGAAGGAAATTGAAAACATTCTAGTATCACTGCCAAGAAAACCCCAAAATGAGACTACAAAAGGTTGGATACAACTGTCAAATGAAGAACAACAACAGATATCCCTAAGCAAAGACAGGATCATTTCCTGTTGGGTATTTGTAGGTGGACTACTTATTTAAGAATAGGGAGGACTAAATAATTCTGAGTCCACCCATTAACCCACTGTAATATCTTGTAATTTTGTGATGGAAGCCTATTGGTTCTGTTATCCATATACCAAAAATCCAGACAGAACTTTTCCCTCTTTTCCCTGCTCAAGGATCTGTGCCCCTCTTTGAGTTGAGGGCTGCACATCTTCCTAAGTCACAATTTCATTTAACTTAGTGCTGTTCGACTCTAACAATTACATGTCACCTTGTCTCTCTCTCTCTCTCTCTCTCTCTCTCTCTCACCTGTGTTTTGCTTCCCATTGTATTTAACTAGACATGTTCCAATTTTCACTGGAGCTCAGTGATTCTAATTGCACCATTAGGAAGGAAATTGAGACTTAAATTAGAAAACTTAAAAAAAAATACAAAGAAAACCATCAAAAAATTTCCCTGAAGCTCCAGTGCTGTCTGTTTAGCTCCAAGAAGAGGTGAGACTCCTTGCATTGGGCTTCTTTTTTTGATGTAGCATTGCCCTTGGTCTTAGATACCAATATCTTCACCAGGTTTGGATGGGAGTAAGGTATGGGGTAAGAAACCCTTGGATAGATATTTAGGGAATTCTAGTTCAGGTTCTACTTGGATTAATTGCTGGTTACAATATGACCTAACTCTATAAATGTTCCAAGCTCTGAGGATACAGCTAGAAAATCAAGAAAGGATTTGCTCTCCAAAAGCTCACAGTCTAATTGGGGGGACAATACAGAAAAGGAGTGCATAAAACCTATAGCCCAATAATAAAAAGCTAACACAAAAAAGTTATCTTAAGGGTGCAATGTTGGGGAAGGTCCAGAGGTGCTTAAGGCAACACAGGAAGTTAAGATGACAGTGCCTAGATACTTCAGAATACAGTTATTTCATCCACATCTTGACTTTCCCCATCCTAGTTTCAATATTATCATAGTTTGGCATAAGGAAATAAATGAAAATTTGGGGGGGAGCTTTGTACAAGTTGTGGGAAACACACAAAGGCCAGCAGATGACACAGAAAAAGTTTTAGGTATAGTATTATATAATATCAACATATTTTTATCTTTTAAAACCATAACAATTCAAAATTATTCTCTGGTATGCAGGGAGAGCCAAAATTTTTATGCAGATTTTCCAGATCACAGTGAGCACGGCAAACCCTAATCTTCATGATATGGAAGGCATAACTGTATAGAAGCAGAAGAGATAGTAAGGTTTAGGGCTCATCCTTCTCACCAGAAATGGTGCAGTTAAGTAGTCTGGGCAAGTTTTGCCCCCTCCCCCCACTGGGGATGGCTCTGCCCAATCATTTTGATGACTTCACGGACAGTCTTCAAAGACAGGTGCCAGAGGTTCACCCGGGTTTTCCACATCAGGGTCTTCCTGAAAGCTTTACATGTGGCCCTAAGGAGTTTCAGCAAAAACACAGCCTTGCTTTTTCCCATTTTTCATTTGTGTCCCCCAAAGCATATGAGCCTAAAGACCTAAGGGTCAAGGGTTCTGGATTTTTGTCTTAACTCTGTTATTTAATATGTAGCTCCTTACAAGCAGCTCACTTCATCAAGGAGCCTTAGTTTCCCCATCTATAAAATTAAGATAATATATTATCAACTCCCTGGGTTTGCTATAAAGGGAAAGGGCTTTGTAGCCTTGACTGTGGATGCATGATTTATTCCCACTACAGTTACCTCTATTTTTTCTAATATTATTTCTATTGACACCAAAGGTTATGACATGAGAGGCAAAGAAACTCCACTTCATCCCATGCATCCAATCAGTCATCTATCTCTCATTCCTTTCTGTCCATGTCCACTTTCACTATTTAAATAGGCTCCAGTATTTAGCTTTTCTGCCTCGATTACCAGGAGGGCTCTCCTTCTCTGCAGGCTCCATTTCTTACAAACTAGGAAGAGACTAATATTTTTAAAAACTCTACTTTAATTGTGTTAAAAAAAACTTCACTGGTCCCCTTTCATCTCTCATTGTGTCAGTCAGTCAACAAACAGTTATTAAGAATTTATTATGTTCTATACCCGGGGGATACAAAAAAAAGACAAAAATAATCCCAGTCCTCAATAACAGTCAAGTGGCATACAGAACCAAGGAGATCAGTTCAAATATTGCCTCAGCTACTAGATAAATGACTCTAGGCAAGTTAATTAAGCTCTCAGTCTCAGTTTCCTCATCTGCAAAATATTTAAAATAAAAAAAATACCTTACAATGTGATTTTAATGACACAGAGCTAGTGGTAGAATTGTGGAACTGTAGTCTTCAGAATTTGCCCTCAGACACTTGCTGGCTGTGTGACTCTGGGCAAGCCACTTTAAAAAAAAAAAATCTCTGCTTGCCTCAGTTTCCTCAAATGTAAAATGGGGTTAATAATATATAACATAATATATAGCCTAATGATAATAATCAACCTTCCAGGGTTGTTGTGAAGATCGAATTAGATAATAATTATAAAATACTTAGCACAATGCCTAAGAAGAATGCACTTAGTAAATTCTGCATAAATATTAGCTATAACTAACTATTGTTTTAATGGGGAAAACAACATGCAAACTTATGTGCCTTCAAGATGTTTGTTGTTGTTTGTTCTTTGTTCCCAAAGAAGACCACAACATCAGGGAAGTGAGGCCATGACAAGCATGTGAATTGGATTTGAGTGAGGGGGGAGGCTGTGCTAAGTCACTAGCCTCACTTTCTCCTCTAGAGCTATCTGGATCCAGTGGCCAGATATGAATCAGGACAACTGAAGATGACCCTGGATGTGAGGCAATCAGGGTTAAGTGACTTGCCCAAGGTCACACAGCTAGTAAGTGGCAAGTGTCTGAGGTCAGCTTTGAATTCAGGGCCTCTTGACTCCAGGGCCAGTGCTCTATCCTCTTTACCATCTGGTTGTTTAAATATGATATAAATAGGTACTATGACAGAGAGAAGATACTAACTGGATATGAGGGAAAGGGAGTTTGGAAAGATCTTTTGAAGAAGGTAGAATTTGACTTGAGATATGAATGAACATAGGGCAGCTGGGTGGCCCAGTGGATAAGCACTAGACTTGGAATCAGGAAGATTCATTTTCATGAGTTCAAATCTAGCTTTAGTCACTTACTAGCTGTGTAACCTTGGGCAAGTCATTTAATCCTGTTTGCCTAAGTTCCCCATCTATAAAATTGTCTAGGTCCAGTATCTCTGCCAAGAAGTATCAGACACAATTGAAAGGCTCAACAACAAGAGGAATGCAAATGATGGAATATAGTAAAGTGGAGAGTTGATAAAGAAGGTGAAATTTCAGAAGCATTGTAAGCATTGAAATGGATGGCATAAGGATATAGAGTGTTCTGGGTAAAGGAAAGCAAGAAGACCAGAGTTGCCTCATCATAGAGTAAGAAGAAAATAGTGTAAGAAGTCCACAAAAATGGGAAGAGGTCTGATTATGGATAATGGAGGGTTTTAACAGGATTTTCTGATTGATCCTGGAGGTAAAAGGAAGTCACTGGAGGAGGATGACATGGTCAGATCCTGAAGAAGATCATCTTGGCAGTTCAGTGGAGAATAAACTGGAGTGGAGACAGACTTAAAGCAGGAAGACTCCTCAGCAGGCTTGTGAAATAAGGATCTATTCCAGGATGATGAAGGTCATAATAATACCTACTTCACCAGGTTGAGTGCTCTTCAAATGTTAAATGTTATTGTTATTATTATTGGATTATATCTTATCCTTCTATTTTTCAAACTGTCTTCTCTGTACCTCAGCAGGAAGGGAGGGAGGGAGGAAGGAAGGGAAGGACAGAGGGAGGAAATAAGCATTTTTTTAAACTTCTATTTGAGAAACATTGTGCTAAACACTTTTCAAATATTATCTCATCTGATTCTTACAACAGTGCTTTATTATCCCCATTTTTTTACAACTGAGGAAACTGAGGCAGATGATAGTTAAATGATTTTCCTAGAATGACACAACTAGTAACTGAGGTTGGATTTTTAACTTAAACCCTCCTGCTTCCAGAGAAACAGATATATAGAAAGCTAACAAATTCCATAGAGGTCATCTAATCCAACTCCTTTTTCTTAGGGATGAGTAAATTAGGTCTCAAGTAAGTGAAATTCTTATCAAAGAGGGTAAGTAGCAATTCAATCTCAGGCTGTCTAACTAAATCCATCAATCAGGACTCTTCTCTGAACCTTTGTTTCTTCCTTTATTAAAAGAAAGGGTTTGTCAGAAATGGTCTTTTAAAGACCTTTTCAATTCTGGAGTTTTATGAATATCATATCTGAAAAGTTAAGATTGGTACCTTTCTTCTGCAAGTCAATTCAATAAGCTTTCTTTAAAGCACCCCTATGTCTAAGGCATGTGCTGAGGATAGAAAGATAAAACAAAAAATAGTCCTTGTCCTCAAAGAATGCATATCCTTTGTCATTAGTTCTTAAAATGCAGTCTAAGGACCCCTAATGGTGGTCTACAAAGTCAAAACTATTTTCAAAATAATATTAAGTATTTTAATTTGTAACAAGGTAACTATTGATAGAGTCCAGATAAACAAAAGTTCTTAACAATTTTAAGGTCATAAAGGAATGTAGAGACCAAAAAATTTGAGAACCACTATTTTGTTATAAATGACATATACTTTTGTTTTATTATTTTTACATGGAGAATCAATGCTTTAAGGTAGAAAGGACAATGATCTTGTCAGCTCATTAGCTGTACCAAACCTCTTTGGGCCTCAGGTCCTCATCTATAAAATGGGAGAGTTAGACTAAATGACCTCTGAGAACCCTACAACTCTAAATTGATGATCTTCCCATCTCTCTGAACTTCAGTTCCTTGATCTGTAGAATGGGAATAATAAAACTTGTAATACTTCCCTCATAAGGAAAGTGGCTTTGTTTTTGCTTTTTAAAAGCTCAAAGGTGCTGTAGAAGTGAGAGAAAGTTTTACTGGTTCTTTTGTTAGTTTTGGCCTATATCTCCTGCCTGTGAAGGAACAGTGTTAATCTCCCTCTGGGAAATAAACTGGGAAAGAAAGATAGAAGCTTGGTTACCTCCCTCCCTGCCAAACCAACCCAAACAATACCAGAGGGACTTGAAGACCTTAAAATCTTTGTAAAAAGCCAGGAGAGTCTGAGGCTGTCAATTGAATTAAGGTTATTAATTTTAGAAAGAAAGCCAACCTCATGAGATCACAAGCTCAACAGAGAGAGATTGACTGATCCAAACCCCTCTTTTGACAGACAGGGAGACTGAGGCCCAAGGTTTAATCCAAAAGAGCTAGGGGGTCCAAAGAGGTAGCAGAGGCAGTGCTCCAGTCCAGGTCCTTGGATTCTAAATCTCCATTTCCCTTTCCCACGAAGCTGCCTCTGGTTAGGAGAGAGTAAACATGCCTGTTGGTCTTTCCCAGCCCTAGCAGTTACCTCTCTGCTGGGCGATTTATGTTCCGCGTGATTAGGCCTGAAATGGACAGGAAGCTTTATTGTTCCGAGCTGGCAGGGTGTGAAAAGGCAAATTGATAAAGACGACTCAGTCAGTGTTGAGTTGGGCGTTCCTAATTTATAGAAACACTGTGAGCTCCATTACTCAGACCCTTCCTTTACGACCCCAACCCCTGGCTTCCTCCAACTCCAACCCTACTTGTCAAATTATGTCTGATTGATGGGAGAACAGAGGATTTACAGATCAAAAGGGAGGCATCAGTCCCACAGGATATGGAGTAAATCCCCAGGGAAGTGACGTGTGATAGAGCTTGGCCTTATTAAAGAGATCAATTACTAGGTCTGATGATGCTGCTACAGCATGGTTGGGGGGGGGTCTCCCAGGCATTTATCAGCTTGGCTGAGTCATATATTATTGAGGCTTTGGAAAAGCCAAGTTGGAAAACCCAAGCCTGACAGATTGAGTGTCTCTCATTTACAAGCCTTGTGACCTTGAGGCAAGTGCTTAAACTGTGGAGTCCTATGCTTCTTTATTGTGAAAGGAGAGGGTAGCATAAACTGGTCTCTAAGGTCCCTTCCCAGGGAATATTCTGGGATTCTAGACTGGGGTTTGAATCCCAGCTCTATTACTTACTAGGAGACCTTGGACAAGTCTTCACTATTCTGCATTTCAGTTTCTTCATCTGTAAAATGTTGCTTTTGTTCATTTGTGTCTAACTCTTTGAAACCCCATTTGGAGTGTTCTTGGCAGAGATCCTGGAGTAGTTTGCCATTTCCTTCTCCAGTTCATTTTACAGAGGTAGAAACTGAGGCAAACAGTGTTAAGTGACCTACCCAAGGTCAAACAGCTAGTATCTGAAGTTGGATTTGAACTCATTTGAACTGGATTCTATCCACTGTGCCTCTTAGCTGCTACATCTAGGCTCACAGGACCCTAGAACTAGAAGGGAGCTCAGAGGTCATTTAATCCAACACTCATTAATTTTTACTTTTTTTTATTTTAGCCAACCACATATGTATTTTCTAAAATGCTACAAAAATTTTAAGAAAATAATCTATGCATACATTGCTGTTATACTTGATGATAATATGGAATGCAAAATGGCAGGCTTTTGCAAACACTTTTCTATAGAAGACAATAGCTTTCCATTGAGGTAAGTAATAATCATCCAAGCTTGGATTTCCTGATTCCAAACTGAATGATCTTCCCAATGTATGTTAGTTATTTATGATTTTTAGGAAGTACTTTGAAATGACTTAAAATCTGATCCCCTAGATTCTAACTCCACCAACCCCACTCCAGTCCCTACTTTTTCCTTCATTTAGGAAGTCATTGTTTGCTGCAAGCCTGAGCAAAGCAAGCAAATGGTCACAGTCACATATAAATGCAGAATGCAAATTTGCTTACATAAAATGTGCAGCCAGCCAGAGAAACAACTGGGGAAATGTGGTGCAAAAGCCTTCAAATCCAGGGAAAGACTCATTTATCTTCAAAGCTCCCACATTCAGGACAGAGCATTTGTTGGTCCTCGGGTCAGCACGTCTATGTCAGACACAGTCCATGGATTGGAAGATTTACTGTGGAGTCAGGTTATTAACCAAGACTCTATTATGTTTATGACGACCAGCCTCCTGCTCCATGGGGTAGTAGGCACCCGGGACGTTCTAGATCTAATTGACAAATTGGACATTAATGAGTCACCAGGCTTGGATGGCAGCCACCCAAAAGCTTGGAAGGAACTCAAGGGTGAAATTGGGGAGCTGCTGGCCAAAATGTATAACCTGTTGTTGCAAACAGACAGCCTGCCAAAGGATAGGTGGATTGCCTAGTGCTATTTCTGTTCATCCAAAGGACATAACAGGAGACCCAGACAGCTGAAGACAGGTGATTTTTACCTGAAGCTAACTTGCAGAATCCCCATAGGGGCTTCCATAACATCAAATTCTCAAATTTTTTGACAAGGTGCAATTATGCTACATAGTGGGAACAGTAATGGATATAGAATCAAAAAATCTTGAGTACAAATCCTGCTTCAGATACTTAGTATCTGTGTAACCCTTGAAAAGTCATTTAACCTGGGGTCTCAGTTTCCTCATCTGTAAAATGAGTGAGTTGAACTCAAGAGACATTAGAGACATGCATTTATCAGATACTTACTATGGACCAAACTATGTTAAATACTGGAAATACATTTAGAAATAAAGGCACTCTGTCCTCAAGAAACCTAAAATCTTATAGGGGCAGCTAGGTGGCATAGTGGATAAAGCACTGGCCTTAGAATCAGGAGTTCCTGGGTTCAAATCTGGTCTCAGACACTTAATAATTACCTAGCTGTGTGGCCTTGGGCAAGCCACTTAAACCCCATTTGCCTTACAAAAAACCTAAAAAAAAAAAAAAAGAAACCTAAAATCTAATGGGAGAAGACAATGCTTTAAGAAAAATCTAAGAAGTGGAAAGAGGTAAGCAGGAAGGGGCCTTATATAGGGAATGTTAGAGAAGCTTAGACTAAAGCCTGGTGAAGCTCCAAGGGGAATAAGCATTTACATATCCCCTACTATGTACTTGGCACTCTTCTAAGCACTTCACAAAGATTTCATATGATTCCTACAACTACCTTGTGAAGTAGGTACTATATTATATAAGCATATAATATTATTATTTACAGGAAATTTTACATTCTTTTATAATAAAGTATAACAAATATAAATATAAAATGAAGATATAAATATATAAAAATAATTTTATAATATAAATAATTTTATATTATTTATAATTAATATTACATAACACATGTTATAGAATATATCCCTGTTATTATAATATGTTCTATATAATATTATTATTATGTTGTTATACAGTTGAAGAAACTGAGGAAAAGAGATTTTTAAGTGACTCCTTAGAGTTGTTCCAGAGTAGGTGGGGTTGACTCTTGAGATAGTGGGTTCTCCCTTCTCAGAAGTCTTTATACAGGGTCTGGATGACTATTTGTTAGGTACATTATAGTGGATATCCCTTTGATACATGACTTGGAAGCTCACTATGGTCATTCCAAATCTCAGATTCTGTTCTGTGAAAGAATTACATAGTAGAAGCAGTGTAAAGGAAATCATTGAAAAAATTTATGGGCAATACACATCATGATAGTAAGGGTTAACCAATGGATGGCCTATGTGTTCCAGTGTAATCCTCACAATGGCAAGAAAACTTGAGATGGATCCCCATCATGTTGGGGAAAACTCTGTGGCAAAATTACAATATTTCATGGACAAGAACTGCCCACAGGATCCAGGATCAGCAGGCATAGATGGGTTGCAATCTGCTTTCATGAAGGGAACACTGATACCTGTGAGATCACTGATGCACAGGAGTGATCTCTCAGGGATCTTATAAAGACCAACTGAAATAATTATCGTAGGTAAAGCACCTCCTCGGCTTCAGGTCAGCTCTGAAAATTTTTGACTGTGCAGATCATCCTCCTACTAAACCATTTCCAGGAGGATAAGGTATATTTGTCTTGTCTTTTTTTTTTTAATATTGATATATGTCTTTACTAAACTTTGTCCCTCAGGGCCTCCTGTAGCACTCTGCATATAGCAAACACTTAATAAATATTTGATGGAAAGATGAAACTGAACCAAAGATTAAGTAGCCATCATCATTTGTGGGATAATACATTATCATGGTTTCTGTAAGGGAAGTCAAACCTGATTGTTTTTTAGCATTCTATACATGGATGACTTAAGGGAAGGCATTAAATATTATTTTAATTCTCATTATTCATTATTAGGTTTGTAAACTTTTGAAAGTGACCAAGGAAGGAATTAGTTTTGCTTGACAATGCATATTTCTTACAAGGTTTTAGGTTTTCTTCTTTTTTACTGGGAGAGGGACTTGTAGAAAAGGAGGAAAATAAATGCTTATTGATATTTTTAAATGGTTTTTCTAAAATATCTTTAGACAATATTTTATAACAAAATTTATTTTTTGATTTTTTAAATTCTCCTATCTTCTGGTCAGTGTATATTGTAATGAGGGTAGGGAGTTGGGGAGAAAGGGTTTAATGCAAAAACACAGGATGTTAGAATTGCAAGGAATATTAGAAATCATGTAGTTCTATTTCTTCATTTTATAAACAAGGAAACTGAATGGTCTTGACTTGTCCATGGGACCCAGCTAGAACAAGGTAATATAGTTTATAAAGCACTAGACAAAGTCAGAAAGATCTAGTCTTATCTCTTCTATTTACCAACTGTGTGACCATAAGCAAGTCACTTAATCTCTTTGATCCTCCGTTTTCTTATCTTTAAAATGAAGATTGTAGTTTCTACCTCATGAATTGTTGTGAGATTCAAATGGGATGATGTATTTAAAATAGAAAATACTTTTGGAGTGTAGATAAATATTGGTTGTTCTTATAATTAGCAGAGCCAATATTCCTATCCAGGTGTTTTTAATGCTTAGCCTAGTGATCTTTTTTATTCCATCTTTCTTTTTCAGCCTCTTTTATTGATGCTTTATTTTCTGACATTGTTATGACTTCCTCCCTTCCACACCTACTTCTTTTAGAATTTTCCCATGAAACAGAAATACAGGCAGTGTTTGATAAACCTGACATCATAAATTACTTGGAAAAGAACATCTTATTTGATAAGAACTAACAATCTGGCAGAAAATAGGGTTAGATCAACATTTTGTACTTAGTTCAATAAGCTCATAATATATGCATGATGTTAAAAGTCACACCTTAAAAATAGGAAAAAAAACATGAATTTTCACAGCTATTGTTTAGGAAGATAATTCTTAAAGGGACAGGAGTGATCACAAAAGATGAAACAGGTAATTTAGATTAATGAAATTTAAAAGTTCTTACTCAAACAAAAGGAGCAAAATGAGTACAAAAGAAACTATCAATTAGAGAAAAAATCTCAGAATCAAGTACTTCTTTTTTTCTCCACCAAACATTTTATTGATTGTCTTCTATACATGGAACATTATATAAGACACTGTGGGGAATACAAAATAAAGAGAAGGAATGGGTCCTACCTTCAAAAAGGATAAAGTCTAGTCAGGAGGACAAGATAGTCACATGAAACAACTAGAAATATAAACAAGTTATTATTAATAAAATATAAACAGTTTAAGAATCTTGGGAACACAAAGTGGATAATTCAAGAGATCTGAATCAAAAGTTCTATCTATTTACTAGGCAGTCATGTTAGGGTCTCCTCTACCCTAGAGGAAACCTGAGGAAACTCACATTTAGAGCACTGAACTAAAATTCAAATGACTAGAGTTCAACTAACCTCTTCAAGTTGACTTGCTGTGGAAGTGGAGATAATTTATTGATATCTGTGAATTTATCTAGCTGTGGAATAGAATGAACATTCAATTCAAATTCTACTAGCATTCGTTTGTGTAATAATGAATAATAATAATAATGAATGACATTTACAGGGGGCTTTACAATTCACAAAGCAATTTACAGATATTGGAGGAATGGGGGTAGAGGGGTTGGGGAGAACCAGAAATGGTCAATGAGGGCCTAAACCAAAGAGCATGTTCAGATTTGTCCTTTCTGAGAACACACACATATCCCTGCCTAGTTCCAATTCAACATATGGAAGCCATGAATAACTGAGGAACAGAATCAAATATCTCTGATCAGCACCCACTAATTAAGATAATTAAATAGAGTACTGAACCTGGAGTTAGGAAGACTCATATTCATGAGTTCAAATCTGACCCTAGACACTTACTAGCTGTGTGACCCTGGGTGTGTCATTCTAACCCAGTTTACCCCAATTTCCTTAAGTTTAAAATGAGTTGGAGAAGTAAATGATAAACCATTCTAGTACCTTTCCTTACCAAGAAAACCCCAAATGGGATCATAAGAAGTTGAGCAACTGAATAAGTTATTTATATCAGTGCCTTCATGTGGGTTATCTTTTTTCCTGGGTATCTAGCTGGCACAGTGAATAGAATGCCAGACCTAGAATAAGAAAACTCATCTTTATGAATTCAAATTTGATTTCAGACTTACTAGCTGTGTGACCTCTGGGCAAGTCACTTAACCCTGTTTGTGTCAATATCCTCATATGTAAAATGAGTTACAGAAAGAAATGGAAAACCATTTTTGTAACATTTTTTAGTTTATTTATTTTAAAATTCCCCCCCCCCAGTTACATGCAAAAGCAAATTTCAACATTTCCATCAAAAATTTTGAGTTCCAAATTCTCTTGCTTTCTCCTACCTCACTCCCCCTATAGAGAAAACAAGTTACTTGGTATAGGTTAAAAATGTGTAGCCATGAAAAACATTATTACAGTAGTCATGTTGTAAAAGTAAACACAATACTTCCCCCCACAAAGGAAGAGAAGACTCAAGAAAAATAAAGTGAGAAAAAAAAGAAAAATGTATGCTTCAATCTATTCAGACACCATCAGCTCTGTCTGGGAGAGGGATAGCATTCTTTATCATAATTCCAACAGAGAAATTGCTTCATTTTTTCCCCCACAGTTGCTATTGCTAACTATATTTTCCTCTATCCTATCCTCCTCACTCCCATTTATTTTATTCTCTCTCTTTTCACCTTGTACTTCCTCAAAAATGTGTTGTATCCTTCAATGTTCTCCCATGATCTTCCCTCTCTTCTATCACCTACAATTCCCTTTTCCACTTTCCCTGTCTCCTTTCTCTCATCCCTTTCCTCTCCTATTTTCCTTTAGGGTAGGATAGATTTTTATACCCAATTGAGTGTGTATGTTATTCCTTCTTTGAGTCCCTTCTGATGAGAGTGAAGGTTCACTCAATTCCCTTCACTTTCCCCCTCTTCCACTACACTGCAAAAGCTTTTTCTTGCCTCTTTATGTGAAGTAATTTACCTTTCTACCTCTCCTTTCCTCTTTCTCCCAGTATATTCCTTTCTCCTCTATTAGCTCCATCTTTCTAATATATTAAACCTTCAAATTCAACTCCCTCCTGTGCATTGTCTATATATATGCTCCTTCTAATTGACCTAATAAATGAGTAGGTTCATATGAGTTATCAGTATCATCTTCCCATCCAGGAATACAAGCAGTTCAATATCATTAAGTCCTTCATGATTTGCCCTTCCCATCCACCCTCAGGGGTGAAATGGTTTGTGCACTAACCTTGGAGTCAGGAGGATGGAAGTTTGAATCTGGTATCAGACAGTTGGCACTTACTTGCTGAGTGAACTTGGGCAAGTTACTTAACCCTGATTGCCTCACACCCGGGGCCATCTCCAGTCATCCTGATTCATATCTGGTCCCTGGACCCAGATGACTTTGGAAGAGAAAGTGAGGTTGGTGCTTCACAGCACCCCTCACTCAGATCCAACTTGTCATGACATCACCTCCCTGATGTCATGGTCTTCTTTGAGAATGAAGGACAAACAAACATTTACTTGATGATTACACTTTTTGTTCAGCTCTGGTCATTTCATCCAGAAACTATGAAAGTCCCCTATTTCATTGATCCATCTTTTTGCCTGAAAAA
Source organism: Macrotis lagotis (assembly GCF_037893015.1). NCBI lineage: Eukaryota > Metazoa > Chordata > Mammalia > Peramelemorphia > Peramelidae > Macrotis > Macrotis lagotis. Next base: position 352,984,816 of record NC_133658.1, on the reverse strand, counting down.
ATATGTTCAGTTTTGTTGTGTAGTTGTTTCTTGGTTGTAATCCAAGCTCTTTGACATTCTGGAATATCATATTCTAAGACCTAAAAGCCCTTAATATAGAAGCTACTAAATCTTGTGTTATCCTGACTGTAGCTCCATCATATTTGAATTGTTTCTTTCTGGCTACTTGTAATAGTTTTCCTAGACTTAGGAGTTCTGAAATTTGGCTATAAGATTCCTGACAGTTTTCATTTTGAGATCTCTTTCAGAACATTATAGATGGATTATTTCATTTTCTATTTTTCCCTCTGCTTCTATGATATCAGAGCAGTTTTCCTGGGAAATTTCTTGAAAAATGACATCTAGACTCTTTCAGGTGGTCCAGTAAATTTTAGATTATCTTTCCTGGATCTGATTCGCAATTCAGTTGTTTTCCAATAAGATATTTCACATTTTCTTCAGGGTTTCATTCTTTTGATTTTGTTTTATGTTTCTTGATTTCTTGCAAGACATCAGTTTCCCTTAGCTCCTTTCTACATTTAAAGGAATTATTTTCTTCAGAGAGCTTTTGCTTCTCCTTTTCCATCTGACCAATTTTACTTTTTTTAAGTTATCCTCTTCAATGACCTTTTGGAATACTTTTTTCATTTGACCCAAACTGGTATTTAAGATGTTATTTTCTTCAGCATTTTTTTTATCTCATTTACCAAGCTGCTGACTTCATTTTCATGATTTTTGCATATTGCTTTCATTTCTCTTCCCAATTTTTCCCCTACTTTTCTTTCTTGATTTTTCCAGGAGGGAGTTGAATTTGAAGGTATAATATATTAAAAAGATGGAGCTAATGGGGGAGAAAGGAATATACTAGGAGGAAGGGAAAGGAGAGGTAGAATGGGGTAACTTATTTCATATAATTTGAGACCAATTTATATTTTTCTTGGAGACTTTGTATGTAGGAGTTTTGACTTTATTATCTTTTAAGTGTGTTTTTTGATCTCATAGGACCAAAGTAATTGTCTATGGTCATTTTTTTTCTTCTGATTGCTCATTTCCCCAGCCTGTGACTTGATTTTAACTCTTTGTTAAGGTAGGGTTCTGTTTCCAGGTTGGAAGACACATTGTCCCAAACTTTTGAGGATTTTTTGCAGCTGTTTTCAGGGACATCCCCTGGGGACTGGCAAGTTCTCAGTTTTTCCAAGGTCTTAATGAAAGATTATGATTGCTCTACTGAACTGTTCTCTGGAAAACCACAAGCACTCCCTTCTTCTTTGAAACTGTGAGGAGGGTGCCTGCTCTACTGAAGGCAGTAAACTCTATTTTGCTCCTGCTCCTTATCCTGAACCTGGGGCAACAGACTGGGACCTGAATCTGAGTATGGGTGAAGCAACAGAGTCCTACCTCAGGTATAGCAGAGAACTCTGTAATCTTTCCTGATACTCTTATTGTCTGTAGGCTGAGCATTCTGGAAGCAGCTTCCAGGTGACTTCCCAGGCCAGCTTCTGGTCCCCTGGGGCCAGGTCTGCATTGAGACCTGCACTGAACTGGGCTGCCCTCTCACTCTGCTTCAACAGTTTTCTTACTGAGTTTCCCAATTGTCCTTAACAATCCCTGGCTTGAGAGGTCTAGAAACTGCCACTACTTCCACTGACTCAGGTGCCCCACAGGCTGTACCTAGATGTCTAGAGCCAGTTCTATCTGACTTCTAACCCAGTGCAATAGAGCCTTCCCTTGAATCTTCCAAGTTCTCTTGGGTTGGAAAATTGCTTCACTCAAACTTTTTTGTGAGTTCTGCCACTCTAGAATTTGGTTAGAGTCATTATTTAAAGGTATTTGGAATGGTATTGGGGAGAATTCTTGGGAGTCCGTGCTTTATTCTGCCATCTTGGCTCCACCCTCACCCCCACTTATGTACTTTTTCCAAGAAAACCCCAAGTGGGGTCACTAATAGTCAGACACAACTGAAACAAATGAATTACACAAATATATAAAATAAATATAATCCATTATCCAAAAAATGAGGAGAAAAGGAATTTAAACAAACATCTATGAAAAGAATTGCAAGCTATTAACAATCCTATAAAAAAATCTCCAAGTAATTAAGAAGAAAAGGGATACAAACCAAAACAACCCTAAAATTTCATTTCATACGCAGAAAATTTCAGTAGTGACAAAGAATGGGAATAGAATGTTGAAGGGTTGTGGAAATATGGCACACGAAGACACTATTGGTGAAACTCTGACTTGGTTCAACCATTATAGAAAACATGTAGAGTAAATAAAATGTCCATGTCCTTTCTGATCTACAGCTTGTACTGCTAGTTGTGTGCCCATAAAAGATCAAAACTGTAAAGAAAGATGTCATCTATACCAAAATAGCCTTAGGAAGGCTTTTTGATAAAAAAGAATTGTAAAAACTCTAGAAACACATCATTTGGGGCTTGGCTAGACAAACTGGTACATTAATGTAATTGAATAAAACTAGATCATAGGAGACAGTAAATAGAAATGGTTTAGAGAAACATATCCAGATCCCTCTTGTCATTTCACAGCTTCTGACACAAAAAATGGATAGTCACTTATAGGAACTAGAAGTAAGGGTCTGGTAATACTCTGTTAAAGGGCATAAACTGTTGTAGAAGGTTTTTAGAAAGTTCTGATTAAGAATTACATTGCAAGGGGTGGCTAGGTGGGTGGCACAGTGGATAAAGCACCAGCCCTGGAGTCAGGAGTACCTGGGTTCAAATCCAGTCTCAGATACTTAATAATTACCTAGCTGTGTGGCCTTGGGCAAGCCACTTAACCCCATTTGCCTTGCAAAAACCTAAAAAAAAAGAATTGCATTGAATAAGAAGACATATACTCTTTATCAGTGGAAATAGTATCAGTACTGATTATATTATAGGCAGATATTACCAAGAAAATCTTAGAAATCTTTCTACAAATGAGGAAACAGTGTGACTTACCCAAAGTCTCACAACCAATAAGATATACAGCCAAAATTCAAACTCAGGTCTTTTGACTCCAAATCCAATATATTTTCTGCTCACCATTATTCAGATTTCATGATTTATAAAATACAATAATGAATAATCTCTCTACTCATAAAACTAAAAGGATATTATATATACACACACATATATATACATGTATACATGTATATATGTGTATATATATATATATATATATATATATATATATTACTTTTCAAAGTGGCTCCTTGTGTGCACATCTTTCCTTTCTCCTGTGGATTTCTCACTCAACTGTTTCAGGTGTTTGTTTTTTTAATGAGATGTAGGTTTTTGTGGTAGCTACTTTGGTTTAATTGCTCATGAAAATCCTCTTGTTCCTGTCAAGTTCTCTCAAGCTGAGCATGAGATGCTTACTTGGTCTGCTTGCCACATTCTGGAGTTTACCAAGTGCTTGTGATAGCCCACATGGGAGAGTAAGAGATTTGAGGGTGAAGAACTAAGTGAGACTGGTCAGTACTTTCCGTAGAATTTGCCTAAAGTAAAGGTATATTCTAATTGAACTTCCCTTGTATTTGCTCTCTATGGACCTCAGTGCTTGCTCTGGCCCTAGGGACCCTGGCTGCATGGGGAACAGGGAGGCAGTGATTTGGTTGAATGCCAAAGCTTCTTTTCTGGAGAAATCCATCTCTAGAACCGACCTGCCCCAATTACAACCAAGGTGGAGACTAAAAGGGCCGTCACACTGAGGTAGGAGTTGGCAGTGCAATGTTAGTGTGCCTGACCCATGGATAGGTGCTTATTAAGTGAGGATGAATGATTAATCCTAAAAGATCCTTTCAAGGAGTTGAAGTATTTCTTTGATCCCACCTTCCCACCTTCCTACACACACACACACACACACACACACACACACACACACACACACCAGGAACACACCTTGGGCAGGACCCAAGTACCAGAGAATCAGAGATATTGTAATTCAAGGAAGAAAGAACTGATCTTGAAATCACTGGACCTGAAATCCCATTCCAGCCCTGTTATTTACTTCCTGTGTGACCTTAGCTAAGGTGCTTGACCTCTGGCTGCCTCAGGTTTTCATTTCTAAAGTAAGGATAGTAATAGTGCTGAACCCAAAGAGGGAGATGGAGACCAGAATTGGATAAGTTTGGAGATCTTTATTTCCAGGGACTGCCTGGGGATGAAGAGTGCCCAAATCAGACACTACCTGAGTGTTCAAGGGATAGGGTTTTTATAGTGTTTTTGGGGGGGTACCGAGAGCAAGCAGGATACAGAAGCAAAGACAGCAGTTAGATATATTTTCTTGTCATGCTACTACAAACATATGCAAGCATGTGGTTCAGTATAGATAGGGGTTGGTCAGAATGGGAAAAGGGTCAGGGTCTTTGTGTTATGTCTGAACATATTTCCTGAGATGGAGGGAGTCACATATTGACAAGTTTCCCACAGGTTTGAGGGAGTGAAATTTACTATCTTATGGTGTCAGCCACATCTGGGGAAGGGGAGGCAGTCCTGGGAGGAAGCAGGAATTTTATAGATACAGCAAGATAACGAGGCTAACAAGGGCACTTTGTGATCTTAGACAAATTCATGGTATATCCATGACCCCCAGGGTCAAGCATTTGGGTCCTGTCAGACTTTTTTTTATAATTTATTTATTTTTTATTAAAGATATTGTTTGAGTTTTACAATTTCCCCTCCAATCTTACTTCCCTCCCCCAACCCCCCATGGAAAGCAATCTGTCAGTTTTTACTTTGTTTCCATATTGTACATTGATCCAAATTGAGTGTGATGAGAGAGAAATCACATCCTTAAGGAAGAGACAAGAAGACTAAGAGGTAACAAGATCAGACAGTAAGATGTTTTTTTTTCTAAATTAAAGGGAATAGTCCTTGAACTGTGTTCAAACTCCATGGCTCTTTCTCTGGATACAGATGGCACTCTCCTTTGCAGACAGCCCAGAATTGTTCCCAATTGTTGCACTGATGGAATGAGCGAGTCCATCAAGGTTGATCATCACTCTCATGTTGCTGTTAGGGTGTACAGTGTTTTTCCGGTTCTGCTCATCTCACTCAGCATCAGTTCATGCAAATCCCTCCAGGCTTCCCTGAAATCCCATCCCTCCTGGTTTCTAATAGAACAATAGTGTTCCATGACATATATATACCACAGTTTGCTAAGCCATTCCCCAATTGAAGGACATTTACTTGATTTCCAATTCTTTGCTACCACAAACAGGGCTGCTATAAATATTTTTGTACAAGTGATGTTTTTTACCCTTTTTCATCATCTCTTCAGAGTATAGGCCTAGTAGTAGTATTGCTGGGTCAAAGGATTTGCACATTTTTGTTGCCCTTTGGGCGTAGTTCCAAATAGCTCTCCAGAAAGGTTGAATGAATTCACAGCTCCACCAACAGTGTAATAGTGTCCCAGATTTCCCACAACCCTTCCAACAATGATCATTATCCTTTCTTGTCATATTGACCAATCTGAGAGGTGTGAGGTAGCACCTCAGAGAAGCTTTAATTTGCATTTCTCTAATAATTAATGATTTAGAGCATTTTTTCATATAGCTATGGATTACTTTGATCTCCTCATCTGCAAATTGCCTTTGCATATCCTTTGACCATTTGTCAATTGGGGAATGACTTTTTGTTTTAAAAAGTATGACTCAGTTCTCTGGATATTTTAGAAATGAGTCCTTTGTCAGAATCATTGGTTGTAAAGATTGTTTCCCAATTTACTATATTTCTTTTGATCTTGCTTACAGTGGTTTTATCTGTGCTAAAGCTTTTTTAATTTAATGTAATCAACATCATCAAATTGGTTTTTGGTGATGTTCTCCAACTCTTCCTTAGTCATAAACTGCTCCCCGTTTCATAGATCTGACAGGTAAACTAGTCCTTGATCTTCTAATTTGCTTACAGTATTGTTTTTTATGTCTAAGTCCTGTAACCACTTGGATCTTATCTTGGTAAAGGGTGTTAGGTGTTGGTATAATCTAAGTTTCTTCCATACTAACTTCCAATTATCCCAGCAGTTTTTATCAAAGAGGGAGTTTTTATCCCAATGGCTGGACTCTTTGGGTTTATCAAACAGCAGATTACTATAATTGCCTCCTGCTTTTGCACCTAGTCTATTCCACTGGTTCACCACTCTATTTCTTAGCTAATACCAAACAGTTTTGATGACTGATGCTTTATAATATAATTTTAAATCAGGTAGAGCTAAGCCACCTTCTTTTGCACTTTTTTTCATTAAGCTCCTGGAAATTCTTGACTTTTTATTTCTCCATATGAATTTACTTACAATTTTTTCTAACTAATTAAAGTAATTATTTGGAATTTTGATTGGTAGGGCACTAAACAGGTAGCTTTGTTTTGGTAGAATTGTCATTTTTATTATATTAGCTCTACCTATCCATGGGCAGTTGATATCTGCCCAATTATTTAAATTTGATTTAATTTGTGTGAGAAGTGTTTTATAATTGTTTTCAAAAAGTTTCTGAGTCTGTCTTGGCAAATAGACTCCCAGGTATTTTATATTGTCTGAGGTTACTTTGAATGGGATTTCTCTTTCTAGCTCTTCCTGCTGTATCTTGTTAGACATATACAGAAAAGTTGAGGATTTATGAGGGTTTATTTTATAACCTGAAACTTTGCTAAAATTGCTAATTGTTACCAGTAGTTTTTTGGATGATTTCTTGGGATTCTCTAAGTAGACCATCATGTCATCTGCAAAGAGTGGGAGTTTTGTCTCTTCCTTCCCAATTCTAATTCCTTCAATTTCTTTTTCTTCTCTAATTGCTGAAGCTAACATTTCTAATACAATATTGAATAGTAGTGGTGATAATGGGCACCCTTGTTTCACCCCTGATCTTATTGGGAATGCCTCTAGCCTCTCCCCATTGAATATAATGCTTGTTGATGTTTTCAGATAGATACTGCTAATTATTCTAATGAACAGTCCATTTATTCCTACACTCTCTAGTGTTTTTAGTAGGAATGGATGCTGTATTTCATCAAAAGCTTTTTCAGCATCGGTTGATATGATCATATAATTTCTGATAGGTTTGTTGTTGATATAATTGAGTATACTAACAGTTTTCCTAATATTGAACCAACCCTGCATTCCTAGGATGAATCCTACTTGATCATAATGTATTATCCTAGTGATAACTTGTAATCGTTTTGCTAAGATTTTATTTAAGATTTTTGCATGTATATTCATCAGGGAAATAGGTCCATAATTTTCTTTCCCTGTTTTAACTCTTCCTAGTTTAGGTAACAGCACCATATTGGTCTCACAGAAACAGGTAGGCAGAGTTCCATCTTTCCCTATTTTTCCAAAGAGTTTACATAGAATTGGAACCAATTGTTCCTTAAATGTTTGGTAGAATTCACTTGTGACTCCATCAGGCCTTGGAGATTTTTTCTTGGGGAGTTCAATGATGGCTTGTTGAATTTCTTTTATTGAGATAGGGTTGTTTAGGTATTTAATATACTCTTCATTTAACCTGGGCAACTCACATTTTTGTAAATATTCATCCATTTCACTTAGATTATCAAATTTATTAGCATAGAGTTGGGCAAAATAATTTCGAATTATTACTTAATTTCCTCCTCATTGGTGGTGAGTTCACCTTTTTCATTTATGATTCTAGCAATCTGATTTTGTTCTTTATTTTTTAAATCAAATTGACCAGAGGTTTATCAGTTTTATTGGTTTTTACATAATACCAAATTTTGGCTTTATTTATTAATTCAATAGTTTTTTTGCTTTTGATTTTATTAATTTCTCCTTTAATTTTTAGAATTTCTAATTTGGTATTTAATTGGTGATTTTTAATTTGTTCTTTCTCTAATTTTTTTTAGTTGCATATTTAGTTCATTGATTTCCTTTTTCTCCAATTTATTCATGTAAGGATTTAGAGCTATAATATATATCCCCTGAGAGCTGCTTTGAGTGAATCCCAAAGGCTTTGGTATGTTGTTTCATTGTTATCATTATCTAGGATAAAATGGTTAATTCTTTCTATAATTTGTTTTTTGGTCCACTCATTCTTTAAAATGAGGTTATTCAGTTTCCAATTGGTTCTGGGTCTATATCTCCTTGGCCCAATATTGCATATGATTTTTACTGCATTGTGATCTGAGAAAGATGTATTCACTATTTCTGCCTTTCTGCAGCTGATCATTAGGTTTCTATGTCCTAGTACATGGTCAAATTTGTATAAGTTCCATGTACTGCAGAGCAAAAAGTATATTCCTTTCTATCCCCATTCAGTTTCCTCTATAAGTCTACCATATCTAATTTTTCTAACAATCTATTTACCTCTTTAACTTCTTTCTTGTTTATTTTATGATTCGATTTATCTAGATCTGAGAGTGGGAGGTTGAGGTCTCCCACTAGTAGAGTTTTGCTGTCTATGTCTTCCTGTAGTTCTTTCAGCTTCTCCTCTAAGAATCTGGATGCTGTCCCATTGGGTACATATATATTCAGTATTGAAATGACTTTATTGTCTATGGTACCTTTCAGGAGGATAAAGTTTCCTTCCTTATTTCTTTTAATGATATCCATTTTTGCTGCTACTTTGTCTGAGATAAGGATTGCTACCCCTGCTTTTTTATTACTTCAGCTGAAGCAAAATATATTTTGCTCCAACCTTTTACCTTTACTCTATATGTATCTCTCTGCTTCAAATGAGTTTCTTGTAAGCAGCATATCGTAGGATTCTGGTTTTTAATCCACTCTGCTATTCACTTATGTTTTAAGGGAAAGTTCATCCCATTCACATTCAAAGTTATGATTACTAATTCTTTATTCCCTCCATGCTTTCTTCCCTCTGTTTATATTTTCCCCCTCCCCCCCATCCGTATTCCCCAGTATTTGGTTTCTGAATACCACCCCCTTCAGTGCATTTGCCCTTCTATATCACCTCTCCCCTTTCTTTCCCCTTTCCCTTTTTCCCTTTTTTCCCTTCCCTTCCTTTTGTTAGTTCCCCTTTTTCCCCACTCCCCCTCCCTTTCTCTGTCCCCCCTCCCCTTTTCCCTTTTTAATACTTGAAAGGTTAGATGTTTTTAAGTTAACTAAATATGTGTAAGTTAACTTTAAGCCAAGTGTGATGAGAAGAAGATTCAGGTGTTTCTCATCTCCTCCCTTCTTCCCCTCTATTACCATAGGTATTTTGTACCTCTTAGTGTAATGAGATTTACCCCATTCAATCCCCTCCCTCCTCCCATCTCTTTCCTGTCCCATTTTTTAAGGAGGCAGTGTTTTTTAGACCATTCTATCTGAGTAATAGAATATTCTGAGTATCTGTTACTTCTGGCTAAGTACATTCTATCTAATAGAGTTAAAATTCTTGAGAGTTATTAGAATCTTTCTCCCAAGTGGGTATTTTACATTTTCTTCTATTTTTTCTTTTTTTTTTTTATTTTGTTTAACTGGCTCTTGCTGTCTCATGGAGTCATTAGTTTCTGCAGACTCCATTCTTTTTTTTAGAGAGGAGTTTTCTTCATTAACCTTTTGCAACTCCTTTTCCACTTGGTCAATTCTACTTTTGAAAGAGTTTTCCATATGACCAGTTGAGGTTTTCAGAGAATTACTTTCTTTTTGCATTTGTCCAATTGTATTTTCTAAGGATTTGTTTTCTTGTTGCAAGGTATTGTCTCTCCCAAATTTTCCAGTTGATTTTTAAACTCCTTCCTTATTTCTTCAAGGAAGTCTTTCTGTGCTGAAGACCAGATCATATTCTTCTCAGAGGTTCTAGGAATCTCTGAATTAGAGTCTTTCCCTTCCAAGAATTTTTCTATGGATCCACCTTCCCACTGACCCTTCTTCATTTTGCTAAGACCTTGATTTGGGGACTGGCCAGTTCACAGGGGCTTGGAATAAATAGAGGCTTTATTCACTGAGTGCAATTTCTCTGGCTGGCCAGTAGGAGGTGTTGCTTGCTTTCTCTGTAGTGTCTTTGACCTTGATTGAGGCCTTCACCTTTAGCTTGAAGGGAGGGGTTGGAGCTAATGAATCTTTTTGCCTTCAATCAATGGTGGCTTAAGGTCACTCCTCTCCTATATCAGCTGGGCTTGTTCTTCTGTTCACACATCTGTGCCTGATGCAGAAGTAGTCTGCAATTGTTTGTTCTGGGAAGAGGCCTCAGCCACAATGGAGGCATGGACTCAGAGCTCCTCAGACCCAAGGAGGCCAGGGATGGTGTCCACAGCTCTTCTGCTCCGGAATTCTCTGCTCACCTCTCTGTGCACCTCTGCTCCCTGGGTGACTCAAGCCCTGCTGTCTAGTCCCACCACTGATGCAGCAGGTCCAGCTCTTGGGCCCTCAGACTCCCAGCTCCAATTCAGCTGCTAATCTAGCTGATCTGGGGATGATCTGCACTCTGTGCCCAGACTCATCCACCGAATTTGTCCAATGCTGCTGAGGGAGACAAATCCTGAGGTAGTTGTTTTTTCTCCTGGATTTTCTTTCTGGGTTTGGGAGTCAGATTTCTGTTAAGAGGTTTGTTTCATATGATAGATGGGTAAAGATCAGGAGCCTTTAGAATGTGCCTGTCTTCTCTCTGCCATCTTGGCTGGAAGTCCTTGATATTGCAAATTTATGGAATATTTGTGACCCCCCCCCCACCAGGGTCAAGTATTTGGGTCCTATCTAGTTATTTTCAGACCCAAAGGTGCCTAGCCAAATTTATATTTCTAAGGAGTTTCCCAGGGCCCAGAAGGATGTCAGGGACCCCTTTCAGTGCAGGAATTTCACAAATATTGATATTGTACTTCAATAACACTTATCTCCCAGGATTGTTGTGAAGATCAAATGAGATAATAATTGAGTAGTGTCAGGTACATGGGGAGTGCTATTTAAATAGTAGCTATCATCATCATCATTCATTCATTTATCTCTAGACTTCTAGATCTGTTAAATAAAGGGCCTGAGCAGTGATCTTCAAGGACTCTTCTACTTCTAGATCTACATTTTTGTGGCCATAAAATAACATTAGAGAATGTCTTATCCCATTATGTCATCTTACAGAAGAAAATGAAGCTCAAAGAGGGATCAGAAGATCCCAGATTTCAAACTGCAAAGAGTCATACAACCCCTTTCATTTTATATCCAAGAAAACTGGGGCTAAAGTTAAGTTAAATGACTTGTCCAATTGTTTGATGTTGATCTTGTTGGTTCTTCTATTGAAGAGGACCAATGACATCAGAAGGATGATGTCTTCACTTCTGCATGGATCGGATTCAAATGAGACAGTTACTCAAAGCCATCAACCTCACTCTCTCTTCCAGTATCCTCAAAATACACCGGCAAGAAAAAAGTCACAATGACCAGCCCAGACCTGGAATGCACTGGGAGACCTTGACCTTTCTAAATTAAGGTCTTTCCCAGGTCTCAATTTATCTGAGATAACCCCCATTCAATGGCTAAGGGCTAAGTAAGAATGTAGAGAAAAGATGGCTTATTTATGATAAATAAGCCTCTGGGAGGCAAAAACTCTCAGAGTTTCTGGCCAGAACTGAAAACAATCGCTATTTATGTTCATTCTAAGTCAACAAAATCTAAACAATAAGCCATAGAGGCTTTTACAGGGGATTATTATTAATCATTCAATGAAAATCATTTGAAGTTTCTTGAACTTATCCAACAAACACAAAACAAAGGAATGGATTTGGAAACTGGATCTCCTGATGCCCAATGCTTTCCTCCATCCCATTTATCATTTTAATTCTTCATCTCCCACCAATGGAATGCATCCTTCTTCCTCCTGCCCCAGTATTAATCAGGGGCAATCTAATAAATTAATTCATATATATTCTGGTGAAATGATTTACCTTGTCCAGGGAACATTTTAAAAAATTTAATAATATTTGGGTGGTGGAAGTAGGAGACACTGTTTTAACTGAAAACATGAATTTTATAGTGAGAGCTGAGGCCAGTGGGGATGGCAGAGGGGAGAGCAGAGGGGAGAGCATGTTTCCTGGAGACAAGTATAAGAAGCCTTCCTATCTTCCTACTGATACAACTTCTAGAGAGGATACCTAGATTCATAACCTCACATTGTACCCACAGTATTTCACCATTGCCCAAGAGATGTTTTTCATTGGTAAATATTAAAGGAAGAGCTCAACAAGTTCCACAAAGGACCCTAACTGTGGCCACAAGGGAGTTATTTGTAATTCCTTCACAGGATGGCAAGATAGCAACTACTCTGTAGATGGAAAGGTTCTTCCACATGTGAGGATGCTTATGTCCCTTCTAGGTCTATGTCACCCCCTCTCCTACCCATTAACCTCCTGTTATATGCCCTTTAGTAATTTCTGGGTCCCCATTAGATAAACAAATCTTGCCCCTAGTTCTGAAATCATGACCTCTTGACTGGTGCAGAGGGAGGAGTACTGTATTTGAAGTCAGAGGATTAAGATTCTAGTCCTGACTCTATTATTTGTTATGTATGTCATCTTGGGCCTCAGTTTCCTCCTTTGCAGTATGAAAAAGTTGCCTCAGCTGATTTAAATGTTTTCTGCTCTAATATTCCATATTCTAACATTGTTATCTAAAGTCCTTTCTAGGCAGTGGCTAGGTAGCACAGTGGATAGAGCACCAGCCCTGGAGTCAGAAGTACCTGTGTTCAAATATGGTCTCAGACACTTAATAATCACCTAGCTGTGTGGCCTTGGGCAAGATACTTAACCTCATTTGCTTTGCAAAAAAAAAAAACAAAAACAGAAACTTAAAGTCCTTTCTAACTAATTCTGTGTTCAATACTCTGTGCTCCAAGGTATCCACAGTTGTGATATTTTATATGCTAAGATTCCTCTTGGCTCTGATTGTCAGTATTCTAAGATCCCTTCCAGTTCTAACTCTGCTTTGAGATCTCCTCTAGTCCTGTCAATCTATGTTCTATGTTCTAAAGATATTTTCAGTTCCAGATCCTTTAATCTTAAATTCAGGTGGCTATAGAAATGGTGGATAAAAGCAAAAAGTAGTCATGATAGGAGCATTGTTCAGATCTTTTTGGCTTGCTTTTGGTTTAAAAAAAAAGTTAATGACCCAAGTATAGGGTGGGGAACTCTGACAATAGCAGTTTATATGAAAAAGACCCCTGGGTTAGTGCCTGTCAGGTCAGAATAAGTTCTAATGAAATCTCAGGCTGCACTAATAGACTCCTTGTGCCTAGAACAATGAGCATGATGCTCTCTTTTTGACTTCTCTGGGCAGATTTCTGTGGTATTAGGTCCCATTCTGAGTAATGCATATTAGGAAGTACATTGACAACTAGAGGTCATCCAGAGAAGAGTGCCCAACACAAAGAGGAGTCTATTCAGCAATTTAATCCAACAGGTATGTATTAAGTCCTTACTCTATTCTAGACACAGGGTGGGGTTGGGGTGGGAAGGGGCAAGAAAGTACTAGAGGCACAGGAAGTTCATGTTCTTTTGAAAATGTCATACAATGGAGATGCTGTGTTAAGGAACATTAATTAAGTTTAAAAATATTTATTAAGCATCTACTATATGCCAGGCAGATAGTTGACTCAATGGAGAAAGGCAGGAAAACCTGGTTGTTTGGCTCAGATCCCTACTAGTTGTGTGACCCTGGACAAGTCACTTAATCTTTGTTTGCCTTAATGCACTGGAGAAGGAAATGGCAAATCACTCCAGTATCTTAACCAAAAACTTCCTCCTGGACAGTATATTCCATGGGGTCAAAAAGTCAGACACAACTGATAAAATTGAACATAGGCCCTGTGTTGGGGCTACAGCTACAAAGATCAAAAAGAAAATCATGTCCTCAAGGAATTATATTTTTTTGTGGGAGGAAGGGGAAAGAACAATATCAAAGTGTTCATAAAAATTTAAATACCAATAATATGTAAAATGGTGAATATAAGATAATTTCAGGAAGAGGGCACCAGTCACTTGCACTTAAAATTCATTTGGCACTTGATTTTCCATCTGTAATCATACAGAGCAAAGGGTTCAAGGAAGATTTCAATTCAATGCAAAGACCTTGTTAATAATAACTATCTACTAGCAGAACAAGTTGCTTCCTGAAAGCATGAGCCAGAGATGTTCAAAATCAGTCTGTTTCAAAAGCAAGTTCCAAGGAGGAGTGTCATGAAGAGTATTCCTCCCAAAGAGTGGGAGGCTCTCTCTTGATCACATTCAATATAAAAAATATTCTTAGCAAGGGCTGTGAAAGTGGAGATCCTGTGATCTGACCAACAGATATCATAGTTTACTTACACTTGGACAAGATGAAACATTGAGTCCTTCTAGTTTTAAGATTCTAGAAGTCCAATCTTCTACAAAAGGAGAAGATAAGCAACCAGGATCTTTTCAGAGTGCCTTGAAAAACTTAGGAACTGTAAGATGGTGACTGTAGCTTCAATCCCCATGTAATTATTCATGGTTTTTTTTTGTTTAACATTGTAACATTTTATTTGTTTTCCAATTATATACAATAGTAATAGGTATCCATAACTTTTGTAAGGCTCTGAATTCTTCAATTTCCCCCCTTCCCTCCCCCCTGCCACAGAAAGCTGTCTGACAGTCTCTACATTGTTTCCATGCTATACATTGATGTAAATTGAATGTGTTATATGAGTAAACATAAGCAAACATAAGTAAACATAAACCCCCCACTCCCCCCAAAAAGATGAGAAAACTCAAGAATAGAGAGAGAAAGAGAGAGAGAGAGAGAAAATTGTACCTCGGTCTGTGTTCAGATTTCAACGTCTCTGTCTCTGGGGTGAGTTGCTTTCTTTATCATAAGTCCACCAGAGAAGTTGCTTCAATATTGTTCCCACAGTTGTTATCACTAGCTGTACCTCCACTCTATTTCTCCACACTCTCATTTATTCTATTCTCTCCCTCCTTTCATCCTGGCCCTGTCCAAAGTGTGTTGAATCTGACTACCCTCTCCCCGGATCTTCCCTCTCTTCTATCACCTATTCCCCCCTTCCCTCCCCTCATTCCCCCTTATTCCATTCCTTTCTTCTCATTTTTTCTCTAGGGTAGGATAGATTTCCTCACCCTATTAAGTGTGTATGTTATTTCCTCTCTGAGCCATTTCTGATGAGAATGAAGGCTCACTCATTCCCCATGCCTACTCCATTTCCACTCCATTGTTTTTTTGGGGTTTTTTGGTTAGGTTTTTTGCAAGGCAAATGGGGTTAAGTGGCTTGCCCAAGCCCACACAGCTAGGAAATTATTAAGTTTCTGAGACTGGATTTGAACCCAGGTACTCCTGACTCCAGGGCTGGTGCTTTATCCACTGTACCACCTAGCTGCCCCTATTTCCACTCTATTGAAAAAGCTTTTTCTTGACTCTTATGTGAAATTTCTTAGCTTCTTCTTCATCTCCTTTTCCTTCCTCCTAGTACTTTCCTTTATCACCCACTGACTCCATCTTTTTACTACATTATACCATTATGTTCTGCTCCTTTCTGTGTCTATATATGCTCCTTCTAACAGCTCTAATAAATGAGAAAGTTCATATGAGTTATCAATATTTTCTTCCCATGCATGAATACAAACAGTTCAACATCATGAAGTTCCTCATAGTTTCCTCTTCCACCCCCCCTCTATGGTTCACCAGAGTCCTGTACTTGGAGATCAAACTTTCTGTTCAGCTCTGGTTGTTTCAAAAGGAAAGTTTGAGAGTCCCCTGTATCATTGAAAGTCCACCTTTTCCCCTGAAAGAGGATATTCAGTTTTGCTGGGTAGTTGATTCTCAGTTATAAACCAAGATCTTTTGCCTTCCATATCACAATCCCTATAAGCCCTTAATGTAGATGTCAGATCCTGTGTAATCCTGAATATGGAGCCTCAGTAGTTGAATTGTTTGTTTCTGGCAGCTTTTAGAATTTTCTCTTTGATTTGGGAGTTTTGGAATTTGGCTATAATATTCCTGGAAGTTTTTCTTTTGGGATCTCTTTCAGGAGGTGACTGGTGAATTCTCTTGATTTCTACTTTACCCCCTGCTTCTAGGATCTCAGGGCAATTTTGCTGTATTATTTCTTGAAAAAATGAAGTCTAGGCTCTTCTGGTCATGGCTTTCAGATAGCTCAATAATTTTTTAAATGATTTCTTCTTGATCTGTTTTCGAGGTCAGTTGTTTTTTCCAATGAGATATTTCACATTTTCTTCTAATTTTTGACTTTTTGGAAGAGTTTTATTTCTTCTTGCATTCTTGCAAAGTCATCAGCTTCCTTTAGTTCCATTATGCATTTGAAGGAGTTATTTCTTCAGAGAGCTTTTTTATCTCCTTTTCCAGCTGGCCAATTCTGCTTTTTAAGGCATTCTTCTCCTCATTTGCCTTTTGTTTTGCTTTTTCCATTAGGCCTAAACTGGCTTTTAACATGTTAATTTCGTCAGTATTTTTTTTTGTATATCTTTCATCAAGCTGTTGATTTGGTTTTCATGATTTTTCTGCATCACTCTCATTTCTCCTGCCAATTTTTCTTCCATCTCCCTTAATTACTTTTCAAAGTCTGTTTTGAGCTCATTCATGATCTGAGCCCATTTTCTATTTCTCTTGGAGGTTTTGGATATGTAAGCTTTGATTTTGTCATCATCTGATTGTGTGTTTTGATCTTCCATGGGACTAAAGTAATTCTCTGTGGTCAGATTCTTCTTTTCTGTTGTTTTCTCATTTCCTCAGCCCACAACAGCACTTCCAAGGCTTTGGGCTTTTTTTGGGGGGGATACCCCACTGGGACCTTTATTCCTCCAAGATCTTATGCTCTCTAGCCTGTGCTTTGATGTGTAGATGACCACAGCACTGCCCTCTGCCCTGGGGCTATAAGGAGGGATCCAGCTTGGTTATTTAGTATAGAGGCCCAAACTGCAATATCTGAGTGTAGGCAAACAGCAGAGTCCTACCCCAAGGGAGAGCAAAGAAATCTCTGCAGACTTCCCTCACCATCTCAGGGGGTGCAGGCTGATTTCTCCAGAATCTCACTGCAGGTTCTGAGGCTGGTACTCCTCACTCCACACTCATTCTGGTATAATGTTCTCCCCCCACCCCTTCAAACTATTGCCTGTGATCTCCGAACTGGGCTAGTCTGCACTTCACTGCAGTTGCAGCTTTTTTCCCAACCCCTTGTCCTGGTGAAACACACCAGGGAACTTCTAAGTTATCTTGGACTGGGAAAAATGTTTCACTCACTCTTTCTGTGGGTTCTGCCCCTCTAAATTTTGGCTAGAGCCGTCATTTGTTTTTGTTTCTTTTGGACTTTGGGGTGGAAAGAGTTCCCAGGAAATGCTGCCTTCACACCACCATAGTGGATCTGCCCTCTATTCATGGTTTTCATAACTCATTCAGGAAGCTTTATAAAAAAGACCTCCAAAATTCAATAAGATAATAAATGTATTTACAGCACTCTTCCTATAAACCTTTTGCTAAGGTTCCCATAGAGGGATGATAACTCCTCTCTCTCTAGAAACTTGTTTAGCAAAACTCTTTCCTCACAACTCTTGTCTTTGGTCAGTATTTGGTATATAGTAGGTGCTTAAATGCTTGTTGAGCTTGGGTACCTTCTCACACCTAGCAGATTGACTGATACGACAAAAAAGGAAAATGTTAAAATTTGGAGGGGATGTGGAAAAACTGGGACAATAATGTATTGTTGGTGGAGTTGTACACTGATCCACCCATTTTGGAGGTCAATTTGGAGCAATATTCAAAGGGCTATAAAACTGTGCTTATTCTTTGATCCAGCAATACTATTATAAGGTCCATATTCTAAAGTGATTCAAAAACGGGGGAATGCCTACCTGCACAAAAATATTTATAGTAGCTCTTTTTTTGTGGCCAAGAATTGGAAATTGAGGGGATCTCATCAATTGGGGAAATACCTGAACAAGGTGAGGTATATGATTATGATAGGATAATATTGTACTATAAGAAATTACAAGCAAGGTGATTTCAGAAAAAATATTATTTACTTAATTTTTAGTTTTTTTTCTTATTTTAGTTTATTTATTTTATATTATTACAAAAATCTTGTTGTGAAAGTAAACATAAACACCCTCCCCCCCCCCCAAAAAAGATGATAAACCTCAAGAATAGTAAGTGAGAAAAAAATGTACTTCAGTTTCAGTCTTGTCCAGATTCCAATGGCTCTGTCTCTTGGATGAATTGCCTTCTTTATTATGAGTCCACCAAAGAAGTTGCTTCAATATTTTTCCCACAGTTGCTATTACTAGTTGTATTTCCCTCCACTTTATTCCTTTCCACTCTCTTTTATTCTATACTCTCTCACCTTTCACCTGTCCCTGTTCAAAAGTGTATTGTATCTGACTACCCTCTCCCATGATCTTACCTCTACTCTATCACCTATTCCCCCTCTTCCCTCCCCCCCATTCCCCCTTATCCCATCCCTTTCATCTCATCTGTCCCTAGGGTAAGATAGATTTCTATAGTCTATTAAGTGGATATGTTATTTCCTTTCTGAGCTATTTCTAATGAGAATGAAGGCTCACTCATTCCTCCTTGCCTTCCCCCTTTCCACTCCATTGAAAAAAGCTTTTTCTTGACTCTTATGTGAAATAACTTAGACCCTTCTTCCTCTCCTTTCTCTTCCTCCCAGTACTTTCCTTTATCACCCATTGACTACATCTTTTTATTATATTATACCATTATATTCAGCTCCTTCCTGTGCCTTGTCTATATTTGATCTTTCTAACTACTCCTATAAATGAGAAAGTTCATAGGGGTTGTCAGTATCTTCTTCCCATGCAGGAATACAAGCAGTTCAACATCATTAAGCAACACATAGTTAGTCCTTCTCATCTGCCCTCTCTATGGTTCATCTGAGTCCTGTGCTTGGAGATCAAACTTTCTGTTCAGCTTTGGTTGTTTCAAAGGAAAATTTGAAAGTCCCCCGTTTCACTGAAAGTCCATCTTTTCCCCTGAAAGAGGATGTTCAGTTTTGCTGGGTAGTTGATTCTTGGTTGTAAACTACTATCTTTTGCCTTCCAGGATATCATATCCCAAGCCCTAGGAGCCTTTAATGTAGATGCTGCCAGATACTGTGTAATCCTGACTATAGAGCCATGGTAGTTGAATTGTTATTTTCTGGCAGATTTTAGTATTTTCTCTTTGACTTGGGAGTTTTGGAATTTGGCTATAATATTTCTGGAAGTTTTTCTTTTGGGATCTCTTTCAGGAGGTAACTGGTGAATTCCCTCAACTTCTATTTTATACTCTTCTTCTAGGATCTCGGGGCAAGTTTTTCTGTATTAGTTCTTGAAAAATGAAGTCTAGGCTCTTTTCCTGGTCATGCCCTTCAGATAGCTCAATAATTTTTAAATTATCTTCCTGGATCTGTTTTGGAGGGCAGTTTTTTTACAATTAGATATTTCACATTTTCTTCTAATGGTGGTGGTGGTGGGGGGGGGGTTGGAATAGTTTTATTTCTTCCTGATTTCTCCCAAAGTCATCAACTTCCTTTAGTTCCATTCTGCATTTGAAAGAGTTATTTCTTCTGAGAGCTTTTTTAATCTCCTTTTCCAGCTGGCCAATTCTGCTTTTTAAGGTATTCCTTTCCTCATTTGACTTTATGTTGCTTTTTACATTTGTCCTGAACTCATTTTTAGCATATTATTGGTTTTCATGATTTGTCTGCATCACTCTCATTTCTCCTCCCAATTTTTTCTCTACCTCCCTTGAGTGCTTTTCAAAGTCTTTTTTGAGCTCATCCATAGCTTGAGCCCATTTTCTATTTCTCTTGGAGGTTTTGGATATAGAAGCTTTGATTTTGTCATCTTCTGAATCTTCTATGGGACCAAAGTCATTTTCTATGGTCAGATTTTTCTTTGTCTTTTGTTTGCTCATTTCCTCAGCCTGTGACTGATTTACTGCACTTCCAAGGCTTTGTGGGGGGGGGGGGGGTTGGGGACAACTCATAGGGACTTTAATTCTCCGAGGTCTTATAAGAGACTCTGACTTCTCTCTTGCTTGTGTTCTGGTATGTGGATGACCACAGCGCCGCCCCACTGCCCTGGAGCTGTGAGGAGAGTTCCTGCTTGGTTATGGTGGTATGGGAGCCCAAAATGCAACCTGAATTTGGGTGTGGGCAAACAGCTGAGTCCTGCCCCAGGGAGAGCAGAGATACCTCTGCAGTTCCCCCTGGCCCCCTTACCATCTGTGGGCTGTGATCTGGAGGTGCAGGCTGGTTCCCTGATTCGCACTGCAGGTTCTCTCACTGCAGGGTTGCTCTGAGGCCTTTGCTCACTCCACACTCACTATGGTGTGGCATAGTTCTCTCACCACCTCTTCAAGCTGTTCCTGGTGATAGGAGGTCTGAAAACTGCCCCATCTGCCATAGACCCAGGTGCTCCCTGGAATCTAGGCACTCAGCCTGACTGCGCTGTGTTGCACTGCAACTGCAGCTGCAGCTGCAGCTGCAGCTGTGCTTGCAGTGACTTTTTCCAATCCCTAGTCCTGTTGAAACAGACCTTTCCCATGGAACTTTTAAGTTGCTTTAGACTGGGAAATTGTATCCCTCAGTCTTTCTGTGTGTTTTGCCCCTCTAAATTTTGGCTAGAGTCAAAATTTGACAGCTTTTGGAGTTTGGGGGGGAACAAGTTTCCTGGAATTCCTGCCTTCACATTGTCATCTTGACTCTGCCCCAGAAAAAATCTTAAAAGATTTACTTGAACTGATGTAAAAATGAAGTGAGCAAGAGTAGAAGCTATGTGCAGAAAAAGCTATATTAATAACTATTAATAACTTAGCTGTTCTCTATAATGCAATGATTAAGACAATCTCAAAAGACTCATGATGCAACATGCTATTTAACTCCAGAGAAAGAACTTAGATTATCTGAATACAGACTGAAGCATACTATTTTTCACTTTCTTTCATTCTTTTTGTTGTTAATGTTCAAATCTTCCTGTTCAAATTGATTAATATGGAAATATTTTACATTATTGCACATGTATCATTTACATCAGATTGCTTACCATTTCAGAGAGGGGTGAGGGGAAGGAAGGATAAAATTTGAAACTCAAAACTTTAAAAAGTTTTAATATTTAATTGTGGAAAATAATGTTATTTAAAAAATAAAATAAATGTCTGTGTGTTGATTGACTTGAGGATGAAGGACTTCAGGTTCAGAAAAGTAAAGCTATTTTCATCTATTAAAACAATATTACAGACTTGGAATTAGAATAGTTCCCAAGAGAATGGACACTATTAGCAAGAAATGAATCCAGATCTAATATTTTTTTTCAGTACACTATGAGGAAGGCTAAGAAAATTATCCCACACTCTCCCATTTTCTCTCTTCATACTCAAACATGACTTCCACTATATACTTTACAATTAAGAAAGAGGGAGATTCCTTTTACTGCCCACTTTATGAAAGATTTAGGCTTCTAGTTGTACTATAGTCACAGCTTCTGAGTGCTGGAAGTAAACTTCAAAGTTTTATCTAGTCTAATTTTCTAACCTAGTTCAAAATTCAACCCGGTATGATGGAAAGTGGACTTGGAGTCAGAGAATTGGGTCTTGAAGCTTGTCTGGTAGACTTCCTGCTACTGCGAGTAGATTTTGGCAAGTCATTTCCCTTAAACTACAAAATGAGAGGTTGGGACTAGATGACCTTTCAGGTCCCTTCCAGTTCTAAATCTGTGGTGTTTAGATTTTCCCTACAGCAACCCTGCAAGGAGAGAGTAATATCTTTGAATGTATGTAGGTATTTACACTCATCCCAATATGTACCAACTCCCACTACATCTGAAGGCTTTCTCCCTTTAGACCATCCTCTTGGGAATGACTGATAAATTGCCCAAGGCCCTTTATATCCAATTGATACCAATTTTGGCTGTGTCCAAGGAGGGGTCTTATGCAAATCTGGCACAGGGCCCCTAGGCTTGTTTTCATTAATTAACTTGTCAGGAAAAATTCCTGGGCCTCTCAGGGAGAAAGGCCAGGCTCAGGCAAACACACTGAGCCACAATGAAGCATCAGTCTCTCATTAGGATTAATTAGTTAATGTTTGTTTAGAAATTGGAAGACAAGAAAAACTGCCTGCATGATCATTTGTTGTTAATTATTATGGAAGCCTGTTTATCCCCTGAGGTTCCCTAGGGCACAGAAGGTTTTTTTTCCCCCTTCATTACCATCCACCGATCCACCCCTCCACACATATCCTTGTCTGAGATTCGAAAAGAATCTCTTGGATATCATTCTAACTATATCCATATAGGTCATGAAGGCAGAGATAGTCATTAATAGTGGGGGGGGGGCATAACACAATCATGATTTTGTCCCAGGGTGTTGGCATTGGTGGGAGGGGGAAGGACAAAGAGTTCTTTCCTACAACATTCCTCTAGTCTGAGACCATTACCCTCAGTGGTCTTACCATTATCCTGAGGTCCACACTCCCCATCTCCACACCCCAGTACCTGCTACCTTCTCTCCATCAGATGAACTTTAGTGGTTGGGGGTAGGAGCAGGTTGCCCTTCTCAAACTTTTATGAACCTTGCAAAGACAGACTCTTCTCTCTGCCCTTCCTAAATCAAACTGACATTGTGTATCAGAATCCTAAGGATGGCTCTGAATGGAAGCACACATAGCTCTGCCTCAAGACCCTAGTCAGCATTTCTCACTGAGTTTCTCAACTCAGATGAAGAAGAGATAATTAAGACTTGGGGCTTACCATGACACTTAGAGTTAGAATTCTAGTTCTACTATTTTTCTAATTCTGTGACCTTTGGCAAGGCTTTTAAAAAACCCTCTCTGGGCCTCAGTTTTCCCACCTATAAAAATAGAAGTGTTATAATAGATCAAGGGTTCTTAACTTTTTTGTGTCTTGGAGCTACTCACCAGTGTAAATGTAATACTTGCCTATGAACCACTACTCAGAATCACGTTTAAAATTCTTTGTTTAAAAAAATCAAATACATTATATTTCAAAGGAAATATTAATTTTAGTACTAAATTGAAATATAAGTATCAATTTTGTTAATTCACAGATCCCAAGCTAAGCACCCCTGGTTGCTTTCCAAGCTATCTTCCAAATCTGACATAGAGATGTAGGCGAGTACTGAGGGAAAGTATGTATATAGAGCAGTGGAGAAACAGTTAACTTGGGCCATTTTCCTAAAGAATTAATAAGACTTTATTAAGCCCTTAATGCAGATTCCATCAGGTACTAAGTTCTGAGTATACTCTGTGTGAGTATAAAAGGGAAATATAAAAGAATTTGTATCTATGGAAAACTTAATAGTGACCTTGGGAGACACAAAGCTGGCCATAAAAGTAAATGCTTTCCTCATTTCTGGGTCACTCCCATCCCCCCCAAAACACACATACACACACACAGACACACACACACAACCATACACAGTAGTTCAGTAGTTCATCTACTCCATTACCACTCCCAGGTTAGTACAACCTCTTTGGGCTTTAGTTTCCTCATCTGTAAAATGGAGGAGGGGGATAGTCTAGACAGTCTAATTGACCTTAGTCCTCTTGCAGCTCTACATAGAGCAGCATCCTATGATTCTATGTATCTTTCTTCTTAAACTTTCCATCACACTTTGCATCTGTCCCACAAATTTAACATGTAATATTGCATGAATTTTATGTGCTAGTATCTTATTCAGCTTCTAGACTAGGCAAGGAGCACATATTAACTAAATTCTGTTTATTCTACATCACCATGCACAGTAGGCAATTAATAGATTTTTTTTTTCTGTGTAGTGCAGGATAGAAAAACAACAGAAATTCAGAGGAGGGAGAGGACAGTGATGGCAAGAGTTATGAAGAAAGGATTCATGGGAAAAGGACCAGGACTGAGTCTTGAAGAATTTAGATAGGAACAGGCAGAAATCTGTTGGTGGATGGACAACAAATAATTCTCAAAAAAATATCTAAAGGAAATACTTTTTAAGTTTAATCTTCCTTGTTGACATTTTATCCCTCCTGTTCTTAAGACTAGACAATCCACAAAACAATAAATCAAGACCTGATTTATAACATTTGCTGATTTCCAAGGTGTAAATGTTCACACTGAAAATTGAATATTTCTCTCCAACCATGTAAGTGAATTCGAGCCTAGCCCTGAAAGAGGACATTGGTAGAGGGTACAGAAAAAAGAATGTCAGATAAGAAGTCTTAGAGGAAAGAATGAGATAGTTATGTATGATTGCCTTTGCTAGAATTTTTTAATAACCCAGATCAGAATGAATGGATGAAATAAAGAAAAATAATTTATTAAACCCTAATTATATGCTTGGCATTGTCATTTCTGTCTAGAGATAGAAAAACAAAAGGAAATCTTATCTGCCTTCAAGAGGCTTATATTACAACAGATTAAAAGTGAGATATATTATCAATGACTGGTCAAGAAACCTGGGTTTGAATCCTGACTCACATTTAGGCAGTCACCTGATTTCTCAGAACCTCAGTCTCCTTATCTGTAAAATGAGAATAGTAATATAAGCACAAACAATCTCACAGTGTGGTTGCAAGGAAAGTGCTTTGATGGATACAAAATACTTTGTAAACAGTAAAAGAACTATGCAAATGTTAGCTGTTAATTTTTTATGCCTATCAATGAATTATTAATGATGACTGAAATGAGTACTATTAAGATTAATCTATGACTGACATTTATAACTCTTTTTTTTAGGCTTTTTTGCAAGGCAAATGGGGTTAAGTGGCT
Source organism: Macrotis lagotis (assembly GCF_037893015.1). Lineage (NCBI taxonomy): Eukaryota > Metazoa > Chordata > Mammalia > Peramelemorphia > Peramelidae > Macrotis > Macrotis lagotis. The sequence continues at coordinate 352,960,151 of NC_133658.1, read as the reverse complement.
TGCCCAAGGCCACACAGCTAGGTAATTATTAAGTGTCTGAGACCTGATTTGAACCCAGGTACTCCTGACTCCAAGGCCCGTGCTTTATCCACTACGCCACCTAGCCGCCCCTATAACTCTTTACAAAATACTTGACACCCCTGATTTTCTTTGAGCTTCATCATAAGATTTGCAAGATAGGTTATTTAAATACAATGACCATTTTACAGGTGAGCAAATCAAGTTCTTACAGCTAGTTAAATGGAATGGCAGTCCTAGGATTCTGTTACTGAGTAGAGAGTTCTTTCCATTACATCATAGCACTCTTCTAGGAAAGGTGTTAGAGAGTACTCTGGTATCTACAATCATTACAGCCAAGAGAGGCCATTGGCAGGAGATGATCCTATAGCTAGATGTGTCCCTGATTTCAAGAAAGTATCCACACTTTGGGAATAAGAATGCTATAGTGACCAGAGCCTGGAAAGAATTATCCCCCATCCCCCAACCCCATCTCTACCTCTCCAAATTCTTCTACCACCTCTGTGAAATCTTCCCTGTTCCTCTCCTCCCCTTCACCCCCAGATGTTAATACTCTTTGGGGGCTTGAATTTCCTTAATGAACTTCTCTCTGTACCTGTTATAACCCCTAAGAGAATATCAACACTCAATAAACATTTATTATGCACCTGCTATGTTGACCACTGCATTAAGCACTGGGGTTACAAGGGAAGGAACTCCCTCAAGGAGCTCACAATCTAATAAAGGAAGAAAATACATAAAATGAAACTGAAAAGGGGGACAGGAAGAGGACCCAGTGTAGGAATATGATGATGTCCTGAAACCCTGGGTGAGAAACAATGAGATGACTTCCTTGGGTGGTATGCTTAGATGGTGGAGGATGTGGGAGTAGGGAGCTCTCTTCCTCTGTGAGGAAAGGAGGGAGGGTCTCTAGGGGCAGGGGAATGGGATAAGTTTCAGAGTTGTCATTTTACAGGATGATGAGTTTCTGGAGATTATGAATTCTAGGAGATGAGCCAGGTAATGTAAGAATGCAAGATCACTGAAGGCAAGGACTTAGATTTGTTGTCTTTGTGATCCCAGCACCTAGCATGAGAGGGACTTAAAAATAGTTATAAAAGGAAAGAAGGAAGGAAGGAAGGAAGGAAGGAAGGAAGGAAGGAAGGAAGGAAGGAAGGAAGAAAGGAGGGAAAGAAGGAAGGAAGGAGAGAGGGAGGGAGGGACAGAGGAAGGGATGGAAGGAAGGAAGGAAGGAAGGAAGGAAGGAAGAGAAAGAAGAGAAAGAAAGAAGGAAAAGGAGGAAGGGAAAAAAGAATACCAGATAATTGTATAATTATTAATGGCCAAGTTTGTTTCTAAAGGAGAGTTGAGGAAAAAGAGCTTCAAATATTTGTAGAAACAAGAGACTATGGATGTAGAACAACAATCAGATTTGGTTGGTTTTGTTGAATTGTCTTTCTTTTCCAAATAGCTTTCTTTTCTGTTATAGTTATAGGAATAACACACTAAGGAAGGAAAGAAAGCAGGGGAATGTATTTGGAAATGAAGCTAATATAAAAATAACAGATATCAATAACATTCATTAAAATATATTTATTGAATTTCTAAATTGTTTTGCTAGTTGTGTGGGACAGATGACCACCAACCCAATTTATTAAATAAGAGGCTTCTCAAGGTCAAAACAGAAAGCAGTTTTGTTCAGTTTCTGTAGAAATAGGATATCACCTCCACTAGCAAGTCTAGTAGTGTGAGACAAAATGGAAGAAGAAAGACAGATTTTTATACATTGTGATACACAAGTTTGACTGCATTACCTTGTTCTCCTATCCTATTCCCATCTATTTGTCAGGGGCTCACAATCTTGTGATCACCTGTCTGGGTCTTTCTGCCCTCAGGATTCAGGAAATCTCAGCTGCTGATAAAGTAAGACATAACCATGGTTAATTCTTTCTCCACAACCTGTTTTGTTTTTTGCAAGACTAGGTAAGGTTTTTTAACAGAGAGCTGCACCATTGTAGATAAGACCTTTACGATATCCTCAGGAAGGGGAAAGTTTCAAAATATCTCTTGAGACAGAACAGAGGTTTACCAAGACCCTAGAGATCACTTTCCCAAGACCCTGAGGAGTCTTCACTCAGCAATTTTTGAGAAAATCTTCCTTTATTGATCAGTTTACTTGCTTTGTAAAAAATATTTTAATAACTGCATTTCAATGTAAGTGATTTCCTTTGTAATCCTATGTATTTTGATATATGATTTTGAGAAGGGGTTTAAGGACTTCACTAATCTGCCACAATGGTCCAGGACCCAATCAAAGGTGAAGAACTTCTTTATATAGCCCTAGAATGGGCCAGAGCTGCATGACTAGAAAGTGTTTCACTAGAAACTACTATTGCTTGGTCAATCTGAGTAAAATATGGCTGATTTACTCTGTTCACCTCTGTCTTTGCTGTTGTACTCCCTATTTGTCATCCTAATTACAATACACATATTGTCTTCTATTGTCTTTTTGGTCACATGCCCCATCATCCTTCTCGTCTTAGAACTTTCCTCAATGCCTATGTCCTTCTCACCTTGGAATATTCCTCTATCTCTTCTCCCATTAGTGAGTTCCTCTGGGAACCTCCATTTTGGGGAATGGTCCAGATCAATCATCTTTTATTCCTCCCTGCTTGTTACTCTCAAGAATTTGCTACCAGGTCCCCCAGCTAGGTCTCTCCTTACCTTCCACTTTTCACTTTTCTCCTTTGTGTTCTCTTCCCCCCCATTAGAATGTAAGAGTGTGGCTCCAAAAGTTGGAACTGGGAATAATGAATGGAAGCTTCCAAAAGTTAGAGTTACAGTTCAATCTAAAGAAGAAATCCTCCTCAGATATATACAATAATGAAGTGAACCATCTTTTGAGGGAGGGAGAACCCTGTTACTGGAAGTGTGGGCAAAGGATGTCAAGGATATTAAAGAAGAGATTTGTATTTGAAGAAGGAGTTTAAACAAAATGGCCCAAATCAGTGACTTTTCAACTCCAGGATTTAATGATTCACAATATTCTCCTTCACAGACTTTTTGTTCCCAGATAAACTGGATGAGACATTGCTACCTACACTTAACCTGCCAACTCCCATGTCCATCCCTGTTATGCCTCTTCAGAGATAACATGGTGTAGTAGAAAGTGTGCTAAATATGAAGTCAAAAAGAACTTGCATAGGGACTTCACTTGCAAGTCATTTGTTCTCCCTGAACTTTAGTTTGCTCATCTATAAAATGGAGAGAATAATATTCTGTAGACTATATTTCACAGGGTCTTCCTAAGTTAAAATCTGGCCTCAAATACTTACTATGTGTGTGACCCTGGGTAAATCACTTAATCCTGGTTGCCTTCATTTCCTCAACTATAAAATGAATTGTAGAAGGAAATGGAAAACCACTTCAATAGCTTTGCCAAGAAAACCCTAAATGGGATTACAAAGAGTTGGACATAACTGAAAATGACTGAAAAGCCTATTCCAACTCTCTATTTTTTTATTTTCCCTCCTTTACCCTTCACAGAATATTATAAGCAATTTGAGGGTAGGCCCTATAGAGGCAGCTAAGTGGTATAGAGATGGAATGTTGGACTTGCAATCAGAACCTGAGTTTTAATTTTGGTTCCACACTTATTAGTTCTATAACCCTGGGCAACTCACTTAATCTCTCCGTCTTAGTTTCCTCTTCTATAAAATGGAAGTAAAAATAATCACTCCTACATCACAGTATTGTTGTGAAGATCAAATGAAAAATAACATGTAAAGAACTTTTAAAAACTCTATGTGTTAAAAATGCTCTATGTGTTAGTATTATCATTGTTGTTATTTATCGTTATTAGATTTTTCATTCTAGCAGTCCCAGGGCCTAGCACAGCATCTTATCCAACATAGGTACAACTTAAATATTTGTTCAATTTTTCCTTTCTTCATTCTGCAGAGTGGAAAGGTGTGTGTTAGAGGACATACTTTATTTCCACAAAGTTAGATTCTCTAGGTAGAGACAAATTATTGAAATCCACCAAGATGAGATTAAAGTGTTTGGACTTTATCTGAGAGACACTGAGAAGTAATTGGAGATGGTTAAGCAGGGTCATTGGTGTATGCACAAGATGGAGTAGAAGGAAAAGGTAAGTATCACAGAAGGCCACTGTCACAATACAGGGATAGTCAGCATAAATATCTATCCAACCAAAATTATTCCCCTCCTTTTCAGTTCATCAGCCCTGGATATCACCAGACCTAGACAGAGAGACCTTAAAATTATAGGATCATAGAGCTAGAAGTAACCCTTCATGACATTAGTCTAACCCCTTCATTTTATAGAGGAGGAAATACAGGTCCAGAGGAGTTAAGAGACTTGTCCAAGGTCACACAGCTATTAAGTCCCTAAAGTGAGATTTGCACCAAGGTCTTCTTGACTTCAGGCCCAGGACTCTTACATCAAAGATGCTTCTCTGAAAGTGAAATCATCCCATCTATAATAAGTGAATTTTTTATTTGTCCCAAGTGGGACAGATAGTTGGGAAAGGATAGTTGAGAAAAGTTTAGGTCAGCTACCTAGCTCTCTTCCCCAACCCCATCTTAGAAGTATGTAGCTCTCACCTGAGGCACCAACAGTGGGTCACCTGAGGCAGGGATGGCTGATGGCAAAGCAGCTAAGATATTTTAGATCTGTGGTTTTTATGGAAAGAAGCTGCATTGTTTTTGAGCTGGAAGAGTACAAACCTTGCCCCTCTTTCTCTTCTCAGAGAATCAGACTAGACCTTCTTTCCCAATCCCCTTGCCCCCCCACCCCTCCACCCCTACCAAGATGCCCACTATGTGGTATGTGCCCTCCTCATAGGTGAATGCCTCTGCAGGCTTTATCTCTTCACTGCCCACAGCTCTTGACTCCCAGGTGGTTCCCCCATGTCTGTGTTCACTCTCCATTAGTGCAGCTTTCTCTCTACCACCTCTCTGGGAGGCCAGACTCAGGACAAGATCTTTCTCCATTAATGTATCCATCCCTGTCTGTCCCCTGGGCAGCTGTATTCTGTGCTTGATCTCTAACTCCATTAGTGTGTGTTTCTTGCTCTCCTGGGAAACTGTGTTCAGAGACTAATATGTCTACAAACCAAGACACATTTTTTTAAAGAAAAGAAAAGAAAAAGATTCGCTTAGCACCCATCCTTTGCTCCAGCCAGATAGCTTTCCTAAACAACAGTCCACCTAACCCCTATGTGTTCTCAGGCCTAAAGTTCCAGAAAGCCCCAAGTAGACATCACTGTTGTCCACCACTACCTCTTATTCTTCTCTCCTTACCAGAATCATTTCCTTTTCTATTCCTATTCCACACTTCAGCTGAAAATCTTAAAAATGATAGCATGAGTTTGGGAAATTAAAACAACAACAACAACAATAATACACCCTGGGAACATATGTCCACGAGCAAAAGATGAAAAGGGCTAGTTCTTTGGACCACTTGTCTAAAGGTGGCTCATTCACACACAGCCCAGTACTGCAGTTTCCCAGGGGCCCCCAGTCAACTGAACAAATGACATCTTGCTTCTCATCACTGCAAAGAGTAGGCCCTCAATAAATGTTAAGTAAATGAATGAAACAATCCTTTGTTCTGGTGCTCCCTACCCCTGAGGCAGAACTGACTGGATTTCAAAGTGAAATATCTTTTTACCTTCAGAGTGTCCCCAGTGAGAATTGAGGTAGATTGAAGCCATTGCTCCTGGATTCCTGAGGTTTCCTCTACTTAGGTTCCTTTTAGCTCTTTTCCTTCAGTCTTTAAATCATAAACCCTCCAGCCTCCTAACAGAGAGATGATGGAATCAAGAGACAGAATGCTATATTATTTTTGGACATGACCAAATGCAGTAATCTGTTTTGTTTAATTATGCATATTTATTGCAAAGATTTGGTTTTCCCTTTTTTGCTTAATGAGAGGGATGTGGAAAGAAGAGAAAGTAATATTTATTAATTTCAAAAATATAAGCCTTCACGAGAAACTCTTTGGATCCTTAGGTGAATAATAATTAAGAGGGGTGATCAAGGCATTGATCCCAGGGCAACAAAAATTAGAGGGCACAAAAATGTATGGCATGTATTACTTTAGCAGTTAGTAATTTCCTCTCATTTGAATTTAGCATAATCATATCTATCATATTAATTTTATATCATGAACTACAGTTGTTTTGAAGAGCATTTTTTGTTTATTTGACCCTAGTACAAAAATTATAAGTTACAATTTAGCTTCTGGGATCTATAGCCTATCAGTAAAGACTTTTTATTAAAATTGGGGGGGTGCAGAGGGAAGCTTAGTTAATGAATAAGAAAATAAGAACAAATCAAGCACTATGTAAGCCAAGGCAAAAAGCATTTTGTGCCCGATGGTTGAAATATACAGCTATTGGTAGAAACATAGAAGGCTGTTGTTCAGTCATTTCTCAGTTGTGTCTGATTCTTTGTAACCCCATTTGGAGTTTTCTTTTCTCTTTTTTCCTACTTTTTTCCTTTTTCTTCAATTGAGGTTTTCTTGACAAAGATGCTGGAGTGGTTTACGATTTCCTTCTCCAGCTCATTTACCAGATGAGATAACAGACAAACAGAGTAGAACGACTTGCTTAGACTCACACAGCTAGTGTCTGAGGATGGATTTGAATTCAGGTTTTCCTGACTTCAGGGTCTGTATTCTATCTATCTACTGTGCCACCTACCTGCCCCATTGAAAACCTCATAACACCACAAAAATATTAGCTATTAATTATCCTAGAGACTAAAGAGACTCCATATCCACTATATGTCTTACACACATCAATTTTTGTGGCCTTGAACAACCAGATTGCAGGAAACAGCATTAGATTTGGACTGAGAGAAACTGGTTCAAGTGCTGATTATGATATTTTTGTTTATTGTTATAGAACTTTGAGTTCATTGATTTCTACCAGACACCTTCCTAACCATGAAGACAAGCAGTACTTCCCCAATGTATAATCTCAGAGGGTGGCCCAGGGCACTGGAAGATAGTGAGCTGGTCAGTCTCACATAGCTAGTATATATTAGAGATGAGACTTGACCCAGGTCTCCTTGCTTGACATGGCTGCTCTCTCTCCATGATATGGGGTGTATCGGGTGTTCAGGGAGGACTAGCACCTCTGATGTGAGGGTTTGCCCATTCCTTTTCAGAGCAACTCATTCACCTTTGGTGTCCACATGCCATCCAACTTACCTGTGACTCCAAGAAGCTGTAGCATGTGCAATGGCCATATACTAGTAAACCTGTCCCGGTAGCTGGGCTAAACCACTGTGAGAGTATTCAACTGGCCTCAAATCTGTCAGTGAGTTAGAGAAATGCCTACCCCAAATGTGTGAAGACTTCCACTTCCAAATGTGGAAAAGGCAGATAAGAGCATTTGTTCCAATGGCCCTAAAGGTGGCTGAAGCAGTTTCTGTGGAGCTCTTAGAGCTTAGTTAGACCTTTAAGATGCCAACATCATTCATTGCATTCTAGGCCCATCACCAGTCATCTTGACTTTATCTTGTCTCTTCTTTTATGACTGGAAGAGAGTGTAAAGCTTTTGTACAACTCAGTCTGACTTAAATCCGATTCACGGCAAGTCAAGACAATAGCTGAAGGACCAATACTACATGCCAGGCATTGTTCTAAGCACTGGAGATACTAACAACAATAATAGACAGTTCCTGCCCTCCAGAAGTCCACAATCTATGTAAATACAAGATATAAATAGGATAAATTGAACATGATCTTAGAGAGAAGGCATAAGCATTGGGGATGAGGCAGGAAAGGCTTCATGTAGAAAGTGAGGCTTTATTTGAAACTTTAGGGAATCAGGGAAATGAGGTGGCAGAAATGGATAGAGAGTTCTAAGTTTATTGGACAGCAAGTAAAAATTCTCAGATCAGGAGAATAGGAAACAGTTATGTAAGATATAGGAAGACTGGAAAAGTAGGAATGGGTAAGGTTATGGAGGTCCTTAAAAGCCAAATAGAATTTTTTTTTATTTGATCCTGCAAGCAATAGAAAGTCACTGGGATTTATTAATAGGAGTATGGGAAATGAATGACCTGATCAGATTTGTGTTTAAGAAGATCTATTTGACAGTTTAGTGGAGTGATAGACTGAAGTGAGGAGAGATTTGAGGAGAGACCTTTGGAGATGAGGACTTGCATCAGGGTGGTGGAAATATCAAAGTATAATTATTATAATCAAACTTTTGCTAAGAGAAAAATTGAGAAAAGGTACTTTCTTCCCTTCTTGGAAGATGTAAATTTGACTGTGGAATACTACAGATGTGCTGTCAGACTCAGTCAAAGTGTTGATTAGTTCCTGAACTTTTTGCTCTCTTTTTGAAAATTTTTAAATTTTTTTTGTTATAAGACATGACTCCTCGAGTAATAGAGGAATAAATTTAAAAAAGGAAAGTAAGGTGAAAATAACAGTAACTAGTATTTTAAAAGAAAAATCACTGAAATAACTATATTATAATAAAACTAATTAACACTAACAAAAGTAAAATTGAATGAAAATATTTGTTTAGGAAAAAATAATGTAAATTACCCCACTGAGCAACTCCAGAATCTCTTCCCTCCCTCAAATCTCTTATTTGAAATAGGGTTGCCTCTATAGCCTACTGACACCTCTGAAAATTCTTTCCATATACCTTTCAAAGTAAGACAATATCCTATTGAAGACATTCAGCAGGTAAATAGAAAAGGGGATGAGAAGTCAGGACTAGAAATATAGATTTGGATCATAAAATTCTAGCACTTTTCAGATGGGGAAAGGAAGGACCAGAGAGGTTAAGTGATTTTGCCTAGAGACCTACTGGTAGTTAAGTGGCAGTGAGAGGATTTGAACTCAAGTCTTCTGATTTCATAACTGGATATCTTTTTTTCTGTACTATGCTGATATTTCTCTCTATATAAAGTTTATATCTATGTTTAAAAGTGTGGAAGTAAATGAGCTCTCCTAAGAGAGTAGAATATTAAGGATGGAGGAGACCTAAAAGGGATACAATGATTGTGATCTTCAAATACTTGAAAGGAAGTAATTTACAAGAGGGATTAAATTTGTTCTATTTGGCCCCAATGGATGAAATGGGAGCCAGATGATAGAAACTACCTAGAGGCAGATTTGGGATCAATATAATAAAGAACTTCATAATATACAGACATAGGCAACCACAGAGCAGACTGCCATAAGAGAGGAGGAATTCCATAAGGCAGAGTTCTGCAAGCAGAAACTAGATGTTCACCTGTCAGAAACCTTGAAGATGGGATTCCTTGTCAGGAGTCGGTGGGACTAAGTGACTTCTGAGGGCTTTTCCACATCTCTAGGATTCTATGAGATAAAGGAGGCATCTAAGAAAAATAGCAAACCAGAAGCATGTGGTATCACAGAAACCAACCCCTTCCTTTACCTCTCTTGTATTTTCTCCTATGACTTCTCAGTCTTCTCTAGTCAAGCTTCCTCCCTCAGTTCTACATACCCATCCCATGCTGACCCTATGCCTATTCCTAGCTCTGTAAATCTCTGCCCCTGACCTCCCTTTGACTGTCTGCCAACTACACACCAATCCACCCTTAAAAGCCCCGTGCATGCCCTCCTTCCTTCCCATTCTCTGTCACTTTCACTGATCTCTCTCTTCCTGGTACTCCCACGGTGCTTACTGTCTTGCCCCACATGGTCTAATGATGATTATATATGCTGTCTTGCTTTCTTCTCTGAATTTTTCATGTGTGGGAGCCTTGTTACAGTGCTTTGTACAAAGGAGACTTTATATATCACTGAGGAGGGAAAAAAATCCAACAACTATTTCCTGAAATTTCCTGAAGAGCAAGTATTTGTACCTTTATATCACTGACAGCTCCCTTGATGGCTGACATTGTACCCCTGGGTCCAGGGAAGATGGTAATAAAATAATTGTTGGTCTGATTAGAGAGAATGTCAGAAAAGAGTGGGGAACTGAGAGTATCAAATATGGTTAAAAGTGGGTAAACTGAAGACTAAAAAAAGGACCATTAGATTTAGCTAGGAGGATGTTATTGAATGACTTAATTAAAAAATAAGATTTTATTCTATGATAGACATTATACTGGGTACTAGGGATTCACAGACAAAAATGAAATTGTCTTCAAGGAACTTAGATTATAACAGGGGAGACAACTAGGGAAAGGAGGTATTTAGGAAGTCACAGGGAAAGTGAATTAATTCATAGTTTAGTTAACTGATGTACCCTTTCCAGTACTGATGATTACATTTCTATATTATGTAAAATATAACTCTGTCTAAATTAGTAATGACTGAACTTAAGAGATTTGTGATTCACAATGGAATCTTCCTAATAAGGATGCTAAAACAGGTTTTTTTGTGTGTTTATTTGTTTTTTTTTCAGCAAGAGATCACACACACAGTGCCAACCTGTGATCATACAAACTTTAGCTGAACCAATCATGGAAAGGTCAGCAGGTTCCTTTGACAAGCAAACAAATTATTTTTTTTTTTAGCAAACAAATTCTAATGGTCATTTTGGTACAAAGGTGATTGGTCTGTTTTTCAAAAAATATCCAACCTCCTTTCTCTTTAGAAAAAAAAATATGTTTTTGTTGAAATGAAGGTCACCCCTGCAAATACTGGTAATTTCAGTGACATGGGAAAGTATGAGTCATAGTAAAACAGGCTTATAGGTTTAGAGATGGAAAGAACCTCACAGGTCATCTAAGTCAACCTTTAATTTTACAACCCTCTAACTGGAATCTAGAGGGGCCAAGTGATTTACCCAAGGTCACATAGATAATAAGTATCAGAATTGGATTCAAACCAGGTTTTCTGACTCTAAATCCATTGTCTTCACCAAGGAGTTTGTTCATAAGTGATTGTATGATGTAGGAACTGCCCAATGAAAACTTGATCCTTAGAGCAATGAAAGTACACTTTACTAGACACAAATATGCTCTTGGAGGCTTGGTGAGCCTGTGTCTTCCTATATTGAGACTATGCACAGGTATCCTCTAAACTTACCCTTCTTTATAAGTGGTGAACTGAGGCTGAGACAAATTGTCAAGCAGACAAATTGTCTTTTTCTTGGTGACCAGAAAGGCAAGAATTGCTTTGGACTCTACCTGGTTACCATGTAGCCATGAATTCATGGAACTACCTTTGTTGTTGTATTTATTTTTTTTTCTACTCTGGCAAATGAGTATCAGAAACTTAATGCATCAATTTATTACCTTGAAGGCTTTAAATGGTCAGAAGAGTCATCCACTGTCCCTGTGGCAACCAGAGTGACGATAGTGACAATAGTCAAGTCTGATGAAGAATCAGCCCTGAAAAAACAACCTGCTTGATCTAGCCCAGCAGTAAATCAATCCTGCAGTGGAAACTCTATGTCTTGCAAATACAGAAATGACTAACCTGTTATAGCTATGCTATAGCCATAAATTAATTCGGTAGGGAGAATGTTTTGTAGCAACCACTTTGAATCTGCTCTCCCCAGGAACCAAAGTGATAGTGGAAAGTGTGCTCCAAAGTGGAGGGGTTCTTTTATTTTTGTTCTTGCAATAGTTTTTCAATAAATATCACTTTGTAAAAGTTAATTGATGTGAATTGGTTAAATGTTATCAGTACAATATTAACTGGTGACTGATATGTAGAGGGGAACACAATAGACAGGCACTCATGAGCAAAAGTATTAGATATCCCACACACAAACCCCTTAGGATTACCTTTGTAGCCAGCTACGCTCTGGGAATTTGATCTCCTACTGCCACTGGGGGTTGAGAGAAGGAGACCATATCCTATACACTACAATTGCCTTCAATTACAAATAAGAAAATCGGAACCACATGGAGAAAGCTTAAATTGATATTCTTTGCTCCCATGGAACCTTCTAGAAAATGTATGTAAGGAAACAGGAAGAATCATGCTCCAACAAAATGGGAGGGTCATAAAGGAATAAAGAATCCTTGTTTGTTTATCTCTTCCAATATTCTTCAAGAAGTCAAGTTAGAGCACATGCCAGAGATAACATTCACCACTTATCTATCTGGACAATTCTATCATCTGCATGGGGGGGGGGGTAAAATTGCATTAATTAAAAATAGGGAAGATTAAGGAGGGTTGTTTAGTGGGGTGGGGGAAGGATCCCCTATGCCATAGTGGTTATGATTCATAATAGCTAATAGCTACCTCAGAAGGCAATTACAGGAGCTTCACTGTGGAGCTGGTTAGGAGTGGATGTGGGTGGGACCTCGTGAGCATGATGGATACAGGTTGAGCTTTCAGGTTAATAATGACCTACTGAGACTGTTGCATAGTACCCACTTATTCTCTGAGTATCTGTCCTATCCTATATGAGTCGTTACAATTCAATTCAACAACTGAGCACAATACAGAAAGGAAGACTTACACTAAGCACCAGTTTCCATCCTTTGTCTTACCTTAAACTTGATCTTTTGCCTTAGACCACTCACCCTTCCTTGTAAAATGAGAGTAATAATCCTGGCACTACCTGCCTCAGAGGACTGGTGCAGAGAAAGTATTTTGTAAATCCTAAAGTGCTATAGAAAATCTGATTGATTGTAATTCCTGGGAAAGTCAGATGACCTCTGTAAGCATTCAATTGCAAAATATGGAGAATAACACTAGCACTACCCAACTCAGTAGGTAACCAAGCTTTCTGTAACCCATAAAGCATTATAGGAATCTGAGCTATTATTATTATGGCTATACAAATTGTAATCAAATATTAAAATAAAATCTTTAACATGTTGGAGAGTTTCTCTATGAAGGATTTGTGGGAAGACATGGATATGTATTCCACAAGGTAAGAAGGAATGGAGAGAATGCTTTAGATTGCAGGACAAGGAATATCCACATTGATGAACCATCAGCAGCAGCAGCATCTTATTCTTTTCATCTTTTCCAATGGTGTTCCGATGGATGAAAACCAGGTGATGAAAAGCCAGGCAAATATAAGACATAACAGGGAGTCTGTGAGGTTCATTAGAAGGATGACATGGTTAAATTTATGCTATAAGATTATCCTGTTGGAAGCTGTATGAAAGGGGAATTGGAGTGGAAAGAGACTGGAGGTAGAGATATGAATTACCTGACTTTTGCAATAGTAGAGCAAAAGGTAAGATGAGACTAAATTAGAGTGGTAATTCATCAACTCACTCTATAAGTGGAAAGAAGGGAGATCTATAGGAGAGATGTGAAAGTAGAAATGATAAGATCTGGCTACTGATAGGATATGAGGGAGTGAGAGTGAAGAATTGAATGTAACTTTGAGGTAATGATTCTGGGTGACTGGGAAGATGATAGTGTCCTCCACAGAAATAGAAAAATTTGGAAGAGGCTTGGGTTTTATGAGAAGATAATGTGATATCTGCAGTGATGATTACAGTCTATACACATCTGCTCACCCTTGACTGCTCACTGTCCTACACAAAATGAAAAGGCGGAACTCTTATTCACTTGTTATTGTCTAGATCATAGAGTCTGCCCTTTAAGAAGTACATGACATATTCAGGAGATAATCTAAGGGGCAGGGGGTGAGTATCCTGGGATGAGAAGGTAGGAATTTTCCATTGGCACCTGTACAGCTGCTACTCTTGGTATCTAGGAAGTTGTTAGTTTATAAATGCTCCCAACTGGTCAATGGATTAGGAGCCTGCACATCTGAGGGAAGAGACAGAGTTGGGTGTGTGGGGGGGTCTCAAGGGTAAAGGATAACATTGGCTGTATGGGTGGGTGATGAATTGTGACTCATCTCCCCAAACTGATAGACTGATCACAATCCTCCAAGATTAAGGCTTCAGGTCCCCCACTTTGGAAATGTTGGCTCTTTGTACTAGAAAGGAAAAGGAACCAGCCTGTGGAATAGTCAGAATGAGGGTGCTTCACCTGTTGGAACAGAATGACTGAAAAAAAGTAACTGCTTTTATCTTCCAGAAACAGAGATGCCTGAACACCCTCATGTAGTGAATTCCCAGCACTAAGGCTCATCATTTCTAGCTTGCATTTCTGAGTCATTACCCAAAGCTACAAGTGGGGTGGAATAATTGTCCCATTAATGATTACAATTCTGATTACAGGATGCAGATGTCATTATAGCAAGAGGAACATTAATCAATGTCTTCTGAGAGATGGCCTGCTGACAGCTTCTGAAGGCCCTTGATTAAGAAGGAGACTCTTGGCCATTTCTAAGTGGCAGGAAGAGATGCTGTAATTGTGGACACATAGGGGGATGCCAGGCTCTGAGTCTCACTAAAATATATTCCTTTCCAAATCCTTCATGTTGTCACTAGTCTAAAGTCACTAGGGAGGGAGCTACTCTCCTTTAGAAAGAAGCCTTTAGAGTGAAATAGAAAAAAATCACCCTCAATCAGTTTGCATTCCATATTAGTATATAAGTAGGAACCCAGAATTTCAGTATCCAGACTTTCATTTCATTTTTTTAATGTATAACATTTCCATGTTAGTTATTTTGCATAAGAAAACTTGAAAAGAAAAAAAAAACAAAAGAAAGTGAAAAGTAATATGCTTCAGTCTGTATTCAGATAACATCAGTTCTTTGATCTTGAGGTGGATAAAATGCTTCATCATTGCTTCTTTGGAATTGTCTTGGATCATTGTATTGCTGAATTAGCTAAGTCATTTGTAATTCTTCAATGCACAATATTACTGTTGTTTGTACAGTGCATTCCTGGATCTGTTCACTTCACTATACATCAGTTCATGTAAGTCTTTCCAGATTTTTCTTAAATCATCCTGCTTGTCATTTTTTATAGGCACTAACATTCCATTACAATCACATACCACAACTTGTTCAGTCATCCCCAAATGATGAGCGTCCCTTTGATTTTCAATTCTTAGCCACCACAAAAACACCTATTACAATAGGTCCTCCCCCTCAACTTTTTTGGGAATGTCTTTGGGATATAGACCTAGCAGAGGTATTGCTGGATGAAAGAGTATGAATAGCTTTATAATCATTTGGTCATAGTTCCAAATTATTCTCCAGAATAGTCATATCAAGTCACAACTCCACCAACAGTGAATTAGTGTCCCAGTTTCCCACATCCCATCCAACATTTTTATTTTTTTTGTCATATTTGTCAATCTGACAGGTATGAGGTAATATCTCAGAGTTCTTCTAATTTGCCTTTAATCAATAGTAATTTAGAGCATTTTTCATGACTATATAGATTTCTTAGTCTGAAAACTTAGTCTGAAAACTGCCTGCTCATAACCATTTATAAACTGCAGAATGACTTGTATTCTTAAAAATTTGACTCAGTTCTCTATGTATTTGAAAAATGAGGCCTTTATCAGAGCTATTCATTGCAATTTTTCCCCAATTTTCTGCTTTCCTTACATTTTTGGTTGCATTGGTTTTGTTTGTGCCAAAACTGTTTAATTTTATATAATTAAACTATTCATTCTAGATTTTATAATGCTCACTATCTCTCCATATCCATAAATCTGACAAATAAACTATATCATGCTCTCTTAATTTGCTTATGATTTCATTTTTTATGTCTAAATCATGTGTCTATTTTGACCTTATTTTGGTATATGGTGTGAGATGATGGTCTAAACCTAGTTTTTGACATACTGTTTTTCAATTTTCAATTTTCAATTTTCCCAATAGCTTTTGTTAAACAATGAGTTATTGTTCCAAAGCTTGGATCTTTGGGTTTATCATATATTCCATTTCACTTAAAAATTTATATCTTGGGGTGGTTAGGTGGCACAGTGGATAAAGCACTGGCCCTGGAGTCAGGAGTACCTGAGTTCAAGTCTGGCCTCAGTCTGTAGGACCCAGATAACCTTAACCCCATTGCCTTGCAAAAACCTAAAAAAAATTATATCTTGAATTTAAGCCATAAAAGAATATTTCATATATATAACATAACTCAAAAGACTGTATATACAGACATGCAACTCCATTTTATACTGTTTGCTTTATAAAAATAATGATATCAATTTATATTTAAATTTCTATATAAAATATCATTTTATATAAAAATAATAAATATTAAAATAGCAAATTCTATATACTCTTTCCAAAACTGTCCTCATCTGTGCTTTCTTCAAAATTGCCAGCAGTCAGATTTTCTAACATAATTTGACATGTCTCTAGGTGCCAAAAAATGGGTCCAATATTTGCTCATCATTCCAAATCATCCACAAGACAGCAAATGGAAAGGAGAAGATACTAAAACCATATCATATGAGGACCAGATGAATTAGTTAATCAACAAGTACTAATCAGGGGACAGTTGGGGACATAGTAGATAGAGTACTGGGCCTAGAGTCAGGAAAACTCCTCTTCATGAATCAAAATCTGACCTTGGACATTTACAAGGTATGTGACTCTGGACAAGTCATTTGACCCTATTTACTTCAGTTTCCTCATCTGTAAAATGAGTTGTAGAAAGAAATGGCAAAACACTTCAGAAAACTTTTCAAGAACAACTCCCACCCCCAAAAAAGTGTCATGAAGAATCAGAGATAACTGAACAACAACATATCTCAGACTATCTTACATACAAAGACAGAAAGCAAGATAATTCCTGCCCTTGGGAGTTTATATCCTATTGAAAACATGAGTATTCTTTTTACATGTTTGAAGGACTGTCATGTGTAACTCAATTGAAGTCAGTGTAATTCCCTCCTTATTCTGTTCTGCTAGGGTAAGGAGAGAATGGGATCAAGATGGCTTCACTTAAGAAGTTTTGATGAGAAGGAAGAAAAGAAGCTATTAAGACATTAACTTTTACAGAGAGAGAAAGAATGACTGGTGAGGAGCAAACAGTATTTCTGGTACAAGAAGACTACTCTGTTCCTGGACCTGCTTTTGAGCTTATTTCCAGTGTCCAATAGTGATGAGTAAGCAGTGACTGGTGACCAGGCTCATATTGTACAGTCAGTGAGTGACTATATCAGGATATAGTGAGGGCATGATCTCTGAGGTCACTTCCATCTCTGAGATTCTGGGATTCTATAAAAAGTTATTCTGAAATAAGAATAAGATCCAGGAATACCAGTGACCTTAGGACTGTAGTGTTGTCCAGAAATAGAGACAATATGATTATTCTCCTCCCAGTTTTGTCCTTCCCTCCTCCATAAGAGGTAGACTTGGAATCAGGAAGAATTGGGTTCTCAATAAATGTTAAATTGGCATGATATCCTTGAAGGCTTCTCAGTGTCTGGGTCAGTTGGTCCCTGCTATATGTTAGCTGTTTGATCCAGAGCAAGCCATTTAACGTCTTTGTATCTCAATTTCCACATTAAAAACGAGTGGGTTGGACTCAATGTCCTCTAATGTCTTTTTTTGGATCTAAATCTAGAATCTAGAATAAGATATCTTAGATTTTGCTCACATCAGTTTCTGCTCCTTGGAAAAGTTCTTATCCTCATCTCTCCTTGGATCCTTCAAGGCCCAATTTAGAGGTTACTTCTTGTAAAAAAGATTGGCCTGATTCTAAATTTAAAGTGAATTTTCCCTCCTTAAGCCTCTCCAAGGACTTTGTGAGGATATCTTCTTTGTATCAATATCACTCTTCTGTGACTCATAGTTGCATATACATCTCCCCTTCTCCTATCTCCTTTCCTATCAGAATTAAGGTGCTTGAAAACAGGACCTAGGGGATATACCTCTACCATATAAATGGTAGATGCTTAAACAATATTATATTGGAGTAATACCCTTGAAGTTTCTCAGTGTCTGAGTCTGTAGGACCCAGATAACTAAAAATAAATTATTTCTTACCAAGTAACCTAGTTACGTTAATAGATTTATAT
Organism: Macrotis lagotis; assembly: GCF_037893015.1. Taxonomy (NCBI): domain Eukaryota; kingdom Metazoa; phylum Chordata; class Mammalia; order Peramelemorphia; family Peramelidae; genus Macrotis; species Macrotis lagotis. The sequence continues at coordinate 352,942,310 of NC_133658.1, read as the reverse complement.
AAATATAGGTTTCATTATGATCGCCATTTTACAGATGAAGTAACAGACTGAGAGTTTAATAAATTGCCCCAGGTCACACAGATAGTAAATATCTGAGGTTGTATTTAAACTACAAGCTTAGTGTTCCATCCACTGGGCAGGTTTTAAAGCCAGAAAGAACTTTAGAAACAATCTAGAAGTAAATAACATGAGTTCTTCCCACTCATTCTATAGATAAAGAAACTGAAACTCATGGAGGTGAGGTTCATTGTCTGCCTTCATCTATTTAATGAATGGCAGAACAAGGACTTGAACCCTAATCTCCTTTTTTTTTGGTTTTTGCAAGGCAATGGGGTTAAGTAACTTACCCAAGATCACACATCTAATAATTATTAAGTGTCTGAGGCTGGATTTGAACTCAGGTCCTCCTGACTCCAGGGCCGGTGCTCTATCCATTTCATCAACAAGCTACCCCAGACCCTGATCTTTTAACTGTAAATCCAATGCCCCTTTTTGCATAGCTCTGTTGCCCTAAGAAGGCAGTGTACACAGATCTTCTGCAAAATCAGAGCTGCTCATTGGAAAATACCCCTATGCCAGTCAACTTGTGTTTCTGTTTTGTATGAAAGGACAAGAAAAGGCCCACCTTGGGGAGTGCAGGCAATATGACCCTAAGAAAGGAGCCAGAGCCCAAAGCAAAGCCATGACTGCCAGTGAAAGAACTGCCCTAGCGTGTGCCTGGCACCAAGCTCATGTTCAATGTGTGGATGAGAGTATGAATGCACATATACATTCATGTGCAAGCTTATGTGAGCACTGTACACATGCATATACACATAATCAAAATGTGCATTGCATGCATATATATTATATGTATTTGTTGCTTCCTACCTGCATGGCCTTGGGCAATTCATATCTTTGGACCTCAATTTATAATGGTTTAATCACTTTTTCAGTCATATCTGGCTCTTTGTGACCTTTTTTTTGTGAGATTTTCTAGGCAGAAACACTGGAATGATTATTTGCCATTTCCTTCTCCAGCTCATTTTACAGAGAAACTGAGGTAAACAGAGGGAAGTGACTTGCCCAAGGATACAGAGCTAATAATTATCTGAGGTCAGTTGAACTCAGGGTTTCCAGGTACTCTATCCCCTGTATCATCTAGTTGCCCCAGTTTAGGATACTTTGAAAAAAATTGCATATACACATGTATTTTATATTGTATATTCATGGGACAACTAGGTAGCACAGTGAATAGAGCACTGACCTTGGAGTCAGAGAGATGGGAGTTTAAATGTGCATTCAGAAAATTGCCTGAAAATTGCTAGCCATGTGACTTCAGCAAGTTACTTGGCCCTGATTGCCTTACATCCAGGGCCATCTCCAGTCATTCTGACTCATATTTGGCCACTGGATCCATATGGCTCTGAAGAAGAAAGCACCCCCTCACTCAAATCCAATTAATGTGCTTGTCATGGCATCACTTACCTGATGTCCTTGGTCTTCTTCTAAGATGAAGGACCAGGGTGGGGGGTAGGGAGCAGCTAGGGGGCTAGAGTACTGGTCCTGAAGTCAGGAGGACCTGAGTTCAAATCGGGTCTCAAATACTTAATAATTGCCTAGCTGTGGGACCTTGGGCAAGTCACTTATTCCCATTGCCTTGCCAAAAAAAAAAAAGATGACTCAAATAGAATGAAGGAAATATATTTAATGAAGGCATATATTTAATATTATATATATATATATATGTTTCACCTTACTCATGTGTTTCCTATTATACATGTATATATTCCATATTATAGTCATATTTATATTTCATATTACATATGTATACTCTCATATTATATATGAATGTTTCACAGTATGTATAATTTAATATCATACATATATCATATGTTTATATTATACATGGATATGTTCATATTATATGTATGTTCCCTATTAAATGTGCATATATTTTATACTATATATGTATTGAATCTTATATGCAATATTTTAAATTATATATCAATTTCATATTATATGTATATTTTATATTATGTATACATATTTCATATTAGACATTTCTATCAAATTACATATATACATATATGTATATTTCAGAGTGTTCTAAAAGGTTTAGTGAAATTTTAAGGGGCTAAGACATTTGGAATATCCTGTATAATTGGGATATGCATATGAATACACACATAAATACATAATGGTGAATATATATCTATGTATGTGCATACATATTTGTAAATGTGTACACAAAGGCTAAATTCGTTTTACAATTTTGCTGAGGATTGATATGGACCAATAATAGAACAATATTTGCACCCATTGTGTAGAGACTGAAAACAGTACTGGGTGCTAAGGAAGAATACAAGCAAAATAAAACATACCCACTTTATAAAATCCATTGTGTCTATTTGATAACAAATAGCTGAAATTCTCTATCAGTTGGACCTTCAGGGCATTTACAAATTTGTTTCCCTAAGGCAAATACCAATTGTGCCTACATGATGCTAAAGCAATCCATGAAAATGTATTTTTGTAAATAAATAGAATCATTCAATACAAACTGGAAACAATACAAGCTTTTTCTTCAATGGGCAAAGAGCTAAGATAAACCTTTGCTTGCTATGGGAGTCTTCTGGCAAATGTGAGCCACCACAAAAACTGAAAGTAAGGACCAAAAAGAAAAAAGTTAGATATCATTTTTCCCAAAAATCATTAAAATATACCCAGATCTCTTAGAATTGGAGGACAAGGTAAAAATAGAAAGAATCTATCAGGTATTCCCTGAAAGAAAGGCAAAAATGGAAATTTCAAAGAACATTATGATCAAAATATATAGCTTTTAGATTAAAGAAAAAAATACACCAATTAACAAAAAGGGAAGTCTGCAAGTACCATGAAGCTCCTTTCAGGCTCACATAAGACTTAACAGGCGCTATGTTAAAAAAAGGAGAGCTTGGAATGTAAAGTTCCAAAAGACAAAAGATAAAAGCTTACAACTGACAGCCCATTTGGTAAAAGGGCATATAATCCTGGAGGTGAAAATATATCTCTAATGAAATAGATGTCCAAACATTCTTGATTTTTTTTTAAAAAAAGGTAAGACCTGAGTTTGTACTTTGAAAATCAAGAGAAATTAAGAATGGTGTTCACATTTTGTCTAATGAAAGAAACTATGATTACAAATAATAGGAGAAGAAAGAAATGTCTTCTGAAACCATAAACTATGAGAAAGTTAGAAAAAACTTAGAGTGTCTGGGGTTGATTTTGGTCTTTATTGATTGTCTTAAAGGAATGTAAATATGGGAGAGATAAGAGATTATATTGAAAAGGAGGAACTCATTATCAGGATGAATAAGGATGAATGAGATAAAGAGCATTCAAATATGAACTTTATGTTCGCTTGATCCAAAGAAAGATGTTTTAAAATTTTTTTCAAATTTATTTATTTTTAACATTCCTTTTAAACTTTGAATTTCAAATTTTCTCCCTCCTTCTTACACCATCCCCCACCCACTAAAAAAGCAAACAATATGATAGCAATTATCCATGTGAAATCATATAAAACATTTCTATATTAGCCATATTTTTAAAAGCAAGAAAAATAAAGTGAAAAAATATGCTTTAGTTTTCAGAGTTCATCAGTTCTCTCTCTCTGGAGGTAGATAAGATATTTTCATCAGGAATCTGTTGGAATTACTCTATTGTTCAGAGTAGTCAAGTCTTTCCCATTGATCATCTTCGCCACATTGCTGTTACAGTATATAATGATCTCTGGGTTTTCTTACTTCAGTTTGCATTATCTCATATAAGTATTACCATGTTTTTAAGAAATTCCTGATTTCAATATTTCTTATAGTACTCCATCAAAATCATATGTCACATTTTTTTCAGTCATACCCTAAATGATAAGTATCCCCTCAATTTCCGATTCTTTGCCAACACAAAAAGAGTTGCTATAAATGTTTTTCTTTTATCTCTTTGGAGTACAGGCCTAGTATTGCTAGATATGTAAGGGTATGCACAATTTTATAGCCCTTTGCATATAGTTTCAAATTTTTTTCCAGAATAGTTGGAGCAATTCACTTGTCCAGTAACAGTTCATTAGTGTACCTATTTTTCCATCATCCATTCTAGCAATTTTCATTTCTGAGAAATGTGAGATGGTTCCTGAGAGTTGCTTTAATTTATCTTTCCTAATCAATAGTGATTTAGAACTTTTTTTTCACATGATTAAGAATAGTTTTGATTTCTTTTTCTGAAAAGTGCTTATTTATATCTGTGGACCATTTATCAATTGAGGAATGGCTCTCATTTTTGTATTTTTGACTCCATTTTCTATATGAGAAATAAGACTTTATCAGAGAAACTTGCTGCAAAATTTTTTGATGTTACTTCATTATCTATAAAAAATGGTTTTTAGCAGATTGTGGTTTCCCTGATTATCTCTTTTAATTAAGTCTGTTTTTGCTTTTGCTTCATTTGAGATTATGATTGCTACCACTGTCTTTTTTACTTCAGCTGAATCATATTTAGATTCTGCTTCAGTCCTTTACTTTAACTGTGTGTCTTTATGTTTCAAATGTGTTTCTTGTAAACATCATATTATTGTATTCTGGTTTCTAATTCATTTTCTTATCTGCTTCTGTTTTATGGGTGAGTTCATCACATTCACATTCAGAGTTATGACTCCTATCTAGATATTTTGAGTCATCCTCTCTTCTCCTGTTTATCCTTCTCTCTCTCTTATCCTGTCCCTCCTCAAAAAGTCTATTTTGCTTTTAACCACAGCTTCCTTTAATCTGCCCTTCCTTTTATCTTCCCTCCCTTCTTTCTCTAATGTCTTTCCAATCCTATTTCCCTATTGGATAAGTTACATTTCTATACAAACTGAGTGTGTATTCCTTTGAAACAATTCCAATGATAATGAGGTTCAAGCCTGTCACAGACTCACACACCCCTACCATTTCTCCCTCCATCATAAAAACTCTTCCTTGCACTACACTTTTATGTGAGAAAATTTTATGCATACTACCCTCTTCTACCTTCTTCTCCCAGAGAATCCCTCCTTCTCACACCATTTTTTGGAAAACCATTCCGACATAAATAATTGATATCCATGTCCTTTATCTTTTCAAACTGCCTTTATAATGATAAAGTTCTTAGTAGTCATATACCTCATTTTCCTAAATAGTAAACAGTTTAACTTTATTGAGACCCTTGTGATTACTCATTCATGTTTACCTTTTTATGTTTCTCTTGAGTCTTGTATTTGAATGTCAAATTTTCTATTTAGCTCTAGTTTTTACAAAGAAAGATCTCTCTCTCTCTCTCTCTCTCTCTCTCTCTCTCTCTCTCTCTCTCTCTCTCCCTCCCTCCCTCCTCTTTCCTCTCTCCCCTCTCTCTCTAACATACACACATATACACACAACATAAGTGATATATAAATTAAATTCAATAGGGAAATAGGCAAGGAAAGAGAGAGGAGGGAGGTTTGAGTGAGGGTAAGTAAGGATTCTCCTTACCTAAGAAAATAGTGATAGTCATAAGCAAAATAAACTTTAGTGTTTGAAGGGAAATTGAAGGGGGATTAAAGAGGAAAGAAAATAATTAAGATTATATATAATCATAAAGAGCTTTACAAAGCTCTTCACACACATCTCATTTAATCCTTATATCAACTCTGTAAAGTAGATGTTATTATCATCCACATTTTACAAAAATAGAAATTGATATTCAGAGGTTAAATGACTTGCTCAGAGCCACAGAGCTGGTAGGCATCTGAGATAGGATTTGAACTTGGGTTTTTCTAACTCCAGCCCTCTATCCACTGTGTCATCTAAGCTGAATTTGGGTATATAGTGCAAGGAGAAGAGATGACCATAGAGGAAAAAAAATAACCTCATCAGTTATGGATAACTGATATTAAGAAAACTCCTATTCTCTTTTACATCTTCTTTGTAAAGAAGAAGGGCAAAAGCAAAGAGAGGAAAATAAAAGATGTAAATATTCAGATGATTCAGAAAACTACATCAGAAAAGGTTACTCAAGATCTCTCTTGGAAGTATCACAAAGCAGTCAGAGATCATCTTTGTTTTTTTTAGTGCCTCAGTGTTTGATCAGAGGTGCTAGAATCTAAAGACAGAAGGGACTTTAGATATCATCTAGTCTGACCCTTTCATTTTAGCAAGGAGGAAACTGAGGTTGAAAGAGGTAAACTAATGACTAAGACCACTATGGTAAACAAGTAGCCTCCACTTCCAAATTAAATGTTCTTTCTCTTAGATGAAGGACTACAAGGATTTTTGACATTTATGACACTTGAAAATTCTAAGTTGTAGACCAGACCCTGAAGGAATAATTCCAAACAAAAAATGTTCCTGATGAGTTAGTTACTCTTCTCACTAATCTTTAATCATTATCAAATTATATTTCCTTTTATAATAAATAAGTACAGATATTTTAGAAAAAAACCTTTTTATCACTGTCTTATCTAAACTTACTTTTATCTTGGGCTTGAGTAGAATGTGAGTTAAATATAGCAGTTACTGAAATAGTAAAGGATTTTTTAAATTGATTTGTGGAATATATAGTCATGAGAAAAAAGATGCAATATTCACTCAGATTTAGTTAACCCTATTTATGGAAAGCTTAGATATTCAGAACACAATGTCATTGACAGAGAAGGAAGAGGTACTACTATCAGGTTATACTTTGCTTAAGTGTCTAAGCTGAGATCTAAGTGATGATGTAGAATCATAGATTAATAATTGGAAAAGAGTTAAGAAGTTATAAAATGCAATCCCTTCATTTTACAAATGATGAAACTGAGATCAAGAAACTAAGAAACTTTTCCAAATTCTCATATATCAAATAGGAGATCTGAGATTTGATCCAGATATTCTTATATGTCTTAAGTCTTTTTGGTTACTCATTGATAGCACCTTTGCAACTCTACAAAACCTTATAATCTGATTTGGACATCATGGAATAGCTCTGGCTTAAGTAAGTATAATGAATATTTCTTTTCTGCTGATATAGCAGCTAGGCATTTGTTCATGATCCAGTAGTTTTAGCCATCTTAACAGTCCAAATGGTCCAGTCTTTATGTGAAAAATTATTCAAGCCTCCAAGATTCATGGGCTAATTTCAGTGATTGAAAAAGGGATGAGGTTCTCCCACCCATAACTTTACATTTAGTAACATACGTTCTCAAAAGAAATAATTATATGGAAAATGTTACTTTAACACCACTAAAAGGTAAAAGAAAAATCCAGTGCAGATCTCATGGATCTGTTTTAGTAGAATCTGTTGAAAGATAGGTTGTTGGGGCGGCTAGGTGGTGCAGTGGATAGAGCACCGGCCCTGGAGTCCGGAGTACCTGGGTTCAAATCTGGCCTCAGACACTTAATAAATACCTAGCTGTGTGGCTTTGGGCAAGCCACTTAGCCCCATTGCCTTGCATTAAAAAAAAAAAAAAAATAGGTTGTTGCTAGTTGAGTTTCAGTATTCATTCTAGAAGCTCACGCCAGTCCTGGAATTCACTTTACCTGTATCATTTCTCCTTCTTATTGGAGATAGTTGATCTCAGAATTTCCACTTAAGGAGAGAATCTAGGTCAGTCAGGTCTCATTTATCTCTTAGCTACTCATCAGGATTTTCTCTGCTAAGGTCCCTTTAGGCACCTTTGTACCCCACCTCCTTCCTTCAGTTTTCTTTATGTGTCCTTTCCTCCATTTGAATGTAAACTCTTTGAAGAGGCAAAGTATATCTTTCTGCTTGTCCTTGATTCTTGGCACTTAGCCCCAGAACACTTTGTTTCAATGTCCATGAAGACAGCTGAAGAAAGTTCTATGAAGTTCTTGAAGTCTGGTCAGGCATTGAAGATGACAAGGTCGTACATCCACTGTATCCTAGACAATCACCAGTCATATTAACTTTTTTTTTTAGGTTTTTGCAAGGCAAATGGGGTTAAGTGGCTTGCCCAAGGCCACACAGCTAGGTAATTATTAAGTGTCTGAGGCCAGACTTGAACCCAGGTACTCCTGACTCCAGGGCCGGTGCTTTATCCACTGCACCACCTAGCTGCCCCCATATTAACTTTTGTCCTGCCATTGAACTTCAGTGACTTAAGAGGAGAGAATGAGTCTGATTGCTCTGCCCAACTCTGCCTCTCTTAAATCCAAGACATCACTTGTGATGTCATTAATCCTCTTCAAAAACAAAGGATGAACTACAAGAGTCCCAGGCACATAGTAGCTACTTAAAAAGTACTAACTGACTGACCAACAAGTGAAAGGATCAAGGAATCTGTCAAAGCATCCTTCAGATGAGATACATACAGTTCCAGGACAGAATTCTTGTTTCCCCACCAGCCTTCTCAATGATGATAAAAACACTAACATCTATGTTAGCATTGCCAGATGAGTCTTTGACCCTAGTGTGAATTGAGACTGGATTGCTCTCACTTACATTGGGAAGATGCTGAACTTTGGATATAATTGCTTCACAGTAAAGGACTACTTTTCCAATATTCATAAAAATTTAAGAGCATTAACTGACCAGAAGATCATGGTGTCTTTTCTGAGTGCCAATTTGCCAAGGCACATAGATCCGAGTTTGTGGATACTCTTCTTCATACATGACTAGTCTTTGGAGGAAATTCAGCCATGATTCACATTCAAGATATTAGCAGCTAAAGATATAATAAGTGCCTATTGCCTTGTGGGAACCCTATAATAGGCTAGTTCTTATACATAACTCAAGGATGATATATGGTCAGTGACATTGGGAAATGATTGATTATCCTTTGGTAGATGTTCTTTTCAGCTTAGGTAATAGCAATTATCCTGAAAATAACCTTGAAAGAAGCTACTAATATCTTAGTGTGAGTACAAAGGCATTTGTAAAAGTTCAAAAAAAAAAGAGCCTATTGACCTTTTAGAATGTAATCTTATGAAACGCCAAGCAGCTGTGTTTCAAAGAAAATATTACCTCAACATATAAGTGGAAGGGATTACAGCAAACCATATAAAATATAAATATTTATTCTACTTAGGGCAGGATCTTCCCAAAGTAGAAGTAGAGGGTAGGGAATATTTGACTAAATAAACAATAAATTATCCCATCCCCAAAATGCTTTCAGTAAGCCCACAGAAGATGAAAAGACCTTTTATATAAATACAAAAACCAGTTATAATACATGTATTGTAATATCCATGCAAGAGAAAATAGAATATTAGCTTTTAAAAAGGATAATAGCAGGATATCAGCTTGCAATATCAGGATCATTTTTATGTGCATCCCATTGAAAAGGATGACAATGAGAATAGATATAAAAGAGCAATCAAATAATAATAATAATTGAAATAAAAGATAAAATAATAGCAATAGTATTTGTAGCAATAATATTGATAGTAGGAATACTAAAAAATAATAATATTAGGTTAATCCATCATTAGCTTCCCTTCTATAAGTAATTCATTCAATGATAGCACTTTAAATAGTGAGGTGAGTCAGTTATAATAAGGCTTTTAGGACAACATATTAGAGTATTAGAATTGGATCTAATGAAGATAGATTTATTAACTCTCCCTCCAAATGTAAAGCAATTTTGGAGAAAGATAACCAAATTGATAGTCCAACAACTTGGGTCTTAGTCCTATGTCCAACACTGTGTGACTGTGGGGGTCCCTTCAGTCAACACATAAATCAACAAGTACATATTAAGTACTCACTACATTCCAGCTCTATACTAGGTTGTTGTTCAGTCATTTTTAGTAATGTCCTGCTCTTTGTGACCCCATTTAAGATTTACTTAACAAAGGTACTGGAGTGGTTTGTCATTTCCTCTCCAGCTCATTTTATAGACAAGGAAACTGAGATAAACAGGGTTCCAAGGTAACACAGCTTGCCCAGGATCAAATAGCTAAGAAGTATATGAGGCTAGATTTGAACTCATGAAGATGAGTCTTCCTGACTCTAAGACATGCACTCTATCCAGTGTTTCACTTAGCTGCCCTACTATGCTAGGTATTAGAGATAAAATGAAAAAGAAAATACAATCCCTGACCTTAAGGAGTCTATATTCTAATGTGGGTCTGATACCAGTTATATAAAAAAATTATAAATAAGATACATATAAAGTTCATTGAAAATAATCTTAAAGAAGAGGCTTTAGGAGGTTCAGGGACAAGAAAGGTTATCTGAGAGAAAGTGATATGTGAGCTGAGTTTTTAAGAAGATCAAAGATTCTAAGAGTCAAAAGTAAGGAGAGAGGGCATTCCACCCATTTGTATAGTCAATGAAATACATGGAGATGGGAGATCAGACATCATGTGTAAGGAACAGTTAGAAGGCTTGTTTGGGGGAGATTATACAGTGTGGAAGGTAGTAATGAAATAAGACTGGAAGATTCTGAAGACCTTTAAATGCCAGAGGACTTTATATTTGAACCTAGAGGTAATAGGGAGTCTGGAATTTACTGGGCATTGAGCTGGTGCAGAGAAATGACCTTTGCATTTTGCAGCAGTATGAAGGATGCATTCTATGGGAGGGGGAAACCTTGAGACAGGGAGAATAATTAGGAAACTATTGCAATAGTCTCGGTAAGAGATAGGACTGACTCAACAAAATCATGGCTATATGAATGAAATGGGACATATGCACGAGATTTTGTAAAAGTAAAAAAAAAGACACGATTTTACAGTTGAATAATTATGTCGTTGAGAATGAAAAGCCTAGAATGGATGGCAGAAAAAAAGGCAATACCTTCATTAGAAATAAGAAAGGAAAAAAAAGATGGGTTTGGAAGGAAAGATGATGAGTTCTGTTTTGGATATATTGAGCTTGAGAAATCTCCAGGTTGTATAGTTAGAAATGCAGTTGTGCTCAGGAGAGAGACTGGGGCTGGATGTGTGGATATGTGTATCATTTGTGTAGTGATCATAACTCATGAGAGTTGATGAGGTCACCAAGATAGCAAACACAGAAAGAAAAACAAGAGGACCCAGGACAGAGTGTTGGGGAATACATACCCACAATTAGGTAGAGTGTTGCTCCTAAAAGTTTAGCAAAGGAGATTGAGAAGTGGCCATCAGACAGATAGAGAAATGAGAAATCAAGAGCCAGGTTTAAGAAAACTAGAGAGTATTCAAAAGAAGAGGATGATCAAGAGCATCCAATACTACTAAGAGATTAAGAAAGATACAAACTAGGGGGGGGAGAAGTCATTAATTCAGAACATTGTTAACTCTGTAGAGGAGAGTGTCATTTGTAAAATAGGCATTATACTGAGACTATGATCTGACAGTAATTTTTGTAAACTTTCACAGGCTTTATTAATGTGGACTAGTAGTAGTAGTAGTAGTAGTAGTAGTAGTAGTAGTAATAGTAGTAGTAGTATTGCCTTTTAAAATCATCTCAACACACTTGAAAAGTTACTAACAATGAAAATATTAAACTATCTCTCCCTGTATGAACAGACCAAACAAAACAATGGACCTCTTAAGAAACCCTAGAGAGACATTTTGATCTGGAGATCTTTGTTCTGAAAAACTGAGAAAGACCACAAGAACCCTCTAAATAAGGTTAGAGTAACAGTCATTCTGTTTAATCTCAAGTCAGAGCTCATAAGTCCTAATGCTTGTGAATTAAGCTATTATTCTTTTTTTTTTTAGGTTTTTGCAAGGCAAATGGGGTTAAGTGGCTTGCCCAAGGCCACACCAGCTAGGTAATTATTGAATGTCTGAGACTGGATTTGAACCCAAGTACTCCTGATTCCAGGGCCGGTGCTTTATCCACTGCGCCACCTAGCTGCCCCTGAAGCTATTATTCTTGAACTTGAGCAGGCCCACAGAGTCATTTGCACCTGTTTTCAAAGGAACAGATTTCTGTCTTTCTGCAGCTGTTGGTTATGTTTCTGTGGAGAAGCTCCCCGTAGATCATCTCTTTTTTCTATAATCTCAGTGCCATTTATTAATAGGTGTGTTATGTCTCTGGTTAATGTGCTGAATGTATCACACAGAAAGTACTAGAGTGGTTGAATTCTAAAAACTAAAAGCAAATCACAGAGACAGAAAAAATAGATGATGATGGAAGGTAGCTAGAACGTCCTCATGATTTCAAGCGGACTTTCCCAGGAGGTGGGAATCAACATAGGCCCTCTAAATTCTTCCCAGACCCACAGTTTCTCCACCTGCAAACCTTGGGCAGGGGCTCAGCCTCTGCTGGGACTATCAAGTTCCCTCATACTATTGTCACAAGCACATTCTCAAAAGATCTCTGGGGTTCTCTTGATTTCAGAAATAATTGCATGCCTCTGGTAACAGGTCTCTTACTGTGTCCTAAACCCTTTCATTAGCCAATGTGACAGGCCAACCCACTCAGTGTTCAGAGTGCAAGGCAGGTGGCATCCAACGCTGGGGTAGAGCTGATAGCCTGGGCACTGAGATGGAACATTTCCTTATTAATAATGCACCAGTTATAATTACAGGGCGTTCACTGGATCAGTTCACTCCCTGAGATCCATTGCGCTCAACAAATAGTCACCATTTTATCTGCTCAGAAACGACATGGATTTATAGAATGGCCAGAGAGATATCCCTCTAGAACTTTTTGTGTAATTTAGTACTAGCTAGCTATGCTGATCACATAGTCCAAACCTCTCATTTTTCAAATGAGTAAATTGAGGTACAGCAAGAAACTTTTAGAAGTCAAAATTGAGAACCAAGTTGGGCATAGAATTCCTGACTGGCTAGAGCAGGAGATGTGCATGTAGGATGCCTCTTTAGACATATGTATGTTTTTTCTTTCTATGATTTAAGTAAATTTTATTTATTCCTTCCAGTTTTATATTGCAGTCATATCTAGCGAATGTTCAGTCAATCCTCCCTTATAACAAAGGAAAATGATAAAGACAATGATCATTTCTGACACTCTATCACAATTTCCCCAAAGTCTCCCTCCTCTATATCGAGAGAAGACAGGTGTGTTTTACTATCTTTTATCTGGCATGTATTTTCTGAGCACATATATTTTCTTAGTATTTATTCAGTTACTCAAAGCCCTACCTCTAGACCAAAGGTGATCTTTATTCACTCAGCTTTCACACATCAAGTCTGTCCTAAGTATAGGTTCTGTCCTAAGTACACTGTCTAGACACACAGAACTTACAGGAAAGAGTTTACTGTCTTAGTGTTTTGAAGCTACAAAAGCATTTTCCCTTATAATAGTCCCAGGATATAGATATGGCAGAATGATTATTCCCACTTTAAAGATGGGAAAACTAAATCTAAGGGAAGTGAATACCTTGCATGAGGTCACACAAAATTAAAAAAACTGGGTCTGAGTTTGAACTGTCTTATCAATTTGGTTGACTCTTCATGTCCCCATTTGGGATTTCCTTTTAAAATTTTTTTTTACTAGACCCAAGGTCACACAGGTAATTATTAAGTGACTGAGGTCAGATTTGAACTCAAGTCCTCCTGATTCCAGGGTTGGTACTCTATCTACTACATTTCCTAGCTGCCCCTATTTGGGGTTTTCTTGGGAGTGATTTGTCATTTCCTTCTCCAGTTCATTTTAAAGATGAGGAAACTTAACTGAGGATTAAATGACTTGCTCATGGTCACATAATTCTGAGGCCAGATTTGAACTCTGGTCTTACTGACTCCAGCACTCTTTCCACAATGCTAGCTAGCTATTCCTATCACACCCTGTGACTCAATTACTTTCATAGGCTCCCCATTATTCTGGGATCAATAGCCCTGCATAACTTGACCCCAATCCACCATACAGCCTTATACATTATTACCCTTCTTGCACATAAATTATTGTCCAATTTGTTACTATTACTTCATTTACTTCATCTTCCATGTAAAGTGCTAATTGTGCAGTAACACAAATACTACAATTTACATCAAAGTAAGAGCTAAACATACTACTGAACCACCATTACAAGGAGAAATCTTTACCACTTATCTTAATCTCCAGGTGCTAGGAAAAGTGATAAGCAAAGCAATGGGGTGCTTGTCAAATTCCACAATCCTCCATCAACTCTGGCTCCACAGTTCAAAGGGCCACTGAAGCCAAGTCACATCTAGGATAATAACCATGCCCTACCTGAGCAATATAAGGATCTTCTGTGGCCCAGACCCTGTAGGAGAATATGAGAAAAAGCATGATACTACACTGGAAAGAATGTTAGATTTGGATTAGAAGACCTGAATTTCACAGGACCCAAGAATTCCAGCAAAATCCTAGTTGTCACTTAACATTTGTGTGACCTAGACAAGTCTCTTCTCTTAAGACTCAAGTTTTCCTCAGTGTTGAGACATGTCCTCTTAGTGATGGTAAAGATTGTTTTCCCTGAGGCATCTACACCAAGGGGGAACATTTTCAATACAGCACATGGAAACTGAAAGGAACAATGAAAGAGAGAAGTCAGTTAGTCTCTTTCCAACCTTATCTTCCCTTTTCCCATTCTATGTACTCCAAACCACCAGAATTTAGTCCCATATCTTCCTACTTCCATATCTTTGCTCATGCTGTATCTTTCCCTGGAACTCCTTCACATCCTCTTCCCTAATGTACTTAATGAAATTTTTCCCTCCTCTCAAGTCCCAATTTAGGTGTCACCTCCTCCTAAGCTCTTCCTCATAAGAACATAAGAAGAGTCTTCTGATTTCATAGTACATAATGTATACTTTTCATATTCCAATATTTATTATAGTAATATGTGTTATTTTATCTCACTTTGAAGATAGATGTTGTCTTTTATTGTATGTTTGTCCTGCATCCTATTCTTATCATCTTACCCTTGCATCTAGTAGCTATTTATTAAATGTTTGTTGATTGAAAGGTCCCTTAGAGATAATACAAAATACAAAAGTATTCTGTCCCCTACCTCTGCTTTCGTCCATCCAATTGACTAGCCACACCATCAGCTTCTGTCTAATAGTCCTTTCCCTTGCTCTCTTCTAAAACCAAACGGAAACTTTTAGGTTTGAAACTTTCAATTTTCTAATGCCTCCCTCCCTGTAACCTCAGAGGTAGAAATCCAGAAAAGACACATCGTCTCATCCTATAATACACCCAAAGACACAAAAGACACTATGGAAGGGGGCAGCTAGGTGGCACAGTGGATAGAGCACAGTTCCTGGAGTCAGGAGTACCTGAGTTCAAATCCAGCCTCAGACACTTAATAATTACCTAGCTGTGTGGCCTTGGGCAAGCCACTTAACCCCATTGCCTTGAAAAAAAAATCTAAAAAAAAAAAAGACTCCATGGAAGACTTTCCTTTACCTCCTCCCAAGATATGAAAAGTATCGTATTTGAGGATCCCTGAGTATATCTCCAGTTGTAACCCCTTCTTTTCTGTCTTTCCCAATTCTGTGTTGGAAGTGGGAGTTCTTTCAGAGGTCTCATTTAGAGTGATGGGCAAAGTTGTGTTAGTGTTGACTTGTCATTCCCTGCTCCAGATTAGAGGAGTTAGTAGATTACCTCAAACCCCTTGTTGCTCCTGATCTTCCCTCAAAGCTGCCATTTTAACCCCTAAAACTTACTGGATGAAGAGGCCTGTGGCTTCCAGTATTAACTGGCTTAACCAATTCTTTCTTAAAACTTTTTTCATTTTAACAAAGAATCCCAACAGCTCAATGGTTGTTTGTTCCTCTGAGGCCCTTACCATCCTAACCACACCTACGCAGAGGGCCAGGTAGGATACAGTAATGGCACAATAAGTCATCCTATCTCTTCCTCTATCTTTTCATTTCGAAAAGGAGAGGACAGATAGATGTGTATGTGTGTGTGTTTAACAGATTAAGTTAAAAACAATCTTTTTCGCTTCATTTAACTAAAGCATTTTTCCAGACAAGTTCTTCTGCTCAAATGTTCCTTCTAATTACCATTTTCCCTTCACAATATGTTGTGTCCCGCTGCTCAGGAGAAAGCTCGGAGTGAGAGGGAGCACCAGGGTTGTAAGGGAAATATGTCCTGGCTATTAGAGAACTCAGTGAAGCGCTGGCTTTTTATATCATCATGCAGGGATGGGGGAAGTGGCCCAGATAAAACACCCCCAGCAGGGCAGGAACACGACTCTGCAAACCCTAGCCTTGGAACTTGGCAGTGAGGTTTGGGTCACTTCTGAACTTGCTTTCCTACTGGTATTGCATCCCTGCAAAGGTTCTGGAGTCAGGGGGTGATCTCCTCCTGGGTGTTAGCATTTAGTTAAGCTTTTTACACCTTCCTTCCTACTGGCTTGGGGCCAATGGAAGCCAGACCTTTCTGACCCTCCATGGCAGCAGTCAGAAGTCAGTTGTAGCTGACTGCTAATGGAGCTTCAAGCCCTAAGCCTGGATCTTTGGAAGAGACAGACTTTAAGCTCCATGGAGGCAGGGACATGGCATACTGGAAAGAATTTCGGAGTTGAAGTCAGAAGATATCTGGACAGTGGGATGCTGATAAATGTTTAACTCTGCTCTCTGGGGAAAAAAAGCAAAATGTCCATACTTATAAATGTAATCTACATTATTAATCTTCATTTAATCTCCATCATTTTTTTTGAATCTATACAAGCAACCAACAACAAATCAAGCCTTCATTTGGTGCTGATTTCCAAGATGCAAATAATCCCATTGAAAATTTAACAATTGGTTCTTTTGAGTCACTAGAGTTTGACTCTAGCACATCCCTGGGATGAAGTATAAATCTGGCTGTTGCCATTTTAATCAGCAAGCATTCATTAAACACCTACTATATTCTAGCAATTGTCCTCAGTATTGGGGATACAAAGACAAGAATGAAATAATACAAGCCCTGAAACTTCAATTTGAATTGAGAACCAACATAAGCAACTGTAAGTATATATAAAGCATGTTTTGGGAATGATCAAGAAAGGTCTCATGTAAGAAGCCGATCCTGGGCTAGGCTTTGAAGGAAACCATGGATTTTAAGGCACAAAGAAGATAAAGGAGGAGGGACAGTTCATGCCAAAGCATAGAGAAAAGAGATGAATGTCATATGGGAGTAGCAGTAAGAAAGTCAGCAAGGCTTATCAATGATAAACCTGGAAAAGGGAGGGTGAATTGAAGTTGAAAGGAGCCTTAAGTGCCAAAGAGAGGAATTTGTCTCTAACCCTAGAAAGACAATAGAAAGTTCCTTATTAAACTATGAGCAGGGTAATAATATGACTAAGCCTGTGCCTTAGGGCAGACCTAAGTTTACTAACTGGTTGAACAAGTACTAGTCACAACCTCTAAAAACTGAATTTTCTTCATTTATGAGATGTGTGTAATGATATTAATATTGTAATTGTAGGATGACTCTAACTTTGGCCCAGAGTAACAACCTTGGGGTGAGCCAGGCTTCTTCCCTGATAGGCTTCCATGCCCTCCAGTGTTCCACCAGTCCTACAAATGTTAACTATTACTACAGTATTTACAAATAAATAACATTCAGTTCCATGATATGGCCTATATTAAAGACAGCAAGCAAAGACACCCATTGCTTGGACCATTTCTTTTGACAGTTCATTTTTTAGGTGAATGGATGAATGTATTAACTCATATTGATAGAAAAATTTGAGATTTACAAAGTGCTTTTGACACATCTTTTGGAAGGACTGTCTCCATTTTACAGACAAGGAAACTGAAACTCAGAAAGGCTT